>NC_064614.1:451090897-451393927 GCF_023898315.1 Schistocerca nitens
TGAAATATCGTTTCCAGGGAAAGTAATAAAATACACGTAGAAACGATATTCAGGAGGTAATAGCGGATATGGTTATAACAACCTACACAGTGTGCTGATCTTCATTTTATTTGACTTTCTCGACTATCCTGGAGACTGATTTCAAGATCATGCACAACTCCTCAGGAAAATACAAATTTTGGTGTAAAGTTCATATTGTAATTCAGATTAACATCATCGCAAAAAATAATTAGAAGTAAACTTTACTCCAAACTTGTCAAGGAAGCTATACACTGTCCACGTTAAGATCTATAACCCGAAAGCTGCTGCAAAGTGTATCGCGGATGGCACTTTTCATTGTGCTGTGTAATATAGTGTATTCTGTGTCATTAATGGGTGGAGCATGGGAAAATTCCTCCGTGAAACATGTCAATTGTCTTATTTAATCTTCCAGGTCGAAAGAGCTGCCGGTAGTGGATCAGTAGTGGACCAAAGAGTATTGCTGCATAAAGTGTCCTTACATCCAGATCGTGTAATGCACTTCTCGTCGTTTATGTCTAATTAAAAAAAAGTGAAGGAAGAAAGCAAAACTGAATTGCATTGTAAGATATAATGTGCTGTATATACTAGTCTGTCTTGTTAATTATTCAATCTACCATGTTTCTTCAAATTTTTAAATTCAATATTTTCAGAAAGAAATCTTCAGACTCAATACAGTTAATGTAGCAAACACAGTCTTTATCTGACGCAGTTCTTAGACATTTATAATTTAGTTTGCGGAAGATATATTTCAGATTGTTTTCCAATCAATGTCCTGTTAACAGTCGTTCATGTCCCTAAGACTATAGCGATACCATTGTGCGTAAGTTTTCAACTGCCCAAGTCAGTTCATCTGATATCCAGCTCACACACAGCCGCGCGGGGTAGCGGTTCGTGCGGCTCTCTTCCCCCCCCCCCCCCCCCCCCGTCCCTCCTCCTCCTCCTCCTCCTCCTCCTCCGTCGGAGGTTCCGGTCCTCCCTCGGGCACGTGTGTGTGTCTTGTCCTTAAATGCAAGTAGTGCGTCAGCCTAGGACCGATGACCTCAGCAGTTGGGTCCCACAAATTTCCAACCCACACACTTGTTCAGTACTCCAGTAAAATCTCTAGCGTACAGAAACTGCAGTTTATTGTAGAATCGAACCTGCCATTGACTGAACCTTGCTCATTGCTCAAATGTCATAAAGATGACGTGGCTTACTGCGGTTTTGATTCGTTGTTCTCTATTATCGTAAACACGAAATACCAGCGCTTTTTTTTGCATGGTCATCCTCCGCAGCAAGCACAAAAATGAATAGACGTTAAGTCTCAACATATAATTCATTAGGTTGACAACATGTACAGTCTTAGACAATAAAACTGACCGCCGGCCGGCCGCCACAGAGACTAAGTCCGAGTCATTCACTTAAGGTGGCCAATAAAACTGACCGCCCCTGACAACTCTAAGTCCGGCCATATGCACAATCTGGCAACACTGTAAGATGCGGAAGTGTTAGGAGGAAGTATTGTCTACTTCCGAGACGTTGTCGGACTATGTGAGCCCGTGGTCTCGTGGCAAGCGTCGTGCGTTCTAAGCTTATAGTCGCCTGTTCGCGTCCAACTGTTTTTTTTTTTTTTTTTTTTTTTTTTTTCCCACAGTCGGTCTAAAGTTATGAGTCTGACTGAACATCAAACATAATTCGCTTAACATTCTACCCACCAGCAATAACAAGTATTCCAGAAACAATTCCGCAGGACAGCTCGTGGCTGCGTCGCGATCATAACAGCTTACGCTCGAGCGTTTCCTCGCGCTGCAGCGGCTACCGGCCACCGGCCAGGCGCCACCCGCCGCCTGAAATCCGGCACCGCTCAGGTGAACGCGGCGCGACGCTGTCAGTGTATGTATCAACTGTCATTTTCGAATTTGAAGTTCTAGTTATTATCTTGCAGTTAAGCATTGGATTTTGCATACTTGAGAATCATGAACTACAGTTAAGCATTGTAAAATTGAGTCGCAAGTGGAAATAGGTGTAACATCTGCAACACAACGTTTACTTTTGGCATAACAGAGGGGTGAATGCAGAGGAGGCAGCTAGAAAGATTTGAATTGTGTGTGGAGCGAGTGCTTTTGGGAAAAATACGCCAGAAAAAGATATTCTTGTTTCAACAAAGATCGTTCTGGCATCAATGATTTTCCACATTAAGCAAGTCTCGACCACTGATATATGTGATAGATTACCATTTTACCATCATGCGACATTTGCATTCAACAGGCAAAGTTCAGAAGTCTGGTGTACGAGTACTACATGCTCTAATTCGAAACAACAAAAATCAACGGAGTGACTATTATTGAACGTCATCAGGTCGCTCATTGAGCATTCGTATGCAGTACTGTAACTGGTGACGTGTTATGATGCCTTTATCATTAACTTCCTAAGAAGAAATGAAAGGCTGAGCCCCTCCAAAAGACATAAACTCGAGCAAAGAGTAGTGTGAACATAATATTTTACATCTGATAGCTCCAAAAGTGAGTTTTGGGCTACGAATTCTACCAAAACACAGCTGGAATTTGTTGCCAACAACAGAGACACCTTTCGGTCTCAGCGTAAGAAAATCGAGCAACGCAACTACATCACATGTTCTACTGCATGATAACGCACTTCTTGATTTGAGAAACAAAACTATCCAGGAGATTGAAATTAAAGTCGTCTCTCAGGCATTTGTATTGATAGAGAAGTCCTCTCTCAAGCACTTGTCCCTCTCGTCATATATTCGTCAAGTTTTACCTTTCCCGCTCTTGATCGATCAACCGTCGACGCAATTCATTTCTAGACGAAAATACTCTTAAAACTACTCTGGTATAATTATATCGTTGAAACCAGTAGGTTTCTACTGGCGTAGAATTTGTAAACAACTTTAGAATTGTCAGATCGTTTTAGATGTCGTGAAAGAAAATTCTTTTGCTGATTAATTTCTCATTGATGATTACTGTTGCGTTTAGTAAACTATCGGAAAATCCAATTAAAATATTCACTGTACTAATACAAAATAAATTCAGCTTACTACAGAAACATCACGACGGCAGACTATCTTAATAAAGCATTAAGTATCTGTGAGACGATTGAGCGTATTTTAACACGAATTAGTAGGACACTACCAACTTTTGACTTCGAAAAGATCCGTATTTACTTCATTTCCTGTATCATCCGCTATTATTATGAAAAGTGGCATTTCATAGATATAATTATGTATTCACAACAACAAAAAATATGTCGTCATTATGAATTTGGCAGTACCGTAAGGTTTTCGCTCTGACACTAAGGGTTACTGAAAGTAGCAAGGCGCGTTGTCTTACGATTCCCTTATTGCATTTGTATCTGCCTGATTGTAGCTCTGCTACAAAAGAATTAAAAATCTGGCTTTCAGCGAGTCTCGAAAGGCGAACGAAAGCAGCTTGCACCTGGTAGCCAAACATGTTTCTTGGGTACAGGCTACTTCCTAAGTGGGAAGACATTCTTTTGTGGTTGAATTGTTGGCAAATGTCAGTCAGACGTGTGCTGTTGGTCTAAGCGTTTCGGTGTGTTGAATTTGTACCAATGATTTTTCTACAGGTTTTTTTCTGTCCCAAATAGAGAGTTGAAGCCTCCCATTAGTATTTTCACGTCATCTTGGTAAATTTTGCTCATAGTATTTTCGAGTGTGTTCCACAATTTTTCGACATTTTCGGTGTTTTCCTTATTTTCGATGTTGGTGGGGGCATGTGCATTTATGAGTGTATATTTTTTATAGGGGCTCTGAATGAGCATAGTCATAACTCGATCGTTGATGGGTGTGATTTCTTCGACAGAGTTGTTGATAGATCTGTGTTCGAGAAATGCAATGCCGAGGATTGGTGCGAGTTTCGCTACCTTTTGTTGTATTTTGAAGATGCCATGGTTTCCGTAATGCAAGTTTTAATTGTCAATTAATCGTGGTTCTTGAAGAGCAAGAATGAGAATTTTTTGGCGGACGATTTCTTTTGTGAGATTATTTAGGTTTCTTGTTTGGATCAATGTATCGATGTTTAGTTTTCAAATGAATGTTTTCTGCTTGTAGGGAAATTTACCAGAGATCTTCGATATTCTCTGCCGTGCTAACCTGGACTCCCCAGAGTGCGAAAATCCAACTGCCGCCTATCGGTGGCCAGGTTGTGTACCACCTGGGATAAAGTTACCTTTGCTTGCATAGTTCATGTTTTCTTGTGTTTCATTGGTTTGGCCTGGGTGATACCAGGACCGGACAGGACCAGAGGGTGTTGAAGCCTTTGGAAGCAAATATTTTCAGCCAAGCTCATTGAGCTAACAGACGGTGACCAGAGTAGCGGTGATTTTCACTCAGATGTGTCTGGATTTTGGGTTCAACGGATTGAGTAGCCGTTCAGGATTGTGTTAGTATTTGGTTCACCACAAGTCTTTGATTTCCACGGTACCATCTATATGGGGGAGGGTTTCCCCTATCGGCCACACGGGATTATTATTATTATTATTATTATTATTGTCATTATGTCAACAGCAAATCCGATATGGTGTATCTTCCCTCCACTGAAATAGATGTGTGTTGTTCGATTCAGTATTTCCATCACATAAACATGGTTTATAATTACGTTACATTGCTGCTAGTAGACATATTTCTCACTTTTTCTTAGACAGTTGCTAGCTGTTACCCCATCATAGGAATTTATGTGCGCAGCATTGTTGCAATACAGACGTTCAAATTATCCGATTTCTGTAATTTCATTACGATACAAGATCGTCCTAATCGGATTCAGCCAGTCAGTCTTAATGTGGCTATCCGACTACGACGCTCATCATATGATAGACTGGGTGAACCACATTCTTAATCGGACTGTTGAATCCAGATCACTTATCTATGACAGGGAATGAATTCTTAAACACTGTGCTTATTACAAATACGTTATTTAAATATAAATATATGAACTAACGACATAACAATGTATTTACAGGAGCAGAGACCCATCCATCATAGTAGAGCAGTGCGAGATTGGTTTCAGGGCCAAGAGAGGATGAAGCTGTAGCCGTTTGTTCCACGATCACCGAACATCAACCAGATAGAGAATATGTGGGCAGAGGTAACAAGGTCATTGCCATGTGTCCCTACAAATGCAAGCGACCTTTGGACGAATATAGAAAACGTATGGTGGGAAGTAAACCATCACGCTACACTGTCGACGACTTAATGAAATCAATTTCCCTACGCCCTCGAGAAATCTTACGTAATGATCGTGGGTGGGTTGGTTACTAAAAGTATACTCGTCCACAAAGCCCATGTGGACAGTTATCTGATAATCGGTCAAGCTTTGCTTTGTCGCAGCCCTTTAGCATACATCAAGTCCATTTACTTTCAGTCCCCTCCTTACAATTCTTGCAGTGCAAGGTAATTGAAAAATCTCATCCACTCGACGCCAATTGAGGAACTGACTGGTGCATGTGTTGTTCAACACACAGTAGTTGTCACCCTCACAGGAATCAATGACTGTTTGTGTGTGTGTGTGTGTGTGTGTGTGTGTGTTTTCGTGTTAACGCACGATGTGAATCAATACTATTAACATTAGAGAGACAACCAACAATAAATATTGCATCAAATATGACTGTAAAGTATTTTAATGCGATGGGAAGCTACAAACTGAATTTTTACCCATCCCACATCCTGCGTATTCCGTTAAGTAAGATCTATTAACTCCATAGTATCGTTAGCAGAGACAGTGCGCTCTTGTTGTCGAGGCTCGCGACAAGTGCAGCGATTAGCAGTGCCCAATGCCGCCGCGATTTGTTTATGTTGGCTGAGCGTGGACACTGCAGCAGACGCTTCGCCCTAAACAGAAAGAAATCACCTTGGCTCTGACTCCAGTGAGCGGATATCACTGCCTGCGTGTTCTTATAGTAACCAACGTGAGACTCTACTCACAGGTGCCATGGAGCAATTGCAACGGGTATCATGTCATTAGTCATCAGAATATTAACCAGTGATGAAACGTCCACTCTATTTGAATCCCAAGACAATAGGAACCTTGTCACAAAGGAATGTGAGGTGATATCAAAACTTATCCAACATACAAAAATTAACTGCAGGGCTTTCATGTTTGCAGTAATAGCACACAAGGAAATATTATGTCTTGGAAGCGTATATTTCATTTCCTCTTCTCATATTAACGCCCTTGTTTTAATATGAAGTGAGAAAATAAACACGAAAAACTAAAGTTCCTGAGAAGCATATAAGTCATTTCCTCGTCTCATATCACAACTTTTGTTTTAGTATGAAGTAAAAAAATAAACAGTTTAGAGTTCTGAAGCATAATATGACACCAGATTCTTATCGTAGGCGCTATCGGAAACGCCAAAAGCAGGGAGCTGTCCATTCTTTCGTCCAACAGTCTGTTTCCTTTCATGTATTTATTCCTCCCGCTAGGAGATTATTATTTAAGGACTTGTGGGCATCAAGTTCTTCAGCAGAACAAGCCTTATGTTATTGTGCTAATTACCGTATGGAAAAAATGCAACAAAGACGAGTTCCGCTAGAGCAGTGAGGTTATTTGCACATGTGTGTATTCAGCAATGACTGCCAGCTGCCACAACACTTCACAGAATCCTTGCGGCAGGCAACAAAACTGTGCGTGCACTTCAGACTTCATTCAGTGAGACCTCAGGAGATGGATGAAAACGTCAAATTAACGTCGCTTTCCGAGTCGTATTCACTCCAGAATGAGGTGTTATTAAGGTAGTTGGGTGATCTAGCAATTCCACTTTTATGATTCCCATACGAGTATTTCGATAGCCAAAAGAACCCGTTAGTGTGAAACTATCGGGAACTGCATTATATCAAACTGCAAGAACTTCAGACAATACGTGGACTCTACTCTTCGCTGGGTGACCTATTACTGTTATTTAGCATTCTCTCCGTCCTAGTCAAATGGTTCAATTGGTTCTGAGCACTATTGGACTTAACATCTGTGGTCATCAGTCCCCTAGAACTTAGAACTACTTAAACCTAAGTAACCTAAGGACATCACACACATCCATGCCCGAGTCAGGATTCGAACCTGCGACCGTAGCAGTCGCGCGGTTCCGGACTGAGCGCCTAGAACCGCTAGACCACCGCGGCCGGCCACGTGCTAGTCGTTATGCAAATGGAACTTCAGAGGCGCTTTCCGCTATTCTTGACAAACATCAGTAACCTGTAATCACTGAGAGTCACAACTGCGTTCTAGGCGCTCAGTCAGGAACCGCGCGACTGCTACGGTCGCAGGTTCGAATCCTGCCTCGGGCATGGATGTGTGTGATGTCCTTAGGTTAGTAAGGTTTAAGTAGTTCTAAGTTCTAGGGGACTTATGACCACAGATGTTGAGTCCCATAGTGCTCAGAGCCATTTGAACCATTTGTCACAACTGCGTGATGATAATGGTTCAGGTTGTCAGTAGTTGTGGTGGTGTTACGTTGTCAAACTGCTTACAGTAACGTTAATGGTGGCGCACATACTTTAGCGCTGACTATCTACTTAAGTAAAGATAGTGTTGTGGCGTCGTCGCTTGTCTTTATTTGGCCTCAGCTTGAGTAATCCGATTTAACGAACATGGTACTCCAATCGCGGGCTCCTAATAAAGTATGACTGCAGAGATTATCGTGCGGATATTACATTAATTCTGCAATGAAATGCTTAACAAATCTTACCCTCAGATATGCAGCTGGAATGACTAATTACACAGGTACTCCATGTTGCACTAAGTGATCAGTTCGCTGCAATCCTGCTTGTACTGTTCGTAAATACTCGTATACTTCAGAAATGGTTCTAATGGCTCAGAGCACTATGGGACTTAACTTCTGAGGTTATCAGTCCGCTAGAACTTAGAACTACTTAAACCTAACTAGCCTAAGGACCTCAGACACACTATGTCCGAGACAGGACTCGAACCTGCGACCGTAGCGGTCGCGCGGTTCCAGACTGTAGCGCCCAGAACCGCACGGCCACTCCGGCCGGCTTGCCATATGAACCATTTGAACTATTTAACACAAAATGACATTAAAAATTTAAGTTATTCACGAGCAGCTAGTTGAGAATATGTATGAACATTAAATGACACGACGAACCGTCTTGTTCTGCATATGGATTCAAACCCAGCTCATGCAGACTAAGCAAAGATTTCGTGACTGACGGAAACTAACAGTCATTCCTGATTAGGCATACAGAGAGTGATATACCTCGATTTTAGACAGTATCAGTTAGCAAATATCAACTTTAAATTGCATAACGCAAACATTTTTAACAGACGCGAATTCCTACCCGCCGGCCGCGGTGGTCTAGCGGTTCGGGCGCTCAGTCCGGAACCGCGCGACTGCTACGGTCGCAGGTTCGAATCCTGCCTCGGGCATGGATGTGTGTGATGTCCTTAGGTTAGTTAGGTTTAAGTAGTTCTAAGTTCTAGGGGACTGATGACCACAGATGTTAAGTCCCATAGTGCTCAGAGCCAATTCCTACCCATCATCTATTGTCCCTGTTAACGAACTACGAGAGATGTTAAATATTGCTTCTTCACAAGTAACTTACTTGAAATGCCGTGAGGTAAAGCTGTGTGTTGGACACGGATTCGAACCCGGAACCTAATCGGATTGCTATCGAAGCACAGTCAAATGTGACATATCGGAATTTCGCGGCAGTAGCTAGATGTTTTAACTGAAATGACGAGACGAAACATTAATTTTTTCCTTCCCAGGACTCCAACCCGGCACCTATCGCTGTTATATTCTAGAGAAAACGAACGTTAAATATGGCTTTGTTGCACCAGCAGTGACATGTGAGCATGTTTGAACTGAAATAATATGACGAAGAGTTCAGCGCTCACTGGGAATAGAGCCCCACACATATCGTTGTTGACTACACACAAAGAGACGTCAGCTACCGAATTTTTCTCCACCAGCTGCTTATAATAGCATCTTGAACTTACAGTCATCTCGCAAATAGTTCTGTGTCTCACTGGGAGTTAAAAACGTCAGATATCGTTAGTGTTGACAGCGAATGAAAATACATTAAAAATCGAAATTATTATCCACCAACAGATAGGTGTTCTCATGCTAGAGCTTGATAATACATAATTAAATCTTTAGTGCCGGGCCAGGATTCGATCCCATTCACGCGTAATATGTGAAGGTGTTGAGGAATCTGCAGTTTTGAACAAACAACAAATTGTAGCCGAGCTGTATTGCCACGAAGGGACCAAGTTCCGCGTTAAGGGCGGTCTGAGTTGCATTCCCAGTTCAGAACCAATTTTATCGACATACAGAAGCTCAAATAAAAGATGGAATAAGTGTCCTGTGACCATACGTAGCGTTTGTGTCGTCACTTGAAATAAATAACTAGTATAAGAAAGGTTACTGGTGATAGAGTTTCTACATGTCGCCACTCCAGACTTTATTGTGGTTCAACCTACCGTCTACTTGGTAAAGAAGGAATATCATCTTTAATGTGAATTTCCAGACCACGCAGCCATTATATCTCCTTCACTTGGTGTAGCCAGGAGAGAATGGAATCTGTCTCTCCCTATCTAAAATCATTGACAGAAGTGGGAATCGAACCCAGACCATAGGTATAACAACCTACCATCCGTCCAACAGACCACGAAATCCTCTTCTCTGCGAGTCATTTTTCTATCGTAACGCAGTTGCGCCACACTGGATGAAAATTCTGACACACAGGCTCCCTGTAGTAATTTGCAGCATGTTCAGTAAATTCATTTACTTGGTTGACCGAATCACCATGAACTAGCTGCCTCGCCTACCCAGTGCATACATTCGACTATTTTGTAATCACAGAAATAAAATCACGTAACTGCCACCTACACACAACTGCCAACAGTGTAGGATGCAGAAGTTTAAATAGGAAGTGTTCCTTTCCACTTGAGCTATTCTATTGCGCTATCTGTTACTAGAAAACGTCGTTCAGTCCAAAAGAAAAGCTGTAACTGTTTGTCTCTCAGAAGTCAAGACCTGGCCATATGCATAATCTCACAGTGCTGTGGAACCCAAAAGTTCTGGAGGAATAGTTTGCCGGCCGAAGTGGCCGTGTGGTTAAAGGCGCTGCAGTCTGGAACCGCAAGACCGCTACGGTCGCAGGTTCGAATCCTGCCTCGGGCATGGATGTTTGTGATGTCCTTAGGTTAGTTAGGTTTAACTAGTTCTAAGTTCTAGGGGACTAATGACCTCAGCAGTTGAGTCCCATAGTGCTCAGAGCCATTTGAACCATTTGAGGAATAGTTGCCGAGCTCTGGAGCTGTTGTAGCTACGTGTCAGCTTGTAGCATAGATAAGATGTCGCGAGTTCGAATACATTCAGTGCTACATTTTTTAAAACGCAATTCTGCTCTCTGCTGAAGTTATCAATCTAATGGAACTTTGAACATAATTCCCTTCACTTCTCAACCCAAAGTAGTCGCATGTGGAAAAAGGACTATTAAACCTGAATAGAGCAAAATGTCACAGTAGTTAGACAGCAGGCAGCAGATGCATCTCGAAGATGTGCAGGGAGAGCGCATCGTGCCATAATATGTCAGAAAAGTATTTTCTACATTAGCCGCCGTGTGGTAGTGATATTTTAGTCTTCTTCAAACTTTGTTTGACAGCTTTAACTCAGAACAAGTTTTCTACATGCATGTAATCAATAAACTGCATGTGCATTGTCAGACTGTCATAGGTAACATCAGAGAATTCGCATATATCGTTGATGATTAATGTCTCTCTCATGTTTACTATTGTTTTAACAACACTAAAGGAAACCTTACGAAAATTGTGCACTGTATTATAAGAAATGAAATAAAACTAACCATGATAACCTTACGACGAAAGTATCTGTACACAAGCATGCCTCTATCGACACGAATTAGAAAAATACTACTCACTTAGATTTTGATTGGGTCTGTGTTTAATTGGTATGCAGTGTCGTACTCAAGAGGGATGCAAATGTGGCATTTCATAAATATAGTTACGTATTCCTAGAAACCCAAAATTCGCTTGTCAGCAGTGGAAAGAGGCGTTACCTGTTGTGCAGCATTGTAAGTTTTTCAACATTGTACTATGAGCTGAAAGCATTTTCTTGCGATTTCCTTATTGATGTTTGATCTGACTGCTTGTAGCTCTTTCACAGAAGGGATAAAAACGTTACCAGTCAGTGAGACTGGAACTGCGAACCGTAAAAGACGCTGTTTCACAGGTCAGCACGTTACCACAGAGCTGGCGAGGAGGTATGGGTCTCAGCTTCCTATTACGAGGGCAATAGTAACTAGAACTCGTAAACCGCTATTTAAAGGTCGAGATTAGTTGCGATTTCCACTTGCAACGACTTTCCTGGGCTGAAAACCGTAAATTTTCAATCTTTTGTTACCCTTCAAGCGATAATAACTCAGATTATTCAATGGAAATGACAGGTAAAATCAAGTGAACTTTGAGGCTTAATTCCGTGCACACCAGGAAGTAACTCGTCGATCACAGAGTTGCCAAACATACGTTGCCTTGTTGCCAAATCTCAGTTATAGTACCAGCAGGAAGAAGACGAACCGATGTGATCCTACAGCGGTCTGGGAAGTGACCATAGCTGGTGTCTCCAAGTCGCGGCTGCTACGGCCTGTTATACGTAATGCGTCTGATTGGCTTTCTGTAACTAGGTTTAGGGACTGGAGCGTAGTTACTAATAATACTCAGAACTGACTGCAAACTGAGCATCATAAATCAGCAACTCTCATTGTTGTTTTTATATTTATTTCGTAAGTGTACTCAAAACTAAGAAAGTCATTCACAGGCGTTTTCGTGCCTCGCCGATAGTCGAGCACAACATACAAATAAAAATAAAAAAGAATGTGTGTGTGTGTGTGTGTGTGTGTGTGTGTGTGTGTGTGTGTGTGTGAGAGAGAGAGAGAGAGAGAGAGAGAGAAATAAAAAGCAATGAGAGAGAGTGTAAAAAATTGTTGTAAAGAAATTGAATCATGGTATTTAAAGAAATCTTTCATTAAAATGACACGTTCCACATCATTACGAAATGTCGTATTCATGATCTATGGAACAAGAGTTAATCTAATGTAATCTTCTCACATCATATTGATGATTAGCCATGAAGAGTCATGAATTACCGAAATGTTTGCCAATACCAGTAACCAAATCTAAACTTGACAATAAAAGACGACAATTTTTGTAATAAACCGTGACTCCTATCAAGACCCTTTCGTCCCTGTTATCTAACCACGAAAGATGTCTGATATACCTCCATTCTGAAGTAACAAAGTGTGCATGCATTTAAAGATGAAGTGCATGATGTGAAGTTCTGTGACGGAGATACGAACCCAACACGTAATCCGATTGTTAACTAAGAAAAATCAAATTTTACGTATCGGTTTTTCTTACGGGCCTCTAGGTGTCTGAATCTAAAATAAGGATACAAACTTTTGTGCCTAAGCGACAATCGAACTGCACACCTACCGTGCATCCACGAATATAGCTTAAGTATCAGTTGCCTACTCATGAACAGTAAGATGTGTGCGTGTTTGACCAGAAATAACGACACCTGTTGCGATTGTTGGCAACACATGAACAGACATTGAAATTGCGCGTTAATTTTCACTAGCAGGTGGGTGTGCACTTGATAAAGCTAGAAATGAAATTATGAATATTTTTGTACTGGATCAGGTTTCAGACCCACATACTTAGCTTTGGAGGAGACCTAGAGAAGATTGCAGTCTTGGGAAAAGGAACGAAATGACTGAACTTCTGTTCCGAGAGAGTCAGATCCTCGAAAGAGGAGATACGAATTCGAATCACAGTCCAGCACCAAATGTTTAAACGTCTCTAGTTCAATCAAGTACAAGTAAAATAACAGCCCTGTCCCTTTAAATGGCTATCGGTTCATCAAATAAAATAAAATTTTCTAATGTAAGTAAGCTTACTGGCGACTGTATTTCTGGTTACCATGACTTCCGCTGTGTCATTTCCCAACGTAAACCGGCTCTGCCTAGTTGGTAATGAAGGAACGTGATGTTTAATGCGGATTCTGGATTATAACGTCTTTCTCTTGAGGTTACCAGAGGTAAAATAAATCTGTTTGTGCCTCTTAAAAGTAAATGCCTGAACCCACGCATTGCACCTGTGATAGTTCGTTCCACCAGACCATTGTGGCCACATTACCCAGCCCCAGGAGTGTGCTGTAACGGATGATGTGCTTAGCTTACAAAATTAGTCACCGGTGGAACAAATGCGAGTCTATTAAATGGTCAAGTAGAAGCAAGCTTCTGACGCAGAGATTATGCTATTCTCATGTCAGCAGGATGTAAAGACTCTTCTAGGCATCATAGGCTGGATGTGAAGCCATTTTGATTTTTCACAAATTCAACATATTTCTTAGTTCGAGAAAATCCACTGTGAAGCGTGAAGTTGCCGGATAATTCGATTATTACTGTTATTATTAATTTCATTTTATTCATACCGCCGCTGGAACACGACCGTAGTCTTGAGGTAAAACGCGAGACCAGCTAATATGACGTCTGGCGACCGAAAGCACATATCGACAAAATTTTTATCGCCTCTTTCCTCTCTGTGCTGAAGCTATGAGTGTAATTCAAGCGAATCTACAATATCATATTAGCTGGTATCGCGTTTTACCTCAAGACTACGGTCGTAGTCAAGAGTAATGTACTAAGACCGGAGTCAAGACCGCCTCTGGGAAGTGCCGCAGTCTATATGTTGCCAGATCGAGCATATTGCCAGACATAGATTTCTGAGAGGAGCACGACTGTTTTGTCCACCTTACGTGAACGACTCGGCGGTCAATTTTTTGGTCTGAGACTGTATCTACAACACATATTGCACACTGAAGACCCAGAAGAATTTAAAAAAAAAAGTCGTTTATGAGAGCAACGTTAACCATAGCGTTCGAAGTATCCATAGTATTGTATACGTGTGTGTAAACGCCTTCCAATGACCACTCAAGGAAGACAAGGATACACAGTCTAGCTTCAATATTACAAATACGCCTCAGTTTGTGGATGAACTCAGAATTAGGTTGATAATAATTTTGAAAATTTAGCAGCACTGTACCCATTGGTGTTAAACTCGTTTTCAACCAATGATTCCCATAGCTACAGGGATACTACTTGTGATACCTCTTAGACAAAATACTTAAGCAGTTTTATCAGACGAAAAGATCAACCTGACACAAACTGTGGGACGTTTGTTTTACAACCTTCGTACCTGGATATTCAGCTTTTTCCTATTTGAGATATATGTGAACGTTGCTGCTTAAGACGATTTAAGCAGAAACTAAATTCCCTCAGCTTCGACAATGTTTAAAGAAATCGTCTTATCGGCACTAAATCGTGGTTTGTGAATTGTTTACCGGCCGTACTCTTCCGTATTTTGCCGGTTGGAAGGCGAAAGTATACTGAAAAATTTCACACAGAAATTACTGTTACAGTGTACTTATGGAGCCAAATGAGTGAATTGCGTATTTTCCGGGGAGAAAGAGCACTGGCAAACAGTCTTCGCTACATTAGGTTATTTAAACTGGCGTCACTCTGAGCTAGAATTTATGGTCAGCGACTAAGTGTAAGGTCGACGTTTCGGATGCGAGTTTTGCGACTGGAAATACTTTCCTACATTATAGAAGCGAATATTAAATTTGAACTAATATTGCGAAAATTTTGTACTTGGACAGCTTAGAATGAAAATACTTCTGTTTATTGCAAAGGGAAACAATAGATTTTCTAAAACCCTGTCTGTCATACACAACTTGAAACAGGTCATGTCGACCAAATCATGTGGCAGAACTGACAGCAACGTATATCGGAAGGCAGTAAGATCTCTTGCCTTTTGGTTTGTCAGTACTCGATAGCCATTTCTAGGCGAAAGTAAATGAAGAAAGGCAGTGCGTTTGTGTTACCAAGTAACGTCTTCGTCAATTACTTTAGTTTTATTGTAATCTACGAGAAATTGCTGGTGTTTGATATTAACATGAAAAGGATTCCGTAGACAGGGAAAGAACCTGTTCTTGGGAAACTACTTCTATAGTGACCAAAAGGCATTAAATGATGTTCAAGCACTTGTGTTACAGCAGCGGTATGAATAAAATTATATTAATAATAACAGTAATAATCGAATTATCCGGCAACTTCACGCTTCACAGTGGATTTTCTCGAACTAAGAAATATGTTGAATTTGTGAAAAATCAAAATGGCTTCACATCCAGCCTATGATGCCTAGAAGAGTCTTTACATCCTGCTGACATGAGAATAGCATAATCTCTGCGTCAGAAGCTTGCTTCTACTTGACCATTTAATAGACTCGCATTTTTTCCACCGGTGACTAATTTTGTAAGCTAAGCACATCATCCGTTACAGCACACTCCTGGGGCTGGGTAATGTGGCCACAATGGTCTGGTGGAACGAACTATCACAGGTGCAATGCGTGGGTTCAGGCATTTACTTTTAAGAGGCACAAACAGATTTATTTTACCTCTGGTAACCTCAAGAGAAAGACGTTATAATCCAGAATCCGCATTAAACATCACGTTCCTTCATTACCAACTAGGCAGAGCCGGTTTACGTTGGGAAATGACACAGCGGAAGTCATGGTAACCAGAAATACAGTCGCCAGTAAGCTTACTTACATTAGAAAATTTTATTTTATTTGATGAACCGATAGCCATTTAAAGGGACAGGGCTGTTATTTTACTTGTACTTGATTGAACTAGAGACGTTTAAACATTTGGTGCTGGACTGTGATTCGAATTCGTATCTCCTCTTTCGAGGATCTGACTCTCTCGGAACAGAAGTTCAGTCATTTCGTTCCTTTTCCCAAGACTGCAATCTTCTCTAGGTCTCCTCCAAAGCTAAGTATGTGGGTCTGAAACCTGATCCAGTACAAAAATATTCATAATTTCATTTCTAGCTTTATCAAGTGCACACCCACCTGCTAGTGAAAATTAACGCGCAATTTCAATGTCTGTTCATGTGTTGCCAACAATCGCAACAGGTGTCGTTATTTCTGGTCAAACACGCACACATCTTACTGTTCATGAGTAGGCAACTGATACTTAAGCTATATTCGTGGATGCACGGTAGGTGTGCAGTTCGATTGTCGCTTAGGCACAAAAGTTTGTATCCTTATTTTAGATTCAGACACCTAGAGGCCCGTAAGAAAAACCGATACGTAAAATTTGATTTTTCTTAGTTAACAATCGGATTACGTGTTGGGTTCGTATCTCCGTCACAGAACTTCACATCATGCACTTCATCTTTAAATGCATGCACACTTTGTTACTTCAGAATGGAGGTATATCAGACATCTTTCGTGGTTAGATAACAGGGACGAAAGGGTCTTGATAGGAGTCACGGTTTATTACAAAAATTGTCGTCTTTTATTGTCAAGTTTAGATTTGGTTACTGGTATTGGCAAACATTTCGGTAATTCATGACTCTTCATGGCTAATCATCAATATGATGTGAGAAGATTACATTAGATTAACTCTTGTTCCATAGATCATGAATACGACATTTCGTAATGATGTGGAACGTGTCATTTTAATGAAAGATTTCTTTAAATACCATGATTCAATTTCTTTACAACAATTTTTTACACTCTCTCTCATTGCTTTTTATTTCTCTCTCTCTCTCTCTCTCTCTCTCTCTCACACACACACACACACACACACACACACACACACACACACATTCTTTTTTATTTTTATTTGTATGTTGTGCTCGACTATCGGCGAGGCACGAAAACGCCTGTGAATGACTTTCTTAGTTTTGAGTACACTTACGAAATAAATATAAAAACAACAATGAGAGTTGCTGATTTATGATGCTCAGTTTGCAGTCAGTTCTGAGTATTATTAGTAACTACGCTCCAGTCCCTAAACCTAGTTACAGAAAGCCAATCAGACGCATTACGTATAACAGGCCGTAGCAGCCGCGACTTGGAGACACCAGCTATGGTCACTTCCCAGACCGCTGTAGGATCACATCGGTTCGTCTTCTTCCTGCTGGTACTATAACTGAGATTTGGCAACAAGGCAACGTATGTTTGGCAACTCTGTGATCGACGAGTTACTTCCTGGTGTGCACGGAATTAAGCCTCAAAGTTCACTTGATTTTACCTGTCATTTCCATTGAATAATCTGAGTTATTATCGCTTGAAGGGTAACAAAAGATTGAAAATTTACGGTTTTCAGCCCAGGAAAGTCGTTGCAAGTGGAAATCGCAACTAATCTCGACCTTTAAATAGCGGTTTACGAGTTCTAGTTACTATTGCCCTCGTAATAGGAAGCTGAGACCCATACCTCCTCGCCAGCTCTGTGGTAACGTGCTGACCTGTGAAACAGCGTCTTTTACGGTTCGCAGTTCCAGTCTCACTGACTGGTAACGTTTTTATCCCTTCTGTGAAAGAGCTACAAGCAGTCAGATCAAACATCAATAAGGAAATCGCAAGAAAATGCTTTCAGCTCATAGTACAATGTTGAAAAACTTACAATGCTGCACAACAGGTAACGCCTCTTTCCACTGCTGACAAGCGAATTTTGGGTTTCTAGGAATACGTAACTATATTTATGAAATGCCACATTTGCATCCCTCTTGAGTACGACACTGCATACCAATTAAACACAGACCCAATCAAAATCTAAGTGAGTAGTATTTTTCTAATTCGTGTCGATAGAGGCATGCTTGTGTACAGATACTTTCGTCGTAAGGTTATCATGGTTAGTTTTATTTCATTTCTTATAATACAGTGCACAATTTTCGTAAGGTTTCCTTTAGTGTTGTTAAAACAATAGTAAACATGAGAGAGACATTAATCATCAACGATATATGCGAATTCTCTGATGTTACCTATGACAGTCTGACAATGCACATGCAGTTTATTGATTACATGCATGTAGAAAACTTGTTCTGAGTTAAAGCTGTCAAACAAAGTTTGAAGAAGACTAAAATATCACTACCACACGGCGGCTAATGTAGAAAATACTTTTCTGACATATTATGGCACGATGCGCTCTCCCTGCACATCTTCGAGATGCATCTGCTGCCTGCTGTCTAACTACTGTGACATTTTGCTCTATTCAGGTTTAATAGTCCTTTTTCCACATGCGACTACTTTGGGTTGAGAAGTGAAGGGAATTATGTTCAAAGTTCCATTAGATTGATAACTTCAGCAGAGAGCAGAATTGCGTTTTAAAAAATGTAGCACTGAATGTATTCGAACTCGCGACATCTTATCTATGCTACAAGCTGACACGTAGCTACAACAGCTCCAGAGCTCGGCAACTATTCCTCAAATGGTTCAAATGGCTCTGAGCACTATGGGACTCAACTGCTGAGGTCATTAGTCCCCTAGAACTTAGAACTAGTTAAACCTAACTAACCTAAGGACATCACAAACATCCATGCCCGAGGCAGGATTCGAACCTGCGACCGTAGCGGTCTTGCGGTTCCAGACTGCAGCGCCTTTAACCACACGGCCACTTCGGCCGGCAAACTATTCCTCCAGAACTTTTGGGTTCCACAGCACTGTGAGATTATGCATATGGCCAGGTCTTGACTTCTGAGAGACAAACAGTTACAGCTTTTCTTTTGGACTGAACGACGTTTTCTAGTAACAGATAGCGCAATAGAATAGCTCAAGTGGAAAGGAACACTTCCTATTTAAACTTCTGCATCCTACACTGTTGGCAGTTGTGTGTAGGTGGCAGTTACGTGATTTTATTTCTGTGATTACAAAATAGTCGAATGTATGCACTGGGTAGGCGAGGCAGCTAGTTCATGGTGATTCGGTCAACCAAGTAAATGAATTTACTGAACATGCTGCAAATTACTACAGGGAGCCTGTGTGTCAGAATTTTCATCCAGTGTGGCGCAACTGCGTTACGATAGAAAAATGACTCGCAGAGAAGAGGATTTCGTGGTCTGTTGGACGGATGGTAGGTTGTTATACCTATGGTCTGGGTTCGATTCCCACTTCTGTCAATGATTTTAGATAGGGAGAGACAGATTCCATTCTCTCCTGGCTACACCAAGTGAAGGAGATATAATGGCTGCGTGGTCTGGAAATTCACATTAAAGATGATATTCCTTCTTTACCAAGTAGACGGTAGGTTGAACCACAATAAAGTCTGGAGTGGCGACATGTAGAAACTCTATCACCAGTAACCTTTCTTATACTAGTTATTTATTTCAAGTGACGACACAAACGCTACGTATGGTCACAGGACACTTATTCCATCTTTTATTTGAGCTTCTGTATGTCGATAAAATTGGTTCTGAACTGGGAATGCAACTCAGACCGCCCTTAACGCGGAACTTGGTCCCTTCGTGGCAATACAGCTCGGCTACAATTTGTTGTTTGTTCAAAACTGCAGATTCCTCAACACCTTCACATATTACGCGTGAATGGGATCGAATCCTGGCCCGGCACTAAAGATTTAATTATGTATTATCAAGCTCTAGCATGAGAACACCTATCTGTTGGTGGATAATAATTTCGATTTTTAATGTATTTTCATTCGCTGTCAACACTAACGATATCTGACGTTTTTAACTCCCAGTGAGACACAGAACTATTTGCGAGATGACTGTAAGTTCAAGATGCTATTATAAGCAGCTGGTGGAGAAAAATTCGGTAGCTGACGTCTCTTTGTGTGTAGTCAACAACGATATGTGTGGGGCTCTATTCCCAGTGAGCGCTGAACTCTTCGTCATATTATTTCAGTTCAAACATGCTCACATGTCACTGCTGGTGCAACAAAGCCATATTTAACGTTCGTTTTCTCTAGAATATAACAGCGATAGGTGCCGGGTTGGAGTCCTGGGAAGGAAAAAATTAATGTTTCGTCTCGTCATTTCAGTTAAAACATCTAGCTACTGCCGCGAAATTCCGATATGTCACATTTGACTGTGCTTCGATAGCAATCCGATTAGGTTCCGGGTTCGAATCCGTGTCCAACACACAGCTTTACCTCACGGCATTTCAAGTAAGTTACTTGTGAAGAAGCAATATTTAACATCTCTCGTAGTTCGTTAACAGGGACAATAGATGATGGGTAGGAATTGGCTCTGAGCACTATGGGACTTAACATCTGTGGTCATCAGTCCCCTAGAACTTAGAACTACTTAAACCTAACTAACCTAAGGACATCACACACATCCATGCCCGAGGCAGGATTCGAACCTGCGACCGTAGCAGTCGCGCGGTTCCGGACTGAGCGCCCGAACCGCTAGACCACCGCGGCCGGCGGGTAGGAATTCGCGTCTGTTAAAAATGTTTGCGTTATGCAATTTAAAGTTGATATTTGCTAACTGATACTGTCTAAAATCGAGGTATATCACTCTCTGTATGCCTAATCAGGAATGACTGTTAGTTTCCGTCAGTCACGAAATCTTTGCTTAGTCTGCATGAGCTGGGTTTGAATCCATATGCAGAACAAGACGGTTCGTCGTGTCATTTAATGTTCATACATATTCTCAACTAGCTGCTCGTGAATAACTTAAATTTTTAATGTCATTTTGTGTTAAATAGTTCAAATGGTTCATATGGCAAGCCGGCCGGAGTGGCCGTGCGGTTCTGGGCGCTACAGTCTGGAACCGCGCGACCGCTACGGTCGCAGGTTCGAGTCCTGTCTCGGACATAGTGTGTCTGAGGTCCTTAGGCTAGTTAGGTTTAAGTAGTTCTAAGTTCTAGCGGACTGATAACCTCAGAAGTTAAGTCCCATAGTGCTCTGAGCCATTAGAACCATTTCTGAAGTATACGAGTATTTACGAACAGTACAAGCAGGATTGCAGCGAACTGATCACTTAGTGCAACATGGAGTACCTGTGTAATTAGTCATTCCAGCTGCATATCTGAGGGTAAGATTTGTTAAGCATTTCATTGCAGAATTAATGTAATATCCGCACGATAATCTCTGCAGTCATACTTTATTAGGAGCCCGCGATTGGAGTACCATGTTCGTTAAATCGGATTACTCAAGCTGAGGCCAAATAAAGACAAGCGACGACGCCACAACACTATCTTTACTTAAGTAGATAGTCAGCGCTAAAGTATGTGCGCCACCATTAACGTTACTGTAAGCAGTTTGACAACGTAACACCACCACAACTACTGACAACCTGAACCATTATCATCACGCAGTTGTGACAAATGGTTCAAATGGCTCTGAGCACTATGGGACTCAACATCTGTGGTCATAAGTCCCCTAGAACTTAGAACTACTTAAACCTTACTAACCTAAGGACATCACACACATCCATGCCCGAGGCAGGATTCGAACCTGCGACCGTAGCAGTCGCGCGGTTCCTGACTGAGCGCCTAGAACGCAGTTGTGACTCTCAGTGATTACAGGTTACTGATGTTTGTCAAGAATAGCGGAAAGCGCCTCTGAAGTTCCATTTGCATAACGACTAGCACGTGGCCGGCCGCGGTGGTCTAGCGGTTCTAGGCGCTCAGTCCGGAACCGCGCGACTGCTACGGTCGCAGGTTCGAATCCTGACTCGGGCATGGATGTGTGTGATGTCCTTAGGTTACTTAGGTTTAAGTAGTTCTAAGTTCTAGGGGACTGATGACCACAGATGTTAAGTCCAATAGTGCTCAGAACCAATTGAACCATTTGACTAGGACGGAGAGAATGCTAAATAACAGTAATAGGTCACCCAGCGAAGAGTAGAGTCCACGTATTGTCTGAAGTTCTTGCAGTTTGATATAATGCAGTTCCCGATAGTTTCACACTAACGGGTTCTTTTGGCTATCGAAATACTCGTATGGGAATCATAAAAGTGGAATTGCTAGATCACCCAACTACCTTAATAACACCTCATTCTGGAGTGAATACGACTCGGAAAGCGACGTTAATTTGACGTTTTCATCCATCTCCTGAGGTCTCACTGAATGAAGTCTGAAGTGCACGCACAGTTTTGTTGCCTGCCGCAAGGATTCTGTGAAGTGTTGTGGCAGCTGGCAGTCATTGCTGAATACACACATGTGCAAATAACCTCACTGCTCTAGCGGAACTCGTCTTTGTTGCATTTTTTCCATACGGTAATTAGCACAATAACATAAGGCTTGTTCTGCTGAAGAACTTGATGCCCACAAGTCCTTAAATAATAATCTCCTAGCGGGAGGAATAAATACATGAAAGGAAACAGACTGTTGGACGAAAGAATGGACAGCTCCCTGCTTTTGGCGTTTCCGATAGCGCCTACGATAAGAATCTGGTGTCATATTATGCTTCAGAACTCTAAACTGTTTATTTTTTTACTTCATACTAAAACAAAAGTTGTGATATGAGACGAGGAAATGACTTATATGCTTCTCAGGAACTTTAGTTTTTCGTGTTTATTTTCTCACTTCATATTAAAACAAGGGCGTTAATATGAGAAGAGGAAATGAAATATACGCTTCCAAGACATAATATTTCCTTGTGTGCTATTACTGCAAACATGAAAGCCCTGCAGTTAATTTTTGTATGTTGGATAAGTTTTGATATCACCTCACATTCCTTTGTGACAAGGTTCCTATTGTCTTGGGATTCAAATAGAGTGGACGTTTCATCACTGGTTAATATTCTGATGACTAATGACATGATACCCGTTGCAATTGCTCCATGGCACCTGTGAGTAGAGTCTCACGTTGGTTACTATAAGAACACGCAGGCAGTGATATCCGCTCACTGGAGTCAGAGCCAAGGTGATTTCTTTCTGTTTAGGGCGAAGCGTCTGCTGCAGTGTCCACGCTCAGCCAACATAAACAAATCGCGGCGGCATTGGGCACTGCTAATCGCTGCACTTGTCGCGAGCCTCGACAACAAGAGCGCACTGTCTCTGCTAACGATACTATGGAGTTAATAGATCTTACTTAACGGAATACGCAGGATGTGGGATGGGTAAAAATTCAGTTTGTAGCTTCCCATCGCATTAAAATACTTTACAGTCATATTTGATGCAATATTTATTGTTGGTTGTCTCTCTAATGTTAATAGTATTGATTCACATCGTGCGTTAACACGAAAACACACACACACACACACACACACACACACAAACAGTCATTGATTCCTGTGAGGGTGACAACTACTGTGTGTTGAACAACACATGCACCAGTCAGTTCCTCAATTGGCGTCGAGTGGATGAGATTTTTCAATTACCTTGCACTGCAAGAATTGTAAGGAGGGGACTGAAAGTAAATGGACTTGATGTATGCTAAAGGGCTGCGACAAAGCAAAGCTTGACCGATTATCAGATAACTGTCCACATGGGCTTTGTGGACGAGTATACTTTTAGTAACCAACCCACCCACGATCATTACGTAAGATTTCTCGAGGGCGTAGGGAAATTGATTTCATTAAGTCGTCGACAGTGTAGCGTGATGGTTTACTTCCCACCATACGTTTTCTATATTCGTCCAAAGGTCGCTTGCATTTGTAGGGACACATGGCAATGACCTTGTTACCTCTGCCCACATATTCTCTATCTGGTTGATGTTCGGTGATCGTGGAACAAACGGCTACAGCTTCATCCTCTCTTGGCCCTGAAACCAATCTCGCACTGCTCTACTATGATGGATGGGTCTCTGCTCCTGTAAATACATTGTTATGTCGTTAGTTCATATATTTATATTTAAATAACGTATTTGTAATAAGCACAGTGTTTAAGAATTCATTCCCTGTCATAGATAAGTGATCTGGATTCAACAGTCCGATTAAGAATGTGGTTCACCCAGTCTATCATATGATGAGCGTCGTAGTCGGATAGCCACATTAAGACTGACTGGCTGAATCCGATTAGGACGATCTTGTATCGTAATGAAATTACAGAAATCGGATAATTTGAACGTCTGTATTGCAACAATGCTGCGCACATAAATTCCTATGATGGGGTAACAGCTAGCAACTGTCTAAGAAAAAGTGAGAAATATGTCTACTAGCAGCAATGTAACGTAATTATAAACCATGTTTATGTGATGGAAATACTGAATCGAACAACACACATCTATTTCAGTGGAGGGAAGATACACCATATCGGATTTGCTGTTGACATAATGACAATAATAATAATAATAATAATAATAATCCCGTGTGGCCGATAGGGGAAACCCTCCCCCATATAGATGGTACCGTGGAAATCAAAGACTTGTGGTGAACCAAATACTAACACAATCCTGAACGGCTACTCAATCCGTTGAACCCAAAATCCAGACACATCTGAGTGAAAATCACCGCTACTCTGGTCACCGTCTGTTAGCTCAATGAGCTTGGCTGAAAATATTTGCTTCCAAAGGCTTCAACACCCTCTGGTCCTGTCCGGTCCTGGTATCACCCAGGCCAAACCAATGAAACACAAGAAAACATGAACTATGCAAGCAAAGGTAACTTTATCCCAGGTGGTACACAACCTGGCCACCGATAGGCGGCAGTTGGATTTTCGCACTCTGGGGAGTCCAGGTTAGCACGGCAGAGAATATCGAAGATCTCTGGTAAATTTCCCTACAAGCAGAAAACATTCATTTGAAAACTAAACATCGATACATTGATCCAAACAAGAAACCTAAATAATCTCACAAAAGAAATCGTCCGCCAAAAAATTCTCATTCTTGCTCTTCAAGAACCACGATTAATTGACAATTAAAACTTGCATTACGGAAACCATGGCATCTTCAAAATACAACAAAAGGTAGCGAAACTCGCACCAATCCTCGGCATTGCATTTCTCGAACACAGATCTATCAACAACTCTGTCGAAGAAATCACACCCATCAACGATCGAGTTATGACTATGCTCATTCAGAGCCCCTATAAAAAATATACACTCATAAATGCACATGCCCCCACCAACATCGAAAATAAGGAAAACACCGAAAATGTCGAAAAATTGTGGAACACACTCGAAAATACTATGAGCAAAATTTACCAAGATGACGTGAAAATACTAATGGGAGGCTTCAACTCTCTATTTGGGACAGAAAAAAACCTGTAGAAAAATCATTGGTACAAATTCAACACACCGAAACGCTTAGACCAACAGCACACGTCTGACTGACATTTGCCAACAATTCAACCACAAAAGAATGTCTTCCCACTTAGGAAGTAGCCTGTACCCAAGAAACATGTTTGGCTACCAGGTGCAAGCTGCTTTCGTTCGCCTTTCGAGACTCGCTGAAAGCCAGATTTTTAATTCTTTTGTAGCAGAGCTACAATCAGGCAGATACAAATGCAATAAGGGAATCGTAAGACAACGCGCCTTGCTACTTTCAGTAACCCTTAGTGTCAGAGCGAAAACCTTACGGTACTGCCAAATTCATAATGACGACATATTTTTTGTTGTTGTGAATACATAATTATATCTATGAAATGCCACTTTTCATAATAATAGCGGATGATACAGGAAATGAAGTAAATACGGATCTTTTCGAAGTCAAAAGTTGGTAGTGTCCTACTAATTCGTGTTAAAATACGCTCAATCGTCTCACAGATACTTAATGCTTTATTAAGATAGTCTGCCGTCGTGATGTTTCTGTAGTAAGCTGAATTTATTTTGTATTAGTACAGTGAATATTTTAATTGGATTTTCCGATAGTTTACTAAACGCAACAGTAATCATCAATGAGAAATTAATCAGCAAAAGAATTTTCTTTCACGACATCTAAAACGATCTGACAATTCTAAAGTTGTTTACAAATTCTACGCCAGTAGAAACCTACTGGTTTCAACGATATAATTATACCAGAGTAGTTTTAAGAGTATTTTCGTCTAGAAATGAATTGCGTCGACGGTTGATCGATCAAGAGCGGGAAAGGTAAAACTTGACGAATATATGACGAGAGGGACAAGTGCTTGAGAGAGGACTTCTCTATCAATACAAATGCCTGAGAGACGACTTTAATTTCAATCTCCTGGATAGTTTTGTTTCTCAAATCAAGAAGTGCGTTATCATGCAGTAGAACATGTGATGTAGTTGCGTTGCTCGATTTTCTTACGCTGAGACCGAAAGGTGTCTCTGTTGTTGGCAACAAATTCCAGCTGTGTTTTGGTAGAATTCGTAGCCCAAAACTCACTTTTGGAGCTATCAGATGTAAAATATTATGTTCACACTACTCTTTGCTCGAGTTTATGTCTTTTGGAGGGGCTCAGCCTTTCATTTCTTCTTAGGAAGTTAATGATAAAGGCATCATAACACGTCACCAGTTACAGTACTGCATACGAATGCTCAATGAGCGACCTGATGACGTTCAATAATAGTCACTCCGTTGATTTTTGTTGTTTCGAATTAGAGCATGTAGTACTCGTACACCAGACTTCTGAACTTTGCCTGTTGAATGCAAATGTCGCATGATGGTAAAATGGTAATCTATCACATATATCAGTGGTCGAGACTTGCTTAATGTGGAAAATCATTGATGCCAGAACGATCTTTGTTGAAACAAGAATATCTTTTTCTGGCGTATTTTTCCCAAAAGCACTCGCTCCACACACAATTCAAATCTTTCTAGCTGCCTCCTCTGCATTCACCCCTCTGTTATGCCAAAAGTAAACGTTGTGTTGCAGATGTTACACCTATTTCCACTTGCGACTCAATTTTACAATGCTTAACTGTAGTTCATGATTCTCAAGTATGCAAAATCCAATGCTTAACTGCAAGATAATAACTAGAACTTCAAATTCGAAAATGACAGTTGATACATACACTGACAGCGTCGCGCCGCGTTCACCTGAGCGGTGCCGGATTTCAGGCGGCGGGTGGCGCCTGGCCGGTGGCCGGTAGCCGCTGCAGCGCGAGGAAACGCTCGAGCGTAAGCTGTTATGATCGCGACGCAGCCACGAGCTGTCCTGCGGAATTGTTTCTGGAATACTTGTTATTGCTGGTGGGTAGAATGTTAAGCGAATTATGTTTGATGTTCAGTCAGACTCATAACTTTAGACCGACTGTGGGAAAAAAAAAAAAAAAAAAAAAAAAAACAGTTGGACGCGAACAGGCGACTATAAGCTTAGAACGCACGACGCTTGCCACGAGACCACGGGCTCACATAGTCCGACAACGTCTCGGAAGTAGACAATACTTCCTCCTAACACTTCCGCATCTTACAGTGTTGCCAGATTGTGCATATGGCCGGACTTAGAGTTGTCAGGGGCGGTCAGTTTTATTGGCCACCTTAAGTGAATGACTCGGACTTAGTCTCTGTGGCGGCCGGCCGGCGGTCAGTTTTATTGTCTAAGACTGTACATAAAGAAACCAAAGAGGATGAGACACGTAGTGAACTCGCAGTAGTTGAGTCCTGAAATAACAGCTTTCGATGAAATATTTGTAATTAGTGATAGAAGACTGATAGTGTATCGCAACAGTAAGGGCAAAAAGATGAAAAACGGGAAGAAAAAAAGTTCGGAACATAAAAACATGTTTCGTAAGAAGAACTGTAGTGCGACCTCTTGTGACCAGATGAGAGGAAACGCAGCGCCAACGAAATGCGTGAAGAACTGTTAGTAATCGTTTATTTTCATAAAAAATGAGACATGAATTGTTTCATAATCTACAAATAACACATATCATAAAACTTTATGATTCTAGATCTCACTGATGATGCCTGAAAGTGAAAAAGGCGAAACACGTCTGGGAGAAATAAAATACAATGCTGCAAGAAAAGTCGGTTCTAATGTAAAACACAAATCTGAAGTGCCAGATTTTAACTTTTGTGAAGCGCACGGCTTTTACCAGCTGTAGTTTTTAGCACGCGTTTTCTGTGGATATTCCGAGCTCAAGCTTGTTTTAAAAAAACGCGATGTAATGATTCAGATAGGCTGAGAAAGCTACAATGGTTACATTCCAAATTTTTCTCATTACTTGCAACGGAGACGCGTGTCAGTATTTCGCAAAACGGATAAGTATTTAGTATTCGCTCCGCTATATCACAGTTATGAAAGCGGCAACGCCCGCCGGCCATTGTTTCGACGTTAATTACGTCCAATTACGCCGCTCGCAGCGCCCGCCAGCGGACGAGAGGCGAGTATGAGTTAGGAGGCCGCCGCTTAGCGCCGAGTAGGCTCTCGCGGCTTCCGCTCAGGAGACAATAAGCGGCCGGATTCCTGCTCGGCGCCAACATTAGCATACGAGGCGCTCCCACCCCACCCCACCCCACCCCGCCACCTGCCTTCACGCGCTCGGGCTGCCGTCTCACTGCGGCTGCTCGCCGAACCGCTGCTGCCGCTGACTTCTTTTTTCTCTTCCTCATTTCGCTCTTTCCCCCCTGCGCAGGGATTTTTTTTATCGATTCCTGCTGTACTCTTACTCGTCATCCCTGTTCCACCCTCACGCCATTATGCCGTTTTTGTGTGCTGGACGTATGTTTGCGCAGCGTGTAACACTCCCAGCACGAGCAGTATTTTGTCTCTTAGGAAGCTCACGTCATCAGATCTGTAACACTAAAATGGCGCGACAGGTTAGCAAGCAAAGAATGAAATAATACAGGACAGTGAGAGCAGTCGATCCTTAACGAAGTTCGGATCCAGCCGTACAGTGGAAAAGATTAATTTAAAACTGAGTGAAGGAGAGGGACTGGATGGAAGTAAGTTCGGGAAAAGGAGAGAGGAATCAATTTCAGAAAAAGAAACTGTGGTGTGCGTACTGTAAGACCTTCAGTACACACACCATCAGATTATTTGACTTGTCGCTCTAACGAAGTAGGCGAGTGTCAGCAATATGTCTCATGGTCTTATCGTGGCGTGTTTATCTTCTGCCGTTAGGTCAGACGATAGAAATGCCACTTGCACGCTTACAGTAGCAGATTGACGGTGATCAACTTTAAACAGAACTTGATCAATTTTTACACACATTTATTAAAATAATAACAAGCATAAAAATTACTTAACTTGGTTCGGATGCTATTTACAATTGACAATCTGAAGTTCCTTTGGTATTGGTACGTTAATCTTATTCTAACATATATCTCTGATATTGACAAAAGTGTCTATACATTTCAAAAAATAGTTCAAATGGCTCTGAGCACTATGGGACTCAACTGCTGTGGTCATAAGTCCCCTAGAACTTAGAACTACTTAAACCTAACTAACCTAAGGACAGCACACAACACCCAGCCATCACGAGGCAGAGAAAATCCCTGACCCCGCCGGGAATCGAACCCGGGAACCCGGGCGTGGGAAGCGAGAACGCTACCGCACGACCACGAGATGCGGGCGTCTATACATTTATCTTCATGGCTATGTACAGGAATATGGTAATCTTATTGGGCGCAGACTGAAACTTGACTATAGACAGGTACAGACAAATGTAGAACTCGTACAGACTGTTGCAGACAAATGCAGACTGACAAATCGGAGATCTGTACACTCGTTATAATACCTCGCGTGTTCATGTATCACTGCGCGAGTGTGATCCGCGAGGAGAAAAGGTTCTACATTAGCAGCAGTCTTATTGGTTGTGTTACATATTAATACGCGAATCGGCGGAAGCAGAATTTGGTCCGTCTCTATGGCAGCGCCATCTCGTAGTGCGGAGACGGATGTGCGCTGCGCCTGCGCTGTTGTGCTTAGCGGGGCGCGCTCTAGTGGGAAAGTCGTGTACGCGCTGACTACGCGGAACTATGTACACAACAGAAACATTATAGTCCGTACTAGGATTTGAGGATAAAATAAGTGAAGTAACTTAATTGACACGTTATTTTATTCATTTTCGTTTGAGAACACCGCAACTGTTTTCGTAAATTACACCGTAGGACATATTGCAAG
The DNA here is from genome assembly GCF_023898315.1 of Schistocerca nitens. NCBI lineage: Eukaryota > Metazoa > Arthropoda > Insecta > Orthoptera > Acrididae > Schistocerca > Schistocerca nitens. Next base: position 451,120,694 of record NC_064614.1, read on the forward strand.
GAGTCACAAGTTTTTCAGAAATGATTTTATTGTATAGTTACTAGTTACTAGCTTGTGGCTGAGCCCATCGTTAACCGATAGCTTTTATTTCATGACAAGTTTTACATCTGTGTCTGTATGAAAAGCTCTCCTTAATATAACAGAGAAGTTTGATTTTCTTTTTCGATCCACGCTATGATCCAAGAGCTATAATAATAATAAAAAAAAAGAAAATTGGACCTCTCTGTTATAATATACAAAGGAGAGCGTTCAATGAAGACACAAATGTACAACTTGCCAAGAAATCAACGCTAGTCTCTGACGACGCGCTCAGGCCCGAAACTAGTAACGGAACGATAAAACCATTCGTAAATACCTTCTGGCTGGTTGCAGTAGTTCCTACAGCGTAAAGTGAAGTGGCCTAAAATAATGCTGAGACGTGTAATGGCATGGTGAAAGAATGTGACTCGGAAAAGCGGAAGATGGGACCTCAACTTCGTGTCGACGGCGAGGTCATTAGAAACAGAACTCGGCCGTTAGCATCGTCAATTTCCTTATGTTTACGTCACTTTTAACCTATCAGAACAATAGCTATTTGCATACAGATTTTTCCTTCGGGTTATCACATTGAAAATTACGGTTGAAAGTTGTAAACATTTAGTAAATCACAGTGTAATTCACTCCAGAATTACGGTAATTCCCCTTCCTTACGAGCCTCGAGCACCAAAGCTTCTCAAACTAGACGTATCCTTGATTACCTGACTCTAAGAGACACGACAGAGGTCATTTAGGCCACCGGCAGACAATTTACCGTCGAACAATCCTTAACAACGGTTTCCACAGCTGCCTTTGCCTACGGTCCTCTAAAGCGAGCGAAACCTCGCGCTACAAAATTAATTATGAAGAGTGAATGAAACCCACTTAATGAAAGATACATGGTTACGCGGCGAAGAGAAGAGTTCACAAGTTATTTCTAAGCATAGCTCGGTGGTGACGGTAGACATGTATAGTGCTTTATTTTCTGATACTCTATGCATCCGAATGCAGGTCCCACAGGAAGCTTGAAACAATAAGACACATCGGCTGAAAGATGGATTTATTCGTAAAATAGTTTGTTTGGTTGATGTAGACAGCCAAGAAACAGCAGCACAACCAGTCAACATCTAGCCGATGAATGAATGGTTACATTATGAAAGGTACCACATTCTGTTAAAAGGTATCAATAGCACATACCGCGCAAAATTTCAAGAAATAGATTTAACGTATTTGATCTGCAACATATGTTACGAACAGATATGGACGTCGGGTAGAAGCATCTGAGAAAGAATGAAAACGATCGCCACCGATTTTGCAATCGCATTGGCAACAGCAATAGCCACTGCCTCGATGGCCTGGACTTGATTTCCTCCCAGAGTGACCGGTGTCGCAGTCGGATACTGCCAGGACTTTTGTCTGTAATGAGGTGCCACGTGAAGTGATATGAGTTCTGTCCTCAGCACGCCATGGAGGGCAGGCCCGTTTTCCGCGGTCGGCGCTTCGCAGTGGGAAGGTGAATGGCGTCTCCTGCGGTTGACACGCGAGATGGGCTGATGTCTGTTTCGCACGCAACGTCCTCTGCTCCTCTCCCTCGCGCTGCTATGTCCCCTTGCTTTTGTTTCCTTTATGATGGTCGCTTCTCTTGCGTTTCCTGTGTCGCCTTCGACTCCACGAGGCACTTCCCACGATATCATATAATGGTGGACAGATGGCCTCGTTTCGTAACACAACAGTCCAGATCTCCATTAACAGCTCGAATAAAGCTTCTCCAGTGAAGAGACATCTGCAATAAAGGAAGACTGAGCCCATACCAGAAGACGCACGCTTAGGCTGCTGTCTATTGGCGGCCTCGTTTAAATGGTGTGAAGAAAGAAGTCAATAGTGATTCAGAAGTAACACATGATTTTACAGTTAAGATAGAGTTAAAACTACTAGTTATGCTGAGGACACGTTGTTGTTGGAGAGGAAAACAGTAAGGAATCTTGCAATACATCTTAGAGTGGATAAAGAAGGGAAGAATGACTGTATATGTACTATATTGTCAAAACGCTTTATCCGCCATGTGTTTCCAAGGTAGCAGAATTCCAAAACTTCGTCTTGCTCGCCAATTTTGATGCTGAGTTTGTCGCTAATTTCATTTCTGGTACTCTTAATTGTTTTCATTTTTCTTCAGTTAAATCTAAATCGGTATTATGTACTCCTTACACCATTCAACGGGTCGTGTAATTCTTCTCCACTAATCTCTGAGAATAACATGTCATAAGCGAATCTTATGAGTGGTATCATTTCACCATGTATTCAGTCTCATTCTTGAATCTTTCTTTTATTTCCGTCATTGCTTCTCCGGTGTACAGATTGAACAGTGAGGGCGATGTACAGATTGAACAGTGAGGGTGAAAGACTGCCTATACCCTTTTTAATACGAGCATTTCGATCTTGATCTTCTATTCTCATATTTCGGTCTTGGTTCTTATAAGTATTGTACATTATCCGTCTTCCCCTACAGCTAACTCCTATTTTTTCATAATTTCGAACATGCTACATCATTTTACGCTGCCGAACGCTTTTTTCAGGTCGACAAATCCTACAAACGTGTCTTGTTGTTTCTTAAGTTTTGATTCCATCAATTGCAACGTCAGAACAGCTTCTGGTGCCCTTAGATTTACGAAAGCCAAAGCGATTGTCGTCTAATATATCCACAGTTTTCTTTTCCCTTGTTTTGTACTTTATTCTTGACAGCAAGTTGGATGCATGAGCCGTCAAACTGAATGTGCAATAGTTCTCACTTTTATCTGCCCTTGCTATCATCGGAATAGTGTTCGTGATACTTTTCCGAAAGTCCGATGCTATGTCTTCAGACTCAAAGATTCTACACACAAATTTGAATAGTCCCTTGTTTGCCACTTCCCATAGTGATCTCAGAAATTCCGAAAGAATGTTATCAGTCATTACTGCTTTACTTCATCCTGAGTCGTCCAAAGCTCTATTACACTCTGATCGTAATAATGGATCCCTTACTTCGTCCATTCCTAACTCAGTTACATCGACAGACAAGATCTCTCCCTCTTAAAAACCTTGAATGTTCTATTTCCACCTACCAGCGCGCTCCCTCCTGCGCATAAAAGTAGAATTCCCACGGTTCTTATTAATGTTTATGCCCTTGTTCTTAATTTCATCAAGCCTGAATCAGTCCTTCAGACATCTATTTCTTTTTGACTTGTTCACTTTTTTTCTGGAGCCATTTCGCCATGGCTTCCCTGCATTTCCAGTTTATTTGTTTCGTAAGTGACATATTTCTGTATTCATTAATTTCACAAAACATTTGTACCTGCTTCTTCCGTCGATCAATTGAAACATTTCTTTTGTTACCCAAGCATTCTTAGCAATTACCTTCCTTCTACATATTTTTGTTCAATTTCCGTTATTCCCCTTTTTAGAGATGGTAATTCCTTATCAACTGAACTGCTTACTGTGATGTTAATTATCAGAATTTTTACACAGTGATCCTTCCGATCGATTCTCAAAAACATCAGTCTACGCTTCATCATAACTACATTGCGATCCAAGTGTATATCTGCTCCTGGGTACACCTACGATCCAGTACCTGATTTCGAAATCTCTGTCTGACCGTGATGTAATCCAAAACTATCTCCAGGTTATCTTCAAGTATGTCTCTTCCTTTTATGATTTTCTGAACCGTGTCTTTGCTATTACTAACTGAAATTTATTGCAAAACTCAGTCTTTTTCCTCTCTCATTCCCACTACCAAGCTCGTATTTTCCTGTAATCCTATCTTCTACTCCTTCTCCTGCAACGGCATTCCAATACCCTGTGAATATTAGATTTTCATCTCCCATATACTTTCTGCACCTCTTTAACTTGTTTGTGATTTCGTCATATATACTTAAAGTACTGTTGTTGGGGATGGTTTGCTGTCGATTCTTATGAAAGCAACACTACGACCGAACTGTTCACATTAACTCACTCCCTGCCCTACTTTCCTATTCGTAACAAATACTACTCACGTCACATACTTTCCTGCTGCTGATAATATTACTCTAAATTTGTCAGACCAAAAATCTTTATCTTTATTCCATTCTACTTCACTGACCCTTTTTGTCTAGATTGAGGCTTCTTATTTTCTATTTTTCAGGTTTCCTGTCTTTCCTGCTACATTGAAACAACTAAAATTTCAGGCTCAGTCGCAATATGTTAACCGTTCATTAGTCATTCATTCTTTATTTCATAGTTACTTCCACATTGGAAGTACTCCGCTTGATATGCCATACTGATGTTCTAAGACGTGTCTCTAGTTCCATCACGTAGTTGGTCCTCTGTTTAGAAATGGCGAAGAACTACACGTAGTCAGATAAAATATTTGTCGCGTGAGGATGCAACTTACGAAACAAGTTTCACGTTTGTACAAAAGATGTACATGTAATTACATGTTTATCAAACATTTTTATTCTTCTTACTTTAATTACAAGGCAGTGCTGTAGTTCATAGCGCTGTTAAGCTAGTGTCTCATTGGGTAAGACTCTAATCTCCCATTCGTCAGCAGCAGGGTTCAGATCCCCTCTTGACTTCTCCAGATTTACGTTTTCCTGTGGTTTCACTCTATCACTCAGTAGGAATGCCTAAACAGTTCCCTTGAGAAAGCCACCACCGGTTTAGTGCTCTATTGTAATTCGATACGAATGAGTGGTCCGTCTCTAATGACCTCATGATCAAACTCAAGTTTCCCTTTTTCATTTTCAGCGTTGGAACTACTGCCAGCGCAGTCATCTGCAACCTTGTTATACAATTATATCTTCACAACCGTTTGTTTAGAATATTCTGAAAATACGAACAGCAAAAATTAGCAAGTTACTGAATTTCTATATCTTCTGCTTCGTGAATGAGTCTAAATTATTCCTAGCTTTGTTTACACTGTATTTGGACTCCTAGAATAGGAATATGAAGCATCCTTTCTACCTCGCGTTTTACCATTTAGTCTAGGCAACTTAAAAACTGAACGTCAGCCACTAAACTATAAAAGAACTCACTTCGCTATACCTCCTATTTCTGTACCTTAAAAAAAAGAGGGTAGTCTGTGATGGAAGACAATTATAATTATAATTAGTATCTTCTACAGCTATTTTCTTTTTCACGACACAATGCAAAATAAGGGAGATCAGAGGTGTCCACACTAGCCCACGTGGTGACCACGTGAAACAACCAACCGAGGTAGCTACTTCTCGTGTGTCAGGTAGCTAGTTTGGCTTGTGGCTAGTTTTTGACGTGAACAAGAAAAGACCCCCCTGCCCCCTCCACACACAGCACGCGTGTGCTCGCCTCTGCTCTGACAATTTCACGCTATTCTTCCATAATGGATTCGATCCGCCTCGGATCAGATCCCGCACGAAAACTAGAATGGGACAGCCTTCTTCGGCGTCAGCTGCAGAAAAAGTTAATTGCCAAAAATTCCTCCACGTCGTAGCGTGAGTCAGACCTCGCACTGTGACGCTCTACCTTGGCCGCAGGACCATACCTTTTGTATTGAGACGCCGGTGGTTATCACTTTCACGCTACTAGTTTCAGCCCCCCTCAAAATTTGAGGAAATGTAGGAAATAGAATTTGCACTGATAAATATATGGAGATAATCTGCAGTTTCTACAATTTGTTGCTAGTATCAATTTCTTTATTGTCGATTTCCTTATGAACTAAATTTTGCTCTTCCGTCAGTAGACACCACTAAATGGTACCTCGTGGGGGAAGTGAGAACATATCCTCCCGACTTCACTACTCTAAGTGCCGGCAGTATCATGAATCGATTCATAAAATTGTGTACATGCGTCAACACAGCAGCTCTAAAAGAATAGATATGAGTCGAATATTTATGTAATAATACATTTATCTTGTTGAAATCAGTCTGGTGCGCAAAGACGTTATTAACAACCAGACTATCGGCGAAGTAGATTTCCATAATTTAATTATGCACCCGATGACGATAGAAAGGCGTCAAATCCCGATAATGTTAAAACATTGAATGAATGCGGAGGTTAATTACCAACATTTTTCATGTTTGGGATTTTGAAAAATCGTAGTTGTCATGATTTGCGGTCTTTTCAAGATGTCTTACTTATTGCATTATCAGTTTCGGGCTTAGGGTCATTGAGGTATGGCTATGACCTGGGTATGCACTTGGTCGTCTTAAAACTGGCTACGAAATATTAAGCAGATTTTTAGTCCATTTGAAGATATTTTCTATTTTTTGTTTTGTAATGACACTGTTGGTAAAAATTTTGCCTTACTTTCTCAGTCAGATTTGCAAAGAAAGTATGAGAAATCAGACATTTGTACTCAGTTCCGTGTGTGCTGTTTACGAAAGATGCAATGATTACAAAAAATTCTGATTGTAAGTTCTGAAAGATTTGGGATTCGATATAATCAAAAGAATTTCATCACGCATCACTAATTTATTGCATTAATGGGTTGTTAAAGCGTCACTCACTTGTTATAACGAGGTTTGTGGTTCTCTTAGGATATGAAACCAAATATCAGTGCCGGCCACGGTGGTCTAGCGGTTCTGGCGCTGCAGTCCGGAACCGCGGGACTGCTACGGTCGCAGGTTCGAATCCTGCCTCGGGCATGGGTGTGTGTGATGTCCTTAGGTTAGTTAGGTTTAAGTAGTTCTAAGTTCTAGGGGACTGATGACCACAGCAGTTAAGTCCCATAGTGCTCAGAGCCATTTGAACCATTTTTTTTGAACCAAATATCAGTGAATGTCGTATTCTGACAAGAGTTCTGGATAGGCGCAGGCAATATTTCATTCTTTGCATTTAACAACCAACACATCCACTGCTTAGCTGTTGTAACGAGAAGCTCTATATAATGTACTTGCTGATATAGCAGCGGAAGCTCGTAAGTCGGAGTCAAAGAGAACACAGTTGTTGCAATACATGCCAAAACCGAGAAAAACTTCAGCAACGATGTATTGGAATGTGTTTCTCTCATCCCCGAGTTGTTGTTCTTTTGCTGCTGCTATAAATCTTTAGTTACTTAGAGATATTAAGCTATGAAACGGATATATAATCTACACTCCTCGAAATGGAAAAAAGAACACATTGACACCGGTGTGTCAGACCCACCATACTTGCTCCGCACACTACGAGAGGGCTGTACAAGCAATGATTACACGCACGGCACAGCGGACACACCAGGAACCGCGGTGTTGGCTGTCGAATGGCGCTAGCTGCGCAGCATTTGTGCACCGCCGCCGTCAGTGTCAGCCAGTTTGCCGTGGCATACGGAGCTCCATCGCAGTCTTTAACACTGGTAGCATGCCGCGACAGCGTGGACGTGAACCGTATGTGCAGTTGACGGACTTTGAGCGAAGGCGTATAGTGGGCATGCGGGAGGCCGGGTGGACGTACCGCCGAATTGCTCAACACGTGGGGCGTGAGGTCTCCACAGTACATCGATGTTGTCGCCAGTGGTCGGCGGAAGGTGCACGTGCCCGTCGACCTGGGAACGGACCGCAGCGACGCACGGATGCACGCCAAGACCGTAGGATCCTACGCAGTGCCGTAGGGGACCGCACCGCCACTTCCCAGCAAATTAGGGACACTGTTGCTCCTGGGGTATCGGCGAGGACCATTCGCAACCGTCTCCATGAAGCTGGGCTACGGTCCCGCACACCGTTAGGCCGTCTTCCGCTCACGCCCCAACATCGTGCAGCCCGCCTCCAGTGGTGTCGCGACAGGTGTGAATGGAGGGACGAATGGAGACGTGTCGTCTTCAGCGATGAGAGTCGCTTCTGCCTTGGTGCCAATGATGGTCGTATGTGTGTTTGGCGCCGTGCAGGTGAGCGCCACAATCAGGACTGCATACGACCGAGGCACACAGGGCCAACACCCGGCATCATGGTGTGGGGAGCGATCTCCTACACTGGCCGTACACCACTGGTGATCGTCGAGGGGACACTGAATAGTGCACGGTACATCCAAACCGTCATCGAACCCATCGTTCTACCATTCCTAGACCGGCAAGGGAACTTGCTGTTCCAACAGGACAATGCACGTCCGCATGTATCCCGTGCCACCCAACGTGCTCTAGAAGGTGTAAGTCAACTACCCTGGCCAGCAAGATCTCCGGATCTGTCCTCCATTGAGCATGTTTGGGACCGGATGAAGCGTCGTCTCACGCGGTCTGCACGTCCAGCACGAACGCTGGTCCAACTGAGGCGCCAGGTGGAAATGGCATAGCAAGCCGTTCCACAGGACTACATCCAGCATCTCTACGATCGTCTCCATGGGAGAATAGCAGCCTGCATTGCTGCGAAAGGTGGATATACACTGTACTAGTGCCGACATTGTGCATGCTCTGTTGCCTGTGTGTATGTGCCTGTGGTTCAGTCAGTGTGATCATGTGATGTATCTGACCCCAGGAATGTGTCAAAGTTTCCCCTTCCTGGGGCAATGAATTCACGGTGTTCTTATTTCAATTTCCAGGAGTGTACTTGCTCTGTGACAATTATTTCGTCATATCAAGATGATTCTATCATTTCAACTGTACTTCATTTACGACAATTAATTTACACGATGACCACTTTCTGAATAGAATAATTCCATTCTCAGGCACCACTTAGTGTGGCAGTGCGTGTCTTCATCGATGTGAAACGAACCACCAGTGCCACTGATTTCGCTGATGCAGATTTTGGTTTGAAAATTCCCTGTCACAACGGGTGGCGTACGGGGTAGAATTGTAATATTCTGAAATCGGTCACATTGTAAATTAATTAGCTGTCGTTACTAAAGGGTGCTTGAATGAGGAGGAATATATTGACATATGAAACCGATTACAGCTGAGACAGCAGTTATTCTATTAATTGCTGATAGAGGCAGCCAACGTTTAGTATTGGCTAGGTGACCCACGAACTCGGAATTGCGCTGTCGTCAATGAAGAAACGTGGATCACAAGATTTAGATGGACAAGACGTTTTTTCCCGATGGAAAACATTCAGAGGAAAGTAGCACGATACTGATGATGGTTCCAGTACATGTCCAGCGTGTAGGACCAAGAGGAAAATGGAAACGTTGGCTCCATTTCTGCACCTTTTGCTTACGTCAGGTCTTGTGTGTGGGGTGAGGCGGTGAAATGGAACTATGAATTCTTCCAAGACAAGTACTCGAAAATCCGCACACTATCTTACAAATGCAGTTCCTAGCACTGAAGATGAGATTCATTCCCCCACACCCATTCTTTTTTCTCCCCCTGTCTAAATGGGCCTCGTTATTCACTACGGTAAATGGGAGGCCGTCACAAAACTTGACCCCTTCGTCGTGGAGATGGCGCACTATATTCTTAGATGATGGTATGTTGTTAAGGAGCTCTGCCGTGGAACTTGCACGTCGTAAATTGGCCTCCTCTTTCTCACTCTGCCTGTTTTGACAGCTCGGCCGCTTGGGTGTTCCCTCCTGTGAACAACTCAACTCATATTCCTGCCACGTGTGTCGGAGTTCCGACCCCGCAGCTGACAAAGCGGCAGGAGCACTGCTGTCAAATTTTTCACTGCGCATGGAAATGAGCAAGGCGTACGCGGCTCCCCCGCGAAAAACGCTGCGGGCGATAAATGAGCTGGAAATGGAGACCCCCACATTCCTACTGCTCCCTATAATTGGAATGTTACGCAAGATACCGGCCAGCTATGGCGCTATGTAACAGTTTTTAGTCTATGTGGGGATCAAGACTTCGGAAATGTTCCTAAAAGAATATGTGTAGTCTGTTTCGTTCATTTTATGTTGAGCCGTGTGCAACATTGCTCGCCTCTGTTGCCATAGTACCTATCGTACGTTAGTTATTTCGTGTCCGACCCGAAGGTACCTGGGTAGCATCCCAGTCGTTGTAGAATTATTTTCATTAGAGATCGCTCGCAACGGAGGGGGTACGGTGCCACTTAGCTGAAACTACGTGGACAGTCAAAAAAATTATCTACACTTGTCGACATACAATAGATTTACAAAACCATGGTGTTCCGACACCTACATTATTTTTCAACATATTGTTCTTCCTTTGCTGCTTACAGGCGTTGACATACGTCAACGGGGTCAGATGAAAATGTGTGCCCCGACAGAGACTCGAACCCGGGATCTCCTGCTTACATGGCAGACTCTCTATCCATCTGAGCCACCGACGACACAGATGATAGCGCGACTGCAGGGATTTGTCTCTGGCACGCCTCCCACGAAACCCACATTCTCAACATATTGTCCCGCACTACATTCGTAGTGCCCCCGCCCATTATACTCATTACTCGCGGCGCGTTGCTGATTTCCGTAAAAGTTCGGGCACTGTTTGTGCATTCGCACAGAAGTAGAAGAAGAAGAAGAAGAAGAAGAAGATGGTCAAGTGGCCGGTGAGCCTTAACTAATATATATATATATATATATATATATATATATATATATATAAAAATCTCTCATGGGTTCGAGTCCCGGTCGGGGCACACATTTTCATCTGCCCCCCTTTACGTATGTCAACGCCTGTAAGCAGCTAAGGGTGCTCATTTCATTGTAATTTCATTCTAACGAGCTGCATGGTCACCGATGGTATCTGTTCTTTCGGACATCTCCGAAAGAACAGATACCATTTTGTCCTTCGTTTTCAATATACTTGGTCCAGCGGTCCACAAGATTGTATATTCTTGCCAGGAAGGTTTTCGGTTGGTCGCGAAGCCACTTTTGCATCACTTTCTGCTCTGATCTGAATAAATCAACCACCTCACAGAGCATCCCTGTGAGGCCTAAACAAATGAAAGTCGCTGGGAGCATTCCAGCAATTCAAAACCCTCTTTCTTGGTGGTTTGAAGCAACAGTCTCATTGACAAGAGAACTCGTCGCTTGCTGAGAATTTACTGGCTTCAGTTTGTTTTCAAACAGTCCCCTGTAAACTATTGAAACGTCCCCTTAGAAAAATTATTGAATTACTGTGCTGGTAAACCCCTTACGTTATTTGATTTTCAAACAGCTGAGCAGAACTGAACGTACTCAGACATTTCGCCCTTTACTTATTCTGATCAACACTAAACTGACACACAGTATTTTTTTAGCGCAACGCAGTCTGAGTTTCATAAATCCCTACAAAAGAATGGCCCTGACTAACAATAACCTATACCTTTCATGAATCACTTACCTCACAAAAATCTTCGTTACTCGAACTACTGCAATAAAGCGAGCGCCACTACTGCCAGCTAAATAAAAGATTCTAACTACTGAAGGGACTAACTACTGATAGGCATAGTTAGCAAATGAAAGATTTTGATAAAGAACAAACAATGTATTTACCTTAATAGTGTTCAAAAGTCATTATATATATATATATATATATATATATATATATATATATATATATATATATATATATATATATAAGTTCATGACATCGTCTTACAAATTTACTGTCTGATGGACACACGTCCAGATCATCCGCTCTCAAAACTCCGCCATCTCTCTCCCCACATCCACCACTGCTGGCGGCTGACCTCCAACTGCGCAACGCTACGCGCTGTTAACAGCCAACGGCCCAACACTACAATAGCAAATTCCGGCAATGCAAACCAGCCACAGACTGCACACAGCACAGTCAGTGATTTTCATACAGAGCGCTACGTGGCGTTACCAACATTAAAACCTACACAGCCTACTTACACTATCTGTTAATGAATGTTCTCTTTGTCATGTACTCAGTCAGTGCAGGCCCATTTGCGTCCGAAAGAAAGGCCAATGCAATGGCGGAGTCCTATTTTTTTTTTTTTTTTTTTTTCATTGGTGATCCGGGGTGTTTTCATTCCATATTCTGATGTTTTGATTGTGGCTGTTAGTCGTGAAACCGCGTTCCATCACCGCTGACTGCCCTGGTCAAAAATGAACCACCTTCCCTGTTAAACGGTCATGGAAGCAGAGTTTATAGTGAGCGATCTGATACGTAGAACCGTGGCTGACGGCTAAAGAAAACACTACCATATCGACGGTATCTCATCCAGTCTATAAAACCATCTCTTCAGCTCGCTGAATCTTCTGGACCTTGGTGGACATTTATGGGCGTCCTGTTCCCTCTTTACGTGTCGCACTCGTCCAGCCACTTTCAAATAAGTCGATCGACAAATCAATATTTTTACGTGACACGACGCTGTCCCCGTAATATGCTGAAAGTTTGCTGTGAATTGTAGCTCGATCCACCGCATCCTACTAAGAAATAAATCACTGGTCTCCCTTCTTGGTGCAAACTGCTAGTGAAGAGGGCATAGGCATACAAGACTTCAGTGTTGCCAACTGTAAACACGCAGCACAGAATACAATGTGAGAATTTTCAAGGTGTGTCATGACGTATGTGTAGATAATTTCTTTACTTTACCTCGTAATTACTTGGCAGAAGGTATGCCACAAAGGATATACTCAACTGGAATTTATTTATGTCTTAAATCTCACATCTTCTGCTGCTGCCATTTAGATTTCTTGAACACTATGCTGTCAAGTTTCATGTTCTTCAAGAAAGAGGTGTTTACAGCTGCAACTTTTATAGTGGATGGGAGAAAGAGGGCAGGATGCAGAGCAGCGTAGGTAGTTGTACATAGTGATTTTACATAGTGACCTATTTCAGATGCTCATCAGATACGGCAAGTGAGTAATGACGCTACAAGTTAATTATATGTATGAGGACCAGCTATTTGTTGGCAAGCACTGTGGGCGAAGTGAAGCTGCTTTCGAAACTCGAAAGTGAACGAGGTGACCAACACACTGGTCTCGCATTCCGGAGGAGCCACGATCGAATCCTTGCCCTGTCGTCCATCTTTACGTTTTCCGTGCGTTCCTTACAATGAATAAAATAGATACCGGACTTCCGTATCCACGATGACTTTTGCTCCGTCTATAATGAGTTCGTTGTCCACGGGGCATTAATCCCTAACCCTGCTCCTTCCCTGTTTGCATCACTTCTACTCTATAACAAATCTTCAGTTGAACGGAAGATCTAATACGATTCACTCCCGTGTAAGAATCTTGAGCTGGAAACATACTGTTACGTGTAAACGTGTCTGAACTATGATTCAGAATTCACGTTTGCATTTGAGGCGTCATCGCCGTTAAACAGGGAAAGGGAAAATCGCCAGCAACTTTACAATGTCGATAAGGAACAGTGTAGCTCAGTACTGAACACTCCAGAATTAACGAACTTGATTAACTACATTTTGAAAGATACGATGTTAAGCTAGTGCGATTTCATCTTGCAGCAGTGTATATCAAACGTCACAGATGTCGTGGATCTGGTAAGTACGAAGCAGTAACAACCTCTACATCAGCAAATGTTTGCCGAAATAGGGCAGTTTCCCTCAAAATTGATAAGATAGATTTTTCATAAGAGATGTGAAGAATTTTCCTTTGCTGTTCCCATTGGGAGACCACGGAAATTGGAAGCTGTTATACTGGTTGCATTGCGTGCAGAAGTATGTGACGTATCTATTTTCGCCAAGCCTAACAGTGACGGCAAAAGAAAGCACGTTCGACTGTTTCAAGCAACCACGTTAGGCACTTCACAGAAAGTTCATGACTGTTAGTAAGGTCCAAAATATCTTTCATCCTGTTTACACGTTTCACTTGCAGTGTAATATTTCTTTCTTTGTTTATGATAACTGTTGTTAGTAATAGCTTAGTACATCGTAAAGGAGTATGATTGCCGCTACTACGGTGGGAGGATGGATACAATTACGTAGGCAGGAACGAATATTGTGGGATTTACAGCCAAATCCTTGTTGCGTCATTTGCAAGTAAAAATTGAAAGCTTCATCGTTGTGCTTGCTGCTAACTGGAACAGTAAACATTTGAAGTTTGCGTGTCTTACCACATCAGACGTGTCGCCTTATGACATGCAAAAAATTGTCAGTTACGCTTATTATGAATTTGCATGTCACAAATGGCCTATGAGTGTACCACGTTAGAGATTCAATTTCGTAGATAAGTTTTAGCGTCCTCCTGGATGAACAAGTAGTACCGTAAGCATTATAAAATGTAAAATTTGTGAACAAATTTTAGTATCTACAAACTGTAATGTAGACTATCGGGTACGCAGGATCTGTTTGGAAGTGTTCTCCAGATCTCCAGATGAAAGTTGCGAAGTAAGAGAGATGAAGTAGTAGTTGGAAAAAAGAGCATATGAAGTTGCACTTTGTCAATGTCCATAGAAATGTGATAAAATAATATTAGTAATTATTATTATAGATTCTCCTTTGTCCTTTGACTTCCTATTTTGTCTCATCCTCAAATTTCCGAGCTGGGTTATCCTGGTAGCCAAAAAATACGTTGCAAGAAATATTTGGTTTGTTTTTCACCGTGGATATTAATCATTCAAGTTTCACTTTAAAAAGAAATCAACGCTTCCCAAAATTTTGTTAATAGTATTTAGCCATAATGTAAATTTTCTTCTGTAAGAATTACACAACGAAAATGTGAGTAATTGACTAGACCGTGAATTTCAATGGTCCAATATGCAACTTGTAAACAGGTACACTTACAGTTGTAAAAATCGCGTGCCTGTCGCATAGTTTCGAAGCCAGGTGATGTACCTAGTTGAGAATAGATCATCACTCGATCGGCTCTTTCCCTAGAGACGCACTTCTTGCGTAGATTTTGTTTCTCGACCCAGCATCCAATACCGTATTAGGAATTGGACGATTTAACACCTGTTTCTTGCAGCTCTGTTTTCCCCGTGGTTTCCTGCAACCATTATAAGTCTTAGTACTTCTAGTCTGAACACAACTACATTATTTTGTTTCTTATATTTATTTTGCTTGCTTACATTAGTTCGACCGATGTTTACACTTTCCAGGCCCGCTTTCAGATAATTGGCCGTTTGTTTTAAATTTATTTCCAAACTCAGGGCACCTGTAACGTTTCGAGTAATGTAACACTGCTCTCTTCCTAGCGTATAATCTTAGGTAGCGATACTTCCAGGATCCCTTCTCAACCTCAGTATGCACTTTTTTGACGAATTACTTAGTTCCGTGTAAAATGTGAAGATTTTCATTTAACTAATTTAAGCCCTAGCATTCTTTTTAAGAATAGCAAGTGTTTTCACAATAAAATTAAAATAAAATGTTTTGAAGCACTACTTACTTAGGCAGTATATACGTGAGAGCTGACGAAGTGACCAGGATGTACTTACTCTAGTTTTCACTAAGAAGGGAGAGTGCGGTAACAGTTGGTTCAGGTCGAATCGGTCGATTTAGCGCCAAGCAGTGCTGATATTGTCAGCTATGTAGGCGCCAAATATTAGCCCAGACTGTCTCCAAATTGTTTACAAGTTGCTCAGCTTAAGTTCAAAAATAGAATATGTAGTTTTGTAAGCTTATGAAGTGTTGCACTTCTGGAAAGAACCCAATATTGCGACGAACACCATAGTTCAATGTAAACAGTAAAGCGTCGCGACAAAGGTTTTATATACGCTGACGGAAGCTGCAAACTTAACACTGCGATATTTGGCAGGACACTGGCGTTTCTGAATGGGCTAGACAGTGAAGCATGCATGATGACTTTATAGGTTATAGATATGAATAGAAAGATGATTAACAAACATACTGTAAATGCACACTACGGCTCAGTTTATAATTATGGAAAAGAACATAATACAATATCGCAAAAATAATGAACCGTATTATCATTAGCCTTAATTCAAAAGAATATCTATCAGACCCCAGGGGTAGTATGAGTGTGAAACTGTTTCAATTTGATGTTTTCGTCGTTTGGGACAGGGGTATAGCAACAAATATTTGTATGTGCACTTGGTGAACAATATCAAGCAAGTAATCAGTGTCTACCACTTCTAACGGAAGTTGGTGATTGCTCACAGCAGGCGACAGTGTAACAGAACACATAGATAACTCTTGAGACAGTTTGTAATAAGTAAAATGCGGTTTAATGAAACCGAATTTCTTAGTACATGTTCATCAAATGTTCGAAAATGTACACAATTTTATGTGAATGAACAATTATTTCCGGTGCTTTATAGATACTACTATTCAGCAGCGCACACATAATCTTAAACAATGTTATTACGTATTATTTTCAGTTCATAACTGCGGACGCTTAATTTCCACCGACGAATAAGGCAGATAGAGAGGAGCTACCGACAGCGAGAGACCCGCAGCGTGTTATACATGTGCTATACGGATAGCAAAGATCAGAAACGGAGTGAATGCGAATCTAATGTTCGGGTTGCATACTTCACAAATTCCTCCGTTATATCAGCGCTAACGGGCGTTCTTCGTTCCCGCTTATAACAATACCTCCACTAACAGTTAATTAGTTCAAAAGTTATCACATCGCGCACTCAAAGTATGATCATTTTATTGCGGAACTAAAAGGTCTTTAATGTGGCAGGTATTGCTACATCAATTGATTACAGTCACTGAAGAAAATTAACAATAATATCACTTATCTTGTATTTGAAATCCAACGACGATCTCGCTCTGGCTTTGGCTCGTAATTAAAATTGTTGTCTAGGTAGCATGACTATCCCCTGGTGCGAAAGGCACTGTGATGTTAATTACGCCGACATGAAGAACTTACGAAGACAATCTATCAGGATTAATTTGATGATTTATGTTTTTCATTGCAATGTGCTTCATACTTTTTTAAACAATGGTCACTTGAAAATAGTTCTTGACACTCACTCTCACAAAAATTTACATTTATGAAACTTTTTATACTTTGGCATGTTCAAAACGTTACTTCATCATACAAATTCGCAGCCGTTACTGCTCTCAATAAAACTCTCAACATTTTTCATTGTCCACAACTCAGACTCATCTTTTCATTTCCAACACAAAGTCAAGACTGTTCATATTCAACACAAAAACTTGATTATTCTGCACGCTTCCGCGCCAAAAGTCACAAGCCAGCATCAAAGACAACAATAAGTACAAAGATATTCACACTAGATATTATATCGATTTCAACATCTCAAAATATCGACGTACATACATATAAAAATGAAACGAAATTTGAATAGAATGAAAAATATGAGGCATTACGTAGAAAAATATTCATTAATCTACGGTATCGAAAAATGGGGTCGGCGGGTGGTAATGGTTTCGCAAATAAAGAACCATTACACGCTGTAATTCCGCGAGTATGACTCGTCTGAGAACTGTGGCGCTGCAGTCGCTTCACGCTCGTAGACTTGTTCTCTCTTCCTGAAGCATGTCGGAGTGTAGGCTAGTCGTGACTGTTGTACGGAAGATGCGTACACGATCTTTCTGCTGCAAAGCAGCACTGACAAGGCGAAAGAATAGATCGCCAGGATCTAATGGCCTTTACCGAAGCTGTGTTCTGTGAGATTGTTGACGGTGTAAGACGAAACTTAAATGATGCGAAGTACAGAATTGCAAATGTGTACCATTAGACGAGCAGCGGTATAAGTTTTACGCTGTTGTCCACGTTTCAGACGAAAAATGTACAAATTTCGTCCCATGCAAACGGAACGGTTGTATTCTTGTTTATACCACCTGCACTGTGATAAAACACATGCGCTGTTCAAACGAAAAGTGAGTAGAGAGCGACGACGCAGTTGTATCCCTGCGACAAAAGAGCGCGATACTTGTGTATTCATTCGATCGTTGGTACTTGCTTTTATTGGCTAAAAGCGAGACGTGTAGCTTATCATTCATTTCTGTAATTTATTTTAATAATTAATCACTGTTTAGAAATTTTACTTCCTCCTCGTGATATGTTTTCTTGTACTCGCTTTACAGACTCGGAAACGCCTCGAAACTCTGTGTGTGTCAACGTAATTGTTACACATTCCCGGAATAGATACTGAAATAAATTCACAGTAGTCTTCTGAAAAGTTTCATTCACATAAATGTACTTATAAACAGAACAGTACTCACAGCTAACTGATCATTCGTTATATTGCTATATATAACTTGCTTTTGTCGCTGACGGAGTTCAGACTTTTTGTAACATTTCAACTTGTACCTGAGAATGGATGTAAAGCTAAAATCATGGAGTAAATGAGTAGCAATTTTCAGTTTAATGTTGTAAATTTCTTTGAAAACCGTGGCGTCTGTAGTGCGAATGCCACGAGTTCGCAGTACATTTGAAAGTTAGTGTTCTCGCTCTCCTTTCTGAGAGAGTCCAGTCGTCCAGTCACCTTGTAGCCGACAAAAGACTCCGGTGAGTGGTGGGCTGCGGCGGTGACTCAAGAGTAGTGTCCACGCGCGCACGGAGACGGCGAGTACGGAGATGACGTCACAGCACTCGCAGGCGAATTTAAAGCGAGTGTACGGAACACATTTCTGATCTCTAAGGGATAGGCAGCTTCTCAATACAGGCTGTAGCTGCTGATCTTCTGTGACGAAGAGACCTGTACGTCAAAGACGAAAACGGTGTGATTTGGACGCGCTTTAAGTACAGTATGCCCTTGGACTACAGTACCATATGGCGTGAATAAGCTTTCTCCAGAGAGGAGAGTAAACCGGAGTATAAAATGTTTTTGATTTGTTCGGAGTGGGCAAATTGTTACATCTGTGTTTCTTTCGAAGAACAACTCGGGGTAGTGATGGCCTTGTGGCGCGACGCGCTGTAAAGCCCGTCTCACACGGAACAAGGTTCGCTGTAAGTTTCCTTGCTGGCTCGCGCGGCGGCTACCTTGCGGGCTCCGTCGTCTGCTAGCGGGCTACCTTGCTGGGAACCTTGTAAGATTTCCAGGATAAGTCCGGTGCTATTTTTCTTGCAAGGTTCCCTGCGTGCTACCTGCGTTGGCCAATCAGGAGGCGTTTCGTTTGTGACGTCAGACGCGGAAAGCTGGGGCAGGAAGCCTTTGTTGATAGTCGCTTTTATGCTGTCGTGAGGTGCGGTAGGACGTTCTTATAATTATTAAATAATGGCACCGCAGTGATCCAAGGAAGCGATCGAAGCATTGATATGTACTTATAGGGAAGAACAGTGTGTGTACGTAGTGAAAAGCGCAAACTATTGTAATAAACACTTGCGTGCAGAGGCACTCGAAAGAGTTGCAAATACCAATATATCCATTCGTATAAAATTTGCAAAGGATGCACGAACTTCTATCCTATAAAATAAAGTAGTATATAACAGTCATTATTGGTATATTTATAAAATCAAACAGTAATGAAATAGTGATACTTTTCAAACAAAAGTAGGTGTTATGCGAATTAACCTCAACTCTCTATGAAGCATGGAGAGCACACCTTTTCCAGCGTTTCTCCTCTTAATTCAGTTTTTCGTCTATTCTTTCTTTCTTCTTCTCTCATTAGCATGCATTTCTGCAGTGTTTAGCACCAAAACAGCTAATAACGCCAGTTTGCTCTGAACATCTGTACCTGAAGCAGCCATCTTCGTTCGATACAACATGCTGCCGATCTTGCACCGTGGGATAGCTTCGGCATTGAAGATAGCCGGCTCCCTTCCCTACAAGCCGGCAGGCATGCACGCCATCTCGCAAACTTGGGGCGAACCTTGCTCCATGTGAGAGGGGCTTAAGCTGAGGCGCGGCAGATCCGTTTAAGCGCTCTGCGCGTCTGGCGCCAGGTGCAGCGGGGCAGCGCTGCCCCAGCAGCGGCGGCGCCGGCAGCCCGCAGCACGCCGCCGTACGGCACGGCTGGGCGGGCGCGTGTTGACCGCGCGCCGCGCCGCGCCGCGGCAGGAAGCGAGCGGCCAATTGCCGGATGGGCCCAATGATGGCTGCCGCATCCGGGGAGAGCACGCGACCGCTCCCCAGCCTCGGCCACAGCCGCTGCCGCGCAAGACCCGGACCTTCCTGGCTGCCGAGTGCGGCCCTGTGCGGGACGGTAACCGCTCAACATTCAACCACGTTCCACTTTTCGGCCGGCCGCAGTGGCCGTGCGGTTCTAGTGCTACAGTCTGGAGCCGAGCGACCGCTACGGTCGCAGGTTCGAATCCTGCCTCGGGCATGGATGTGTGTGATGTCCTTAGGTTAGTTAGGTTCAAGTAGTTCTAAGTTCTAGGGGACTGATGAGCTCAGAAGTTAAGTCGCATAGTGCTCAGAGCCATTTGAGCCACTTTTCGGTAACAGTGCTGTTGCTATACTGTGCCGCTCAGCAGAAGTTCTGTGCTTGGTATATAAGCGACGACCAAATCAGAGAGAAAACATTAAACACACAGTCGTTCTCTTTCCAGGAGGCGTGTCGCGTCCCGGCACAGCCTCACTACACCAGAATGAAGTGCGTAGCGCAATCGGGTCGTTAACGACAATGGGTTAGTTACAAATTGCTGTCGACCTTTATATCGGAGATGAGAGGGAGAGAATCTTCTTGGTTTGAAGCAAATAAGTTTCCTGAAAATGGGTTACAGAATTGCAATAGGCAGAAAAGATTGGTTAGTTTCTATCAAGTTTATGCTCACATATACTTATGTGAGACGTTGGACCATAAACCCCTTAGTAAGATTGTCTATTTATTCGGACTTGCTACTTGAAACCTAATTGCCGGTACATATAAGAAACAAATACAAAGCAGTCATTTGTTCTTGGTTAGCACTGAAATCTCTCTAAGTAATTGAGACAAAGACTGACAGCCTCTGTTCAACACTATTCCAACGAAACTCTAAAAATCCTACTTGACCTGCAGTTTCTGAGTGTCCACCAGAGTCTATCACCGTCTTGTCGTAGTTGAAGTCTCTATCAGCTGTATCGGCTGTATCAGCTGTATCTCGCTGCGGAATCTCCAAACTGCCGGCACGTGCTGTGAATCTGCATCTGAATCTCTGCCTCTAGCTATTCCGCTGCCTGGCCTATTATTTCGTTTCTCATGTACTTGGGTGCACACGAGTTAATTTGTTTCACATGACCCTTTCATTTCTAAGTGATCGGATTGCACAAGCATGCCTATGGTTCCACACGACACTCTCGTTTCTAATTGGTCGGCTTGCGCAAGAATGCTTTCGGTTCCACACGACACTTTCGTTTCTAGCTGCATACAAATTAATTTGGTTCCGCACGAGTCTTTTCCGCACGTGACTGACACTCTCTGTATTACCGCCCTGGTGTTTGCGTCTTCCATTGCGCAAGTTTGATTCGTGCTGCTTCCTCTGGCAGGAAGTCGAACACTAAGTTATTCGATCAAAAAGCCTTACTTGCAGCCTCCGCCGCTTATCTTGTCCCTACGTCCTGGTGGACTATTTCCTAATGTCGGCTGGCTGTTTGCCTATGGAGCCTGGACTCTTATTATCGTCACAAAAGCAAGAATAAAAATTAAAATTTTCTACGGTCACAACAAGTGAGCGATGTGATGCGGTAGTTACATCGCTGGATGCGGTATTCGTCTCAATGCCGGTTCAAATTCCGCCCGGCCATTTCTGTTTTAATTTATGGTAGTTTCCCTGAATAGACGAAAGTGGTCCGTAGCGTGGCTCTTTTACAAAGGCCACGACCGATTTTCTTCCCCATCTCTGTCCCATCAGAGATTTTCATCCGTCTCGTCTGTTCCTGTCGACACTGATAAAAAACTAAACTACCTTACTCCTCTTTTTTCCCTCTGCCTCTAATGCGAATGTGACGTAGATGTTGCGGGTAACGATACATGTCGCTAACTAGTAACCCGGTAACCTTCGTAGACTCCCGGCAGCCACGTCAGATTTTTGTTTGTTGGCAAGGTCAGTAAATGGGTGCACTGACATGTGTTCTGGTGGAATGTCATCTGGGCAGATGTTCAAGGTGGCATCCTTGGGACTGCAGGTGGTAAGGATAGTAGCGGTTGTCATAAGCGTACACATAATCGTACTTTGGCGGGCCACTTGCCTAGAGCTTGCGCAAGGGTTCGTCTCAATAGCCTGTAGAACTCGGTCCTCCATATCTGGTGTACGCCCGCCGCCTGCCTGCACGTCTGAAAGGACCCATGATCACACAAACGCCAAAAAGGGCTTGAAATTTTGTGTGATGAGGTGTGATTTGATTGGTTGTGTGTGTGTGTGTGTGTGTGTGTGTGTGTGTGTGTGTGAGAGAGAGAGAGAAAGAGAGAGAGAGAGAGAGAGAGAGAGAGAGAGAGAGAGTAATAATAACGAATAGCCGTGCTGCCTCTCGACCATTTCCATCTAGGTGGCCGTACACAAACACCGTCTGGACTTGTTCCCGACACGAATATCGGACCATTCTGCTGCTCACAGCCTACAACACAAGAGGAACTTTCATTCGTCAGCTCCATCCACCGCAGCAAAGATGCACTCCCTTCCTCCGTTTCCCGTCAGGAATCCATTCCTGCAGTTCTTCGGTTTTTTTTTAATGTTCACCCCGTACATAAACAATCTGACAGATATGGTGACCGGCAATGTGCGACTGCTTGTTCATAACACTGTAATATAAGGGAAAGTGTCGTCGTTGAGTGACTATAGGAGGAGGATACAGGACAATTCACACAGAATTTATATTTGCTGAGATATATATTGTGTTGCTGTAAATGTGGAAAAAATGTGAGCTAATGGAGATGAGTAGAAGAAACAATCCTGGTACGTTCGAATACAGCATTAGTAGTGTACTGCCTCAGATTCATGCCTATTAAATATCTAGCTGAAACGTTGCAAACCAGCGTTTGTGGTCGATAGTAGGGAAGACGAATGGTCTACTTCCGTTTATTGGGGAAATATTCGGAAAGTGTGCTTCATCTATGAACGTCACAGCGTGTGGAACCAATGCTGGCGTAGTTTGTGTTTGGGATCCCAAGAATGTCATAGAAAAGAAGGACCAAGAAGCAATTACGAGGCGCACAACTAGATTTGTCACCAGTTGGTTCGAGCAACTCGCGATTATAATGGAGATGCTTCGTGAGCTAATTTGGGAATTTCTAGAGGGAAGTCTACGTCCTTTTCGCGAAACACTATTGATTTAACTTGGAGAAGTGGCATTTGTGGCTAACTGCAGAACCAGTCCAGTGCCGCCAGCGTACATTCCGCGTAAGAACCACAAGGATAAGTAAGAGAAATTAGGGTTCGTATAAACACACACAGTGTCTTTTCCCTCGCTTCACTTCTGAGTGTAACAGAAAAGGGCAAGGGCATGGCCAGTAGTGGTACCAGGTACCCTCCGTCATGTACTGTATGGTGACAAAATAGTATTAGCGTGAAGGACGACGGAATGGTCTAAGCCTCTTTCAGGTACAGCCCCCCGGGAATTCATCTACATCGTTTGAGATGTCACAGTAAATTTAATACTCGATGGTGTAAGAGCGATTTAAACTCGTTCTTCTCTGCCATGTATAGTGCCTTAACCATTTCAGATTCACTCGATGCCATGGAATAGGAGAACCACAGGCGAACTATTTTAACTGTACTTCAAATGCCCTTCAAAATGTGCTACATTGCATCTTCACGTTGCCTGCCAATTGTAATTTTTCAAAGGTAATGTTGTGCTAGGAGATGCATGAGTAATGGCATGAAAAGAATTCAGAGCTGTTAACAACCCAGTGATGATGGAATGGCGCCATAACACTGACAGATGTGACTTAATGTACGTACCGCTGGAGAACGAAATGACGTTCTAATTAGTCTTCCATAACCGTGGATTCCTTAAGAGAGGTACGACGTCAAACGGGTGGACTTGGAAGAGGAGAGGCTCCACCGGACATTTTAATTTTCCCTGTCTATACTTTTACAAAAAATTCCTAAAATTTTGTCAGCGTAACCAGGAAGGATTCAGGATTCACACTCAAAAACATAACAAAATAATTGTTTTCGCATGTGAAAGTTCCTTTATTCACTTACTATTGGCTGCATTTGTCGCCATTCTTCGATGAATTTTGCACAGCATACAAACCATACAGGTGTATGAAACTCTAGAATTTATGTATCAAAAATGAATGAGCTGTTACATTTTAAATTTCATGTTTAGAAAAAACTGAAATTTTATAATTAATTACCTCAATTTTTATCACAGTTTTTAATAGATTTGGAAAATTCTAGAGATTTATACACCTGTAAGTATGGTTTGTATGTTGTGCAGAATTCATCGAAGACTCTCTCTTATTTGTGAACAGTGTACCTATAACAACAAATGCAGCCAATAGTAAGTGAAAAAATGATGAAAATTCAAATGTAAAAAAAAATTGTTTTCTTATGGTTTTAAACTCTCACTGCTATGAGTGTGAATCCTGACTCCTTCCTTGTCATGCTGACAAAGTTTTATGAATTTAACTGTAAAATTATTGACAGTTGATGATGATGATGATGATTGGTTTGTGGGGCGCTCAACGGTAGTCCCCGGGCAGAGAAAATCCTCAACTCGGCCGGGAATCGACCCGGGACCCTGTGATCCAGAGGTAGCAACGTTAGCCACTAGACCAAGAGCTAAAATGTCCTGTGGTGCCTCTCCTGCTTCAGATCGGCCCGTTTGACGTCCCACCCCCCCCCCCCCCCCCCTTAAACCAGAGCACTGGATCAGTACTCCTGAAGAATTGCTTAAAGTTTCTGGCTAGCATTTAGTTCTTCATAGTTCGGAGAAATTCAGCTGTATTAAAATAGGACTACCTGGATGAACCACTGCGCAGGACGTGCTCTCAATTTCGTTGAAAGCAGCTGCCGTTATCGTTCGCAGCCCTGTGCTTACAGAAGGGGTTGGTGAAGGAATCTGTGGTACGGGATCGGGGATCGTTGGGAGCGATTCGGAAGCTCAGCAGATGCGTTGACGTTGCTGGGAGGAGCAACGTGAGCCTGGACCCGCCACGTGGCCCGGGGCTCAGGCGTGTATCGGGCGCAGCGTGGTTATTAGGGGCTGTGATGAATAGCGGCTACTGCCCCCGCGGTAGTCGGCCAGAGTTATGCTGCCAGGCGGGGCCGTAATTACGGGCCGCTCCAGAGATACGGAGATTGTCTCCGGGAGGTAGCCGCGCTGCCTGCCGTCCCTTCTTTCTCGGCTGTTCGCTTAGCTTTTTACGACACGTCAGTTAGCCCCTTCCATTAGTGATCGCGGGACCTTCCATTTGTGCGTTACTGCTTGTTGGTCACTTCCTGCCTTTCCTCGTGTAATAGCTGTCGTAAAATATCCAGGATCGACGACGTTTTGCTGAACGTTGTCAGGGTTCTCCAATTAGGTATTTTTCATTTAGACGTATAGACAAACGTCGAGTAGCTATCGGGAAGAGACAGAACCCTTATAGGCTGATATGTGGTGCTTTCTCAGAACTAATTTTGTTTGAAGTACACAGAGAAAGATTGGCGATTTTGTTGTTAACATTGCATATTACTTAAACGTGCGTACGTAGGCCTTTCTCTAAACGTTATCCTGTGTGGATAACTCAGATAGTTCCAAATTTTGGGGGCAAATATTCTTGTTTAAAGAAAACTAGATCACATACACCAGTTTCTCTTTTTGCAAGGATTACGATGTGTAAGTAAAGGAATAAACGCTGGAACGACGGAATCTGTAATACTGCCCCAGTTTTTGCCGTCTGCAGCAAGCAGGTGTAGCACCAGAGTCGCTCTTAGGTCAGCACGATTGAGTAACACAGATGGGAAGTGTTGGAGGAAAGGCGACTATCATTCGAAACCCTGTTGCGAACATTTCAGAGAACCTGTACCGTGGAAATACTGCAAAAGGGTCACGATGCTCCAATATTATCATGTAGGAATGATGAGAATTAGATGAGATTATTGCACGGACAAAGCCGAACGTTCACTGTTACCTCGTTCTATACGGGAACGGTATAAATCTCAGACTCTTATTGCAACGAAATTCGCTCCGCAACGCACTGTGCAGTGGTTGTGGAGTGCATATTTAGATGTAGGATCATTAATGACTTAATTCTGACCTTTTATCCCCTGCGCAAAAAGCATAAAAATTACGCGTTGGTTTTACCACATAGACAAGTAACGCCGGAGCAGTACTCAGTATATGTCTCTAGCATTCAGCACGTGATGTGCTATTCCCCTGAAGTTTAAGCTACAGTAAATCAGAAGTCATTATCATGCTTTAGTGTCAGGTTATCTGTCGCAAGTTTTGAAGGTATTGCCTGAACCTGATCGGACTTCATAGCATTGGACGTCTGATTACTAAGCTTCGTTGGTGTGGTTCACTGTGCAGACGCAATATTACTGCGTTTTCTGAGAGACTAATGTTTCTACTAACTTCTCTTCTATATCGCCCAGAATTGGCGCACTGATGCTGTATTTGCACTTCACGTCGGGAACCCGAGCTTTTAGAATGGCGCTCGGTTCGGAGGAGACGTGTTCGATTTCTGGTGACGAAAGAAAATTTAGTAGCTATTTGACCGAGAAAGGGAGAGAGCGTGAGAGAACGGCCCGGCCTCCGGTATTTGTGTCGTACATAATGTTAAGAAAAAAATGGTTCAAATGGCTCTGAGCACTATGGGACTCAACATGTTAGGTCATAAGTCCCCTAGAACTTAGAACTACTTAAACCCAACT
This sequence comes from Schistocerca nitens, assembly GCF_023898315.1. Lineage (NCBI taxonomy): Eukaryota > Metazoa > Arthropoda > Insecta > Orthoptera > Acrididae > Schistocerca > Schistocerca nitens. Next base: position 451,147,133 of record NC_064614.1, read on the forward strand.
AACATAAGGACATCACACACACCCATGCCCGAGGCAGGATTCGAACCTGCGACCGTAGCAGTCCCGCGGTTCCGGACTGCAGCGCCAGAACCGCTAGACCACCGCGGCCGGCCATAATGTTAAGAAAATTGATTATTAGCCCAGCAAGTTTACGCACAATGGTATTATTTTATTTTTACATAGCTAGATTTATTGCGACGCTGTTCCAGTAACGTGCAGGATCGGTTCTTTTGCGTTTAGCATGTGGAAGGCCATGGAAGGAATTGCGCTGCTACACATCAAGCCATAGCGGAGTCATAAAGTTTTGTCATCTCGAAACGATCAAGCAACAACCATGAAACTTAATGGTGGTTTACTCCGTCTCTACACGAACACCCTCAGTGCGATAAATTCTTCCCAGCGTCGGATGATCTGGTGGAGACCTATTTTGTAGAAATACGATATCGGAGTGCCTGTGTTATTCAGAAGTGCAATGCAGACATTGCAGCGACCACAGCCGTTATAAAATACGTGAAAACTATGCACAGTTGCAAATACAGGCAACCATCATCCGTATAAAGGAATGACGACAAAGAAAATTAGTGCAGGAGTGGGACTCGAACCCGGATTTCCCGCTCTTCGCGAGCGGTTCCACGAGGAACATTGCATCGTACTCCTGAACAACACAGCCACTGCAGTATCGTATTTACCCGTCGTCACCGGGCGAGCTACTTCCAGTTAAAATGTCTCCGCTGTACGGGAATATACATAATGGGTGCACCAGTGTACGTTGTGGACATCTGGTCGACGACGTATGCGACCTTGGGTCCGGCCTTGAGTCCTGCATCGATAGACAAAGCAGTTAAAGCGACCGCTCGCGTAAAGCAGGAAATCCGGGTTGGAGTTCCGGTCCGTCACAAATTTTCACTGTCGTCATTCCATTACACAGCTGATGTCCACATTGGCAACTGCGAATACATTTCATGTGGTTTGTAGAAGTCTGCATTTTGGCCGTTCAGGAAATGTTCAGCCTCGAAAATCACCTCACTACCTTTCTGGAAATGGCTGTTTCGCAACGGTTGCTTCATCCGAGAAAAGAGGGAGAAGCCACTGTGTGGCATGTCAGGAAACAGTGAGGCAAAATTTGGCAGGCTAAAGAAGCAGCATTTGCGGTTGAGTCCTGCGTGAAGAATGAGCTGGAACAAAAATACCATCTTGGACAGTTATCTGTGACACTTCATCTTGGCATCCTCCCGTTAACTACGTCATGATGCTCCTGTGACAGTCTGCCCCTCACGAGCGTATTGTGTTACCATTGTACCATGGCAGTCGTAAGAACCACTGAGCATCGCCTTACCTGGTGATTGTTATGACTTTCCTTTTACGGCAGTGGTTAATGCACGTCTTTCCTTGCTTGGTTTGCTGCCTTATCTCGGGGTCTTACTGACACACCCAGCGCTCGTCCACGGTGGTTAAGGAGGGTAGGACGTCAAACGGGCCGACTTGGATCAGGAGAGGCACCACAGGACATTTTATTTTCTACTGTCTATACTTTTACAAATAAATTCGTAAAACTTTGTCAGCATGACCAGGAAGGATTCAGGATTCACACTCATAGCAGTGGAAGTGCAAAAACATAACAACATAAATTTTTTTAGATATGAAATTTCATCATTTTTTTCACTTACTGTTGGCTGCATTTGTTGCTATAGGTACATTTTTCTTCACAAGTAAGAGATTTTTTGATGAATTTTGCACAACATACAAACCATACTTACGGGTGTATAAATCTGTAGAATTTTCCAAATCTATTAAAAACTGTAGTAAAAATTGAGATAATTAACTACAAAATTTGATTTTTTTTCTAAACATAAAGTTTAAAACGTAACAGCTCATTCATTTTTTCATAAATATATTCTAGAGTTTGACATCTGTAAGTATGATTTGTATGCTGTGCAAAATTCATCGAACAGTCTCTCTTACTTATGAAGAAAAGTGTACCTATAGCAACAAACGCAGCCAATAGTAAGTGAACAAATGATGAAATTTCACATTTAAAAAAATTATTTTGTTATGTTTTTGAACTTCCGCTGCTACGAGTATGAATCCTGAATCCTTCCTGGGCATGCTGCTGAAGTTTTATGAATTTACTTGTAAAAGTATAGACAGTGGAAATTAAAATGTCCTGTAGTGCCTCTCCTGCTCCAAGTCGGCCCGTTTGACGTCCTACCCCGCTTATGCGGATAAGAAAGTAATCTGGAGTGCCCTGACACATCTGAAATATTTCCGCTGCTGCCGCCGGCGGACTTTTTTAATGGATGTGGGCAGTCACGAAACCCAACGGGCGGAGAAATTTGTCATGTTCAAAATGATGTAAAAGATGTTGAACACTGATCCATGCTTGATGTACATTTTGTGCATTATTACAACAGTCGTGATACGTTTGGCTTTGAGCAACAGGGCCCCCAGTCACTTGCGGTTCTCGGCTCTTCAGGAAGACATAGTCTACCACTTGGTTGCGTCACTGATACTTATTTTGTCGCACTGGAAGCGTTATGTTACACTTCCGCCTACTCAGCATGTTACTGCAGTGATGTTCCCGTTCAACAGCAAACAACGAATTACTACTGTACCAAACAGGTACGCCATTTTTTTGGCTTCAGTAGCGGCGTGCTGCGGTACCGTGTCGCCGAAGTTTCAGTGCGTACCAAGACTGTTGACACGTACCAGCAAACAAACACAAATTAATTACATAGTATTATGTTTCGAAGTGGCTATTAAGATTAACACTACTACGTGCGTTGAAGTAGACGCGGCGAGTGTGTTTCGCCTGGCTAGGCTAGTATATCCTAGGCTGCGCTGTCTGGGCGGGACGAGCGGGGGTCAGCGCGGTGTCCGGTTGCCCGCGCCGCCGAGGCGTCCCTCGTGTAAGCCCGACGTCAGCGCAAAAAGCGCCGCAACCCGATCCCGCGCTGCCGTCTCATTGCCCTTAATCGCCGCCGCGCCCATCTCCTCCCACGCACGTACTCAGCTCGCAATTAGCTGCCTCGTTTGCCTACCGCCGCGGCACTTGTCGCAGCAGCGAGAACGGCCTTCCCGAGTCTTTCATTCCATGCGAGGACGGTGGTGAACAGTTCTGCCCACAAACCGTTCGTTATGATTCGCTATCAATTCTGTAGTAGTAGTAGCAGTAGCAATAGTGGTGGTGGTGGTGGTGGTGGTGGTGGTGGTGGTGGTGGTGGTGGTGGTACTACACTACTGGCCATTAAAATTGCTACGCCAAGAACAAATGCACATGATAAACGGGTCTTCATTGTACAAATATATTATACTGGAACTGGCATGTGATTACATTTTCACGCAATTCGGGTGCATAGATCCTGAGAAATCAGTACCCAGAACAGCCACCTCTGGCTCTAATAACGGCCTCGATACGCCTGGGCATTGAGTCAAACAGAGCTTGGATGGCGTGTACAGGTACAGCTCCCCATGCGCCCATGCAGCTTCAACACGATACCACAGTTCATCAACAGTAGTGACTGGCGTATTGTGACGAGCCAGTTGCTCGGCCACCATTGACCAGACGTTTTCAATTGGTGAGAGATCTGGAGAATGTGTTAGCCAGGGCAGCAGTCGAACATTTCCTGTATCCAGAAAGGCCCGTACAGGACCTGCAACATGCGGTCGTGCATTATCCTGCTGAAATGTAGGGTTTGCCAGGGATCGAATGAAGGGTAGAGCCACGGGTCGTAACACATCTGAAAAGTAACGTCCACTGTTCAAACTGCCGTCAATGCGAACAAGACGTGACCAAGACGTGTAACCCATGGCACCCCATACCATCACGCCGGGTGATACGCCAGTATGGCGATGACGAATACACGCTTCTAATGTGCGTTCACCGCGTTGTCGCCAACCACGGATGCGACCATCATGATGCTGTAAACAGAACCTGGATTCATCCGAAAAAATGACGTTTTGCCATTCGTGCACACAGGTTCGTCGTTGAGTACACCATCGCAGGCGCTCCTGTCTGTAATGCAGCCTCAAGGGTAACCGCAGCCATGATCTCCGAGCTGATAGTCCATGCTGCTGCAAACGTCGTCGAACTGTTGGTGCAGATGGTTGTTGTCTTGCAAACGTCCCCATCTGTTGACTCAGGGATCGACACGTTGCTGCACGATCCGTTACAGCCATGCGGGTAAGAAGCCCGCCATCTCGACTGTTAGTGATACGAGGCCGTTGGGAACCAGCACGGCGTTCCGTATTACCCTCCTGAACCCACCGATTCCATATTCTGCTAACAGTCATTGGATCTTGACCAACGCGAGCAGCAATGTCGCGATACGATAAACCGCAATCGCGATAGGCTACAAACCTACCTTTATCGAAGTCGGAAACGTGATGGTACGCATTTCTCCTCCTTACAACGATGCATCACAACAACGTTTCACCAGGCAACGCCAGTCAACTGCTGTTTGTGTATGAGAAATCGGTTCGAAACTTTCCTCATGTCAGCACGTTGTAGGTGTTGCCACCGTCGCCAATTTTGTGTGAATGCTCCAAAAAGCTAATCATTTGCATATCACAGCATCTTCTTCCTGTCGGTTAAATTTTGCGTCTGTAGCACGTCATCTTCGTGGTGTAGCAATTTTAATGGCCAGTAGTGTAGTAGTAAACACGTAAAAAGAACGAATTTGTCATATTGCGAGTCTTGTTAGAAGAGCCAACTTCGTAGAGTTACGACGAAGTGTGTGTAATAAATATGTATATACATAAATCACAGGCCCTGCAGACGAACTGCTTCCATTCTTCTATTTTGTTCTCGGTTGCTCTAGGTGTCTTCAATCCTCAGGAGTGCAAGGTCCTTCGTCCGCCTAGCGCTATTTCGGTCGTCTGGTGCTTTTGTTTCCCCTCACGTACTTCCTTCGCGTGTCTTTCTTCTGGTCTGCACATTTCTTTCTTCTGGTGTACGGGCTACATAGCTTGCTCAATGGGTTCTTTTACTCTTCTGCTTCTGTAGGATTCTTGGTTGTTGCATCAAGAGATACATTACCCCAGTCTTCCTCCTCCTCCTCCTCCTCCATTCTCCTTTATCTAAGATGGGTCCCCATATCTTCCTCGTTACTCCTCTTCCAAGTATTAATAGTTATAACTCTTCTCGTTGCCACGCTGCCGTATACGACTGATGATGAGCATATCATTGTGTTACATATTCTCTTCTCTGTATTCGTTGATATTGATTTTGACCTGAGCTTTACCCTGAGAGATTACATGTATTCATTCCCACAGCTATTCTTTCATTGATGCCCATTTCAATGCTGTTGTCGCCGGTAAAACAAAATCCGAAGTATTTGAAGTGGTGAACTCTCTTGTACCTCATGATATCCCTCTAAAGAAATTGTTACTGCTGTTGTCTCCTTCGTAATTGCATGAACTCCGTTTTGCCTCACTTGTAGCCCAACCTTCTGTGCGTAGTTGCCCATTTTCTGGTACATTTATCACTGTATGATTCACTTAGCAGAATTATATCATCCGCATATGGGAGACAATTGAAATTAGCATCCATCTGCACTCCAGCCCACGTCTGTTGCGTACATTGTCTTATTACTCTTCCTACCATGACATTGCTCAGAACAGATGAGAGAGCATCCGCTTGATGGAAAACTAAGTCATCAGTTTATTGCGTTTCATATGTTCAAATATGTTAGAGTTCTTAAGTGACCAAACTACAGATGTCATCGGTCCCTAGGCTTACAAACTACTTAAACTAACCTATGCTAGGAACACCACACACATCCATGTCCGAGGGAGGACTCGAACCTTCGGCGGGAGGATATTGCGTTTCAGTGACAGCCGTTTGATGCTGCCAATTCCGTGTAGACGATATGAAGCCTGGTATCACCAAATTGAGCACGAACGTTCATCCTGAAACAGTAAGTGGATTGAGAGGAGATACCGTAATTTTTGCGCACATTATTTGTCAGTAAAGAAATGTCAGGATGTTCATCTGTACAGTCTCCCTATTTGTTATTATTTTCTTTACCCTAAGCTATTAATTTTCGTTTGCTCTACAGTACATTCATCCACTTTAATTTTGAGTTGAGAGAGACTCGTGTTTTACTTCACATCGAAACCGATGTCTTTCGAGACGCAGCGCTAGCACGGTTACACAATAACACACAAAAAATTGCGTGATTTCACTGAATCAACAATGCCTCCTTTAGCTTCATCGAACATCCGAAATCATTGTGGCTGTAGCCCGCTCGTTCACAATCATTTGATGATTTAACTAGTTTTTGCGTCTGAGTGCCCGAGTTGGTAGTGGCCGGTTTTCAATACAGTCAGTACGAAGACGTGTTATTCAAGGCATATGTGTTTTATCATAATTGTATCGCTAACCCTTGGCACACGCTTCTTTGTAAAGAGAGTGAGTTTTGGTAGATGTCCCGTTACATACGGCGGATAGCTCAGATTGTACAAGAATGTGGCAGGTAAATCTAGTCGTAGCCTGTTTGACGGGAACCAGTCCGGCGTTCGCATTAAGGATGTGTGGAAAACCTGTATCTGGGCTGCCGGACTGGAATTTTTACTTAGATCTTCCCGACCTTGAGCCATTAGGCACTTCACTTACCACAAAGAAGAATGAAGTGTACCCCCGTCAGCTTATGAGAAAACTGGTTGATAAGCGTACCCTGATTTCGGGGCGGTGTAAGAAAAGAATCCCCATAAGACACGCAGATTGCGGTAAGTGCATTCAGAAGCAAGTGTTAACGTCGGCAACATTGTTTCCGCCCGGGAGGTCGTTGCCTACAAAATGCGGGCCGGCTGGCGGAGACTCGGGTGCGCGCTTGGTTCACGCTTGAGAAAACAAACGCGGCTTCCGGTGCAGCGCGGCCGCGTCAGCGACATTCGCGACACACCCACAGCTGCCGAGCAAGCGCGTCGCAGGGCGGCGGATAAGGCAGCTGTCTGCCTCTCTGGTAAGCGGTGGACGGGAACTCTAAATGGAAAAATAACTGTGCTCACAAACTCTTCTTTCCGAACTACCTACCTTCCGCTTTCTCCAACTCTGAATTTATTGCTGTTGGCTTTTAAAGCGAGAAGAATTCCCTCTTTCTGGTTAATTCATCATACCCCCTTTTTTTTAAATATTCGATCTGTACTATCCAAATATAAAGAGGATCATTTTATAATTGTGGGTGTAAAGAGGAGGTAACTGATTAAGGTTACAAGAGTCGAGGGGCGTGAAAGGGAAGCAGTGGTTGGGAAGGGAGTGAGACAGGGATGTAGCCTCTCCCCGACGTTATTCAATCTGTATATTGAGCAACCAGTAAAGGAAACAAAAGAAAAATTCGGAGTAGGTATTAAAATCCATGGAGAAGAAATAAAAACTTTGAGGTTCGCCGATGACATTGTAATTCTGTCAGAGAGAGCAAAGGACTTGGAAGAGCAGTTGAACGGAATGGACAGTGTCTTGAAAAGAGCAGTTGAACGGAATGGACAGTGTCTTGAAAGGAGGATATAAGATGAACATCAACAAAAGCAAAACGAGGATAACGGAATGTAGTCTAATTAAGTCGGGTGATGCTGAGGGAATTAGATTAGGAAATGAGACACTTAAAATAGTAAAGGAGTATTGCTATTTGGGGAGCAAAATAACTGATGATGGTCGAAGTAGAGAGGATATAAAATGTAGACTGGCAATGGCAAGGAAATCGTTTCTGAAGAAGAGAAATTTGTTAACATCGAGTATAGATTTAAGTGTCAGGAAGTCGTTTCTGAAAGTATTTGTATGGAGTGTAGCCATGTATGGAAGAGAAACATGGACGATAAATAGTTTGGACAAGAAGAGAAGCTTTCGAAATGTGGTGCTACAGAAGAATGCTGAAGATTAGATGGGTAGATCACATAACTAATTATGAGGTATTGAATAGAACTGGGGAGAAGACGAGTTTGTGGCACAACTTGACAAGAAGAAAGGACCGGTTGGTAGGACATGTTTTGAGGCATCAAGGGATCACAAATTTAGCATTGGATGGCAGCGTGGAGGGTAAAAATCGTAGAGGGAGACCAAGAGATGAATACACTAAACAGATTCAGAAGGTTGTAGGTTGCAGTAAGTACTGGGAGATGAAGAAGCTTGCACAGGATGGAGTAGCATGGAGAGCTGCATCAAAGCAGTCTCAGGACTGAAGACCACAACTACTACTACTTAGATACAGATAAAGTTACGTACATGCGAGGGATTTACGTCGTTAAAATGTTTACACAATACTTAGTTTGCTCATTAGAAAAGTTCAACATAGGGAACCACACGGCAGTGGTGGCAATTCTTTAACTGAGTCTGGTCCTCTGTCCTGGTCAGCTGTTGTGTCTAGCCGAGGCAAATAGCCGACAAGATTTCTTTGATATTGTGAAGCCTTACTGTGAGATGTGAAATTAAGAGAATTTATATTTTAGGGATCATCATTTGGCATTTGGGAGTGCTCCATATTTTGTAACCTCAATCTTTTGCCCAATAAAGCGGCTGCAATTCACTTAGTGACATTTTCTGAACTGCGATCATTCGCTGGCTCGGGTCGACAACTTACTTCAAGACATAACTAATTTAAGGACCATCGCTAGATTATCTTAGTTAGGTCCTAGTACTTACTTTTAACCACTATTGGAAAAACTGTTATTTGTGCGTGTACCAGAAGTGAGTGAAATTAAAAGGAAAAAAATATTTGAATACGACCTACGTATACTGTCTGCAATCTAAATGGTATAATGTGTTTGAAAACTTTGTTTTTTGCTTATAACCAGGTACTAATGAAAAGTACAGTTGTTTCAATATATCAGTTGAAGGCAAAGATAGTACTAAGCTTAAAGCAAATATGCGCTCTTAGTTTCGGTATCTCGTAACGGAATACAGCGTTACACAGGAGGAAATGAAACCGAATGATAAACATGACAAATACTGGGAAATATAGTACAAATGTAGCCAACGTTTCGAAGTGCTGAATGAGCTCATGAGTATTAAAAAAAAATGTTGTCACTTGCATGAAAATTCCTGTCAGTTAGTCATATGTAACAAAGCGCAACAACACTAAGTTCAGTACATTTCTTTTCTCTCGTCTGGCTGTGGTCGTCGTCGTCAGCCATTTCACATCCCTTGTTGGATAAAGGCTTCCTTCAGGCTTGTTCATTTACTACAACCGTTTGCTCTCTGGATCCATTTTGATTCTGCGGGTTTTTTGCTGTCGTCTCCTTTGTCTCTTTTTAACTCTTTGCAATTTGGCTCCAGTGCCCATCCATTCACATGGCTATACGCTGTTGCACTCATATTACGCCCTCCGCTACCGTTTTTCCTATCTCTCCATCGCTCGCTGAGCAACCCAGAGATTTTGAACGGTTTTCGCATCGAAAGCCCCTCTCATTTCCAAAAGTTAGAAATGAAGGTAGACACTAGTTGTAAACTTCCAGCGTGTTACATTGGAGACCTACTTCTGAAATTCCTGTTCAGTTTACAACAAACTCTCTATTCCATTATTATTATTATTATTATTATTATTATTATTATTATTATTTCTTTCTTTTCTCAGACGTTATGTATGGTCAGAAATGGAAATTGACGAGGACCTTCATCAAGCGTGACTTCCTTTTAACTGTACGGTATATGTTATATTGCATTTAGGAACTTTCGGGTAATTGAACATGTATCAATAATTACGGATTTCTGTAGTTGTATATATAAGTTTGGATGTAGCTGTATTGCATTGATGTACTGGTGGATATTGTGTGGTATGGCTCCTGTAGTTGATAGTATAATTGGTATAATGTCAACTTTATCCTGATGCCACATGTCCTTGACTTCCTCAGCCAGTTGGATGTATTTTTCAATTTTTTCTCCTGTTTTCTTTTGTATATTTGTTGTATTGGGTATGGATATTTCGATTAGTTGTGTTAATTTCTTCTTTTTATTGGTGAGTATGATGTCAGGTTTGTTATGTGGTGTTGATTTATCTGTTATTATGGTTCTGTTCCAGTATAATTTGTATTCATCATTCTCAAGTACATTTTGTGGTGCATACTTGTATGTGGGAACGTGTTGTTTTATAAGTTTATGTTGTAAGGCAAGCTGTTGATGAATTATTTTTGCAACATTGTCATGTCTTCTGGGGTATTCTGTATTTGCTAGTATTGTACATCCGCTTGTGATGTGATCTACTGTTTCTATTTGTTGTTTGCAAAGTCTGCATTTATCTGTTGTGGTATTGGGATCTTTAATAATATGCTTGCTGTAATACCTGGTGTTTATTGTTTGATCCTGTATTGCAATCATGAATCCTTCCGTCTCACTGTATATATTGCCTTTCCTCAGCCATGTGTTGGATGCGTCTTGATCGATGTGTGGCTGTGTTAGATGATACGGGTGTTTTCCATGTAGTGTTTTCTTTTTCCAATTTACTTTCTTCGTATCTGTTGATGTTATGTGCTCTAAAGGGTTGTAGAAGTGGTTATGAAATTGCAGTGGTGTAGCAGATGTATTTATATGAGTGATTGCTTTGTGTATTTTGCTGATTTCTGCTCGTTCTATAAAGAATTTTCTTAGATTGTCTACCTGTCCATAATGTAGGTTTTTTATGTCGATAAATCCCCTTCCTCCTTCCTTCCTGCTTAATGTGAATCTTTCTGTTGCTGAATGTATGTGATGTATTCTATATTTGTGGCATTGTGATCGTGTAAGTGTATTGAGTGCTTCTAGGTCTGTGTTACTCCATTTCACTACTCCAAATGAGTAGGTCAATATTGGTATAGCATAGGTATTTATAGCTTTTGTCTTGTTTCTTGCTGTCAATTCTGTTTTCAGTATTTTTGTTAGTCTTTGTCTATATTTTTCTTTTAGTTCTTCTTTAATATTTGTATTATCTATTCCTATTTTTTGTCTGTATCCTAGATATTTATAGGCATCTGTTTTTTCCATCGCTTCTATGCAGTCGCTGTGGTTATCCAATATGTAATCTTCTTGTTTAGTGTGTTTTCCCTTGACTATGCTATTTTTCTTACATTTGTCTGTTCCAAAAGCCATATTTATATCATTGCTGAATACTTCTGTTATCTTTAGTAATTGGTTGAGTTGTTGATTTGTTGCTGCCAGTAGTTTTAGATCATCCATGTATAGTAAATGTGTGATTTTGTGTGGATATGTTCCAGTAATATTGTATCCATAATTTGTATTATTTAGCATCTTGGATAGTGGGTTCAGAGCAAGGCAGAACCAGAAAGGACTTAATGAGTCTCCTTGGTATATTCCACGCTTAATCTGTATTAGCTGTTGTGTGATATTATTTGAATTTGTTTGGATATTAAGTGTGGTTTTCCAATTTTTCATTACTATGTTTAGGAACTGTATCAATTAAGGATCTACTTTGTATATTTCCAATATTTGTAGTAAGCATGAGTGGGGTACACTATCAAAAGCTTTTTGGTAATCAATGTATGCGTAGTGTAGCGACCTTTGTTTAGTTTTAGCTTGATATGTCACCTCTGCATCTATTATCAGTTGGTCTTTACATCCTCGTGCTCCTTTGCAACAGACTTTTTGTTCTTCATTTATTATTTTGTTCTGTGTTGTATGTTATTATTATTAGTATTAGTAGTAGTAGTAGTAGTAGTAGTAGTATGTTTAAATAAATAAACTTTCCATCGTAATATAACGAAGGAAAGTAGTAGTACAGTAAGTTACACGTGCAAATAAATTTGCCTCTGATTGCAGGAATCGATCATGACACTGTGAAAAAAAATTGGTCATTTCTGCAGTCAGAGCCAATTTTATTCCTAATATCAGCGTCTGCCTATTTCTTTCACTGGATTCGAGCTTTCGTCTTCAGCTGACCTAAATGCACAAAAAAAGTTATCTGGTAAGATTACGTGTCTGATAATTTGTGCGATTTTCTTGTACAGAGGCGCAGAACAACGAACGCCATTGACAAATACTTTGAAGCACACGCGAACTCGTGCCTTCAACATTCACATCTACTCAGTTAGCCACCTTATTGTGTGCGGCAGTGGGTATTTTGCGTTCTACTGTCACTTGCCCTCTTTCCTGTTCCAGTCGAGAAACGATGATAGTAAACCAGAAGGTGAGCCTCAATATCTCTGTGTTGTTGGTATTTTCCTCAGATTTCAGTAAGAAGATGGAATATATAGGCTGACACTTCAAGGAGCGTACGCACTGCGATGCTACCATTATACCAGAAGCACTACGCTTGTTGTGCCGTCGTCACTGTTGCTGGACGAACATCGCCATGGAGACTTGCCACACGAATCTGTGACGAAAAGCGAAGATGTTTCGATCGTCTGTCTCTTCTATAGAGCCAACCTGGTAAGCGCCCCATACTGATCAGCAATACTCAAGAGTCGGTCGAACTATAGTTTTGCTAGATACGCCTTTCGTGGATGAACAGCACTTCCCGAGGATTCTTCCGTTGAAGCTGTTTGGCATCTGCCCTTACTATGGTCAGTTTCGTGCGTTCAGTCCACTTTAAATCACTTCCTACGAATACTCCCAGATATTTAATTGATGCGACTACTTCCAGCAATTATCTGGCAATCGTGCACTCGTGTGATGAACGGGTATTTCCACAAATTTATTAGCAGTACCCTAAATTTGTGTAGAAGTCAGCATCATCACGCGGCCACGGCTGGGCCATAAGGCAGGATTTCGGGGCCCAGCACTGAGTCAGCGTCAGCTGCACCGGTTGCCTGCCTAGCCAGCAAGCACCACTTCGAGCCATGCTGCTCCGTTCACAAACTGTGGCCGGGATCCTGATAAAACGTTGCCGCCGGTGACTGAGGGTTCGGCGTCCATCCCCTGCTAGTTCTAACCTCGCTGTGACTAAATTTATACCTGCTCCCGCTAGAGCTAGAGAACCCGCACGTCTACGGCGAAGGCCGCCCTGACACGTCTATTCCTGACCCTGCCGCCCTCCAATGGAGTCGACGCTACCCAATACAGTCGACGCCGTTACACAATGTTCTGTTCACTAGCAACAATTCAAACCAGTCTCAAAGCAGGCGTGATATTCTGTACGCTCCTATTCTGTTCATCAGGCGACAGTGCGGAACTCTATCGAACTCTTACTGGAAGTCAATGAACGCGTCATCAACCTGGGCGCCGGCATCTACCACCTCCTTGGTTTCGTGAAGGAACAGAGCAAGCTGGATTTCACACAATAGCTACTTCCGGAATCTACACTACTGTCCATTAAAATTGCTACACCAAGAAGAAATGCAGATGATAAACAAGTATTCATTGGACAAATACATTATACTACAACTGACATGTGATTATATTTTCACGCAATTTGGGTGCATAAATCCTCAGATATCAGTACCCAGAACAACCACCTCTGGCCGTAATAACGGCCTTGATACGCGTGGGCATTGAGTCAAACAGAGCTTGGATGGCGTGTACACGTACAGCTGCCCATGCATCATCAACACGATACCACAGTTCATCAAGAGTAGTCATTGGCGTGTTGTGACGAGCCAGTTGCTCGGCCACCATTGACCAGACGTTTTCAGTTGGTGAGAGATCTGGAGAATTTGCTGGCCAGGGCAGCAGTCGAACATTTTCTGTATTTAGAAAGGCCCGTACAGGACCTGCAACATGCGGTCGTGCATTATCCTGCTGAAATGTAGGGTTTCGCAGGGTTCGAATGAAGGGTAGGGCCACGGGTCGTAACACATCTGAAATGTAACGTCCATCGTTCGAAGTGCCGTCAATGTGGCACCCCATACCATCACGCCGGGTGATACGCCAGTATGGCGATGACGAATACACGCTTCCAATGTGTGTTCACCGCGATGTCGCCAAACAAGGATGCGACCATCATGATTCTGTAAACAGAACCTGGATTCATCCGAAAAAATGACGTCTTGCCATTTGTGCACTCAGGTTCGTCGTTGCGTACACCATTGCAGGCGCTCCTGTCTGTGATGGTTCGTCAAGGGTAACCGCAGCCATGGTCTCCGAGCTGATAGTCCACGCTGCTGCAAACGTCGTCGAACTGTTCGTGCAGATGGTTGTTGTCTTGGACACGTCCCCATCTGTTGACTCAGGGATCGAGACGTGGCTGTACGATCCGTTACAGCCATGGGGATAAGATGCCTGTCATCTCGACTGCCAGTGATACGAGGCCGTTGGGATCCAGCACGGCGTTCCGTATTACCCTCCTGAACAACCGAGCGATTCCATATTCTGCTAACAGTCATTGGATCTCGACCAACGCGAGCAGCAATGTCGCGATACGATAAACCGCAATCACGATAGGCTACAATCCCACCTTTATCAAAGTCGGAAACGTGATGATATGCAATTCTTCTCCTTACACGGGGCATCACAACGACGTTTCACCAGGCAACGCCGGTCAACTGCTGTTTGTGTATGAGGAATCGGTTGGAAACTATCCTCATGTCAGCACTTTGTAGGTGTCGCCACCGGCGCCCACCTTGTGCGAATGCTCTGAAAAGCTAATCATTTGCATATCACAGCATCTTCTTCCTGTTGGTTAAATTTCGCGTCTGTAGCACGTCATCTTCGTGGTGTAGCAATTTTAATGGCCAGTAGTGTATGTTGGTTCCTACAGAGGTCATATTCGACCTGCTTCTGTGTGCATAAAACATGTTCTGAGGTCGTACAGTAGACTGACGTGAGCGATATGGTCTGTTCGACAACCCCTCTTCAAACTGGGAATTACCTATACGTTTTAGCAATGAAATTCTGCAAAGTTTAGAGATTTGAACCCGTGCGCATAGTGAGAGTCGTGGCCGGCTGAAAGGCCGGGGATGGGCTGGCGGGTCCAGCGGCCGCGTGGCCACTTTTGGAAGTGTAGCTGGACCGGATCCTGGCAGCGGCAGCTCTACTGTGCGAAACCGCTCGGCCGCCCCACTGCCCTTATACGCCGTGCGCGGCCGGTGGCTGGCGAGTTTGGCCTTCTGCGTCCAAGGCCGGTGCCGTCTCTCATTCTGTGGGGCTGCTCTCCACTAGAATGAACACCTCAGGACTACATTGCCTCCTTATTCAAGTGTTTAGCGGTGTTGGCTGCTAGCCAGGAGATCCCCGTTTCGATTCCCAGTTATTGTAATTTAGTGACCTGGAGCGTAACTGTACCGTGCTCCATAGAGCCAGCCGATTATAATTGTCTAGATCGCGTGCTTTATAGAATATTGAAATGTGATTAGTTTCAGTTGACGTAACAGCCATCTTCAATTCGTGGTAAAATGAGTGTCAGCATACACCATATTTACAAATCCTGCATATACTATGTGGCCTGGAGCATATCTGTATGTGTGGCACTATCAATAAAAAACTAAATAACAAGTAATGTGAAACAAACTATTTGAGAGTCCTGGTTAACGAGATTGCAGTCAGCTGGTCCGTGCCCCAAACTACATCGACGATGTGGTGTTTCTCACGACGCTGTACACAGACATTTATTTTACTACAAGTGATCTGAAGATGGTTGCTTAGTCTTCTGAATCTAATTAAACATTTTATAGTTTTATAATTTGTAATCCAGACAACTGTAAAACGCTCTTTCTTGCTTTAAGAAATCTGTATTTGATAGTTTTCTGCTTTTATTACGTCAGCTCTAACTCGTATTTGTATTACATTATGAGGGGGCAGAATTTTATCTATTAGAAGGACAAATGGCTTACAGTTTCTACTCGCAGATTCCGCACCAATTAAATTAGCTTAATTCCAGATGTCAGCTCCGTTTATTAGGTAGTAGACATCTAAGACAATGTTCATGGCGTTCTGTATGTCGCGTGGGATCTTACATTCCACAACCACCTTTGGCGCTTTGGAGAGACGTCGGTAGCGACTTTCGGCATCTTTTCTCCCCCTTCCTTCCTTGTTCATACAGTATTCGTCAATCATAATAAAAATTCATTACTAAGCTACAGGATAACTCATTACTGTCATTATCAGAGTACTGCTTCACATTTGAAACAAAACCCCACAGATTGTGGATGTGCAACTGGAAACGGTCTGCCTTGCGACTATCTTTTACCACGAGAGGACTCGCCTCAGTTAAGTTACGGTAATGGTGTGGCGCTAATCCCGGCGGCAGCCAGTTCGAATCCTCGTGGTAGAACACATTTTCATGTTTCTTGTTCGCAGGTGTGGCATAAAGAGCCTCATCATCAGTCTGTTAAAGTATATTAAATCCTAAACCTTTCTACTCTCTCATACCATGAGGGTATCTAAGCCAACATTTGTATCCTGCAACACATCGTGCAGAGTGTAGTGGAGTGCACATAGCGTTTCAGTTTTATCTGCTCCTCCAGTTCACGGAAGCTAAGCGGGAAGAATGACTGCTGGTACCCTTCCTAATGATCCTGAATTTCTGTAACTTCTAACTTCGCAATTATTACCTGAGGTGTATGTGAGAAGACGTGGTATTATTCTTCACTCGTTTCGGAACGTTAGCTTCCACATTTCTGTGCCTGAAGCTTTCCGATATGTAAGGTACTGTAATTAGTGCTCAGAAAAACGCACAAATCCTATCTCAGGACCTAAAATAAAACACCACCTGCCTTCTCCACCCAGCTGCCTAACGCATGCCAAATAACCATCTTGGGAGATGGGGGGAAGGTGGGAGCAATGACTGCAAGTAAAAAATTTGTAGGCACGTAACATTAAACACTTCGGCTTCCTGGGAACAACACATTTTAATCGCTTAATTAAGCCTCGAAAAATTCGTTCGTTGTGACCATAGCCTTCTCCAGCTCGTCGGCAGCTCGTAGTCGAGTGGTTAGCGTTGCTGTCTCTGGATCACGGGTTCGATTCCCAGCGTGGTCAGGAATCTTCTCCGCCCGAGAACTGGTTGTTTGTGTTCTCATTGTCATTTCATCGTCCTTTGGGAAAATGGTGAAACTTGACAGTGAAAAGATTGAGAATCTGTACGAGCACTGATAATCACGCAGTTGAGCGTCCCACAAACCAGAATAATAATAATAATCATCATCATCATCATCCTCCAGCTCGTTATCCAAAGTTGCTGTTAACGGACATCTTACACAGAAAAGTCTATCTCCCAAGAAAAGATAGCTGTAACAACTCTAAAGGGGTAAGGCACAGGACTCGGCTTCGGAAGGTTGGTGGTTCAAATCTGTCCCGCTATCTAGTTTTACGTGTAAGGCAAGTTCTGGGATGTTTCCTTGGAAAAATGACGTGCCCGATTTTCTTCTGTATGCAACGTGATGCTCCGCCTCTAATGACTTTGTCTTCGACGGGACGTTAGTGCCTGATCTTGTTTTGTTCTTTCTGCAGCTCGTCTAAGGGAAACTCTCAGTTACACAGTGTGAAATCTCCCGCTGTAATACCTGCAACATCTTTAACCGTAATACCTGCAACATTTTTAACCGAGCTATTCTAGAGAATTCAAACATCTAGCAACTCCGGAGAATCGTAAACAATTAAGCATTTCAGCCGATCAGTGGCGCAGATGCGGTTCTCATGGTTTTCGCGTCCGTCACTGATGTACACCCATAGTCTCTACCGACCGAGGTGGCGCAGTGGTTAGCACACTGGACTCGCATTCGGGAGGGCGACAGTTCAAACCCGCGTCCAGCCATCCTGATTTAGGTTTTCCGTGATTTCCCTAAATCGCTTCAGCCAAATGCCGGGATGGTTCCTTCGAAAGGGCCCGGCCGATTTTCTTCCCTAATCCGAGCTTGTGCTCCGTCTCTAATGATCTCGTTATCGACGGGACGTTAAACACTAATCTCTTCATCATCCTCATCTTCCTCCGTATCTGCACAGCACTGTGAAATGCAAGCCAGACGCCGTTGCGCCATGTATTAGGGTTCTGTTCGCGTACGGTGGGTGCGAGGAATGACTGCTTAAATCCCGCTGTGTATACTGTAATTAGTGTAATAAAGTTTTCGCGGTCCCTACTGGAGCGATGCATAGGACGTTGTTGTATGTTCCTAAATCCCTCGCTTAATACTGTCTTGAAACTTGGAAGGCAGGCTTTCACGGGATATTTTGCGTCCATCGTAAAGTGTCTGCCCACGCTTCACATATTTCAGCATCTTCGTGGCGTTATGAGATGGGTGAATCTATGAAGGAGACTGCTTACACCACGCTTCTCCGCCCTCTTCTGGAGCATTGCTGTGAGGTTTGGGGTCCGCATCAGGTGGGACTGACTGAGGACAATGAAAAAGTTCAAAGAAGGGTAACTCGTTTTTTACTATCGTAAAATAGGGCTAGAGGGCTACGGATATCCGCACGAGTTGAAGTGGTAATCATATAAACAGACATTTTCTTTCCGACAGGATCTTATCGTGAAATTAAAGTCACCAACATTCTCCGCTGGTTGCGAAAATATTTTGTTTGCGCCCACCTACAAGGGAGAAATGATCATCATAATAAGATAAATAAGAGGTCTCGCGGAATGATTTAAGTACTCGTTTTCCCCGCCGTTGGGCAGTGGAACGAAAGAGAAATAGCTTAAAGGTGATTCGATGAACCCTCTGCCAGCACTTAATTGTGAATAGCAGAGCAGTCATCTAGATGTAAATGTAGATGGGTCAGACAAGCTTGTGAATATTCGTGCTGTCAGTTTTTTTAATGTACGTTCAACATCTCCCGTTATCGCTTGATATCGGTCGTACAACTTGAGCAGTATTGTGGGATGGACCGCACGATTCTTTCGTAAGCAAACTTCTTTATAGACTGCCTGACTTCTCGCAGTATCCTACTAATGAACCGAAGTCTACCTCGTGCTTTACCTATGGCTAAGCTTACGCGATCATTGCATTTTGTGTCCCCATAAATTGTTACAAACAGGTGTTTGTAAAAATTGGCTAATTCCAAATCATGTCTCATTGATCGGATATTGGGTTTCTTCGTTCCATAAAGTGCACAATTCCCATCGTGTCTGCCTTCACCCTCATAATCTCATCTCATTTTGGGGTACTGCCTCCTGGAAGAGCCATTAATAGTGTTGTTATTCCGATCAGTATTCATAAAGATCCACTGGAGTCATGGGAAGACAGAGATCTTAGGGCAGAGAGAAGAAGAAGAGCGTCCGAGATACCTGTCATCCGGCCACATAATCCGTATATCTCCCTTTACTCTCTCCCAAAAATTTCCACTCCAGGTTGCAGCTTTTTATCTTTCGTGCACGCCTAAAATTAAAGTTTTTCCTAGAAGACTCGTATACGATATATGGCAAAATTAACCCTTAAAGAATCCACGCAGGAACGATAGATGAGATTAGGACTTCTTTTTTTCCCTTTTTTGTCCAACAAAACTCCGCCTGATTTATGCATTGGCTTCAAGGTCCGTAAGTGGCTACGGGGGCTACAACTTTGAAAGGAAGGAAGGAGGGGGGTAGCGGGTATGCAGAGCTTCTGTAGGCTGTTAAGCGGTGGTGTCGCTATCGACCATCGATGCGAGTTCGCAGCTTCTTAGTGGTCACTCGGCCGTGTGATTGTCCCCGTGGCTGGAGGCGTGCGCTTTCGGTCTCGGATTATCCGCTGCGACGTGAGGCCTCGTTGCGGCTCGCACACAAAGGCCGCAGCAGAGGTCGGCGTGTAATGTGGACAGGCGCCGGCCGCGGGGGAGCCCGTGCCTAATGGCAGGCCCGTGTCTCCGCCGCCCTCGCGTGTCGGCCGGCGCCTCCACCTGCGGGCTGCAGGGGCAACAACCTGCCCGCCACAGCCGTGGGCTAGGCGTGTCCGCGAGTCGCCGTCAGGGACACAGCACAGGAAAAAGACCAGAGGTGGCGAACAACTATGATCTAGCGAAAGCGACAGTTTCCAAATTATTCAGCTGCACGGAGGGGCTACTGAGCACATACAGTCATGGAAATAAGTATTCATGCAGTAGGTGGTGACAAACTACGATGGTGTGTTGGGATAGTAAATCACCCACAGCGCCGATACGAATAAGTACGGTGATGTAGCGTCAGATAACCGTGTTCTTGGTAATGAAGCTTCCCGTATGCCATGAATCTATTCTGGGAAAATAAAATATGTTACATTCCGTACGGTCTACGACAGGGCAAAATGTATTCATACGGCGGACTACTTTCAACAAAAAAAAGAAACGGCTGACGCAGCCCCGGAGTGCACGCCACACTTGTGTAGTCGTATGGTGGCCGTGTAGCAACAGCACGTCGGAAGTGGGTACCGTGGAACAGCAGAATGGGCCGCAAGGGGAGGGAAACGACCATTGAGGATCGAAACATCGTTGTCGCCCAATATCTTTAACACAAGTCGTATGCCGAAATTGCGAACATCATAGGACGAAGCCGAGCGACTGTACAATCTATCATTAAGCGATATAAGGACAGACATGTAGTAATACACAGTGAACGACACGGTCGTCCACAGAAGCTTAAAACAGGAGAGACCAGAATGCTATTAAGAATCATCAAGAAAAACCCGGAAACGACAGCGTCGGCACTATCCGCATATGTACATGACCACTTCCGAAAGGACATCGCTACTAGGGCAGTTCGTACCAATCTCAATCGTTCGGGCTACAGAGCCAGGGTCCCGAGACGAAAGCCCTACATCAGCAAAAAGAACAGGAAGTAGCGGATGGAATTCGCGAAACAGCCTGTATCCAAGACAGCAGAGTTCTGGGTTACTGTATTGTTTAGTGATGAAAGCAAATTTAATATCGTGCACAATGATGGTAGGAACTTGGTCTGGAGAAGACCGAATACAGACCTCGACCGAAACAACATTCAACCCACGTTGAAGCACGGAGGTGGTGCAGTGATGGTATGGGGCTGTATGTCAGCCTCCGGTGTCGAAAAATTAGTGTTTGTGGAAGGTACCATGGACATATTTGTGTATATGAACATTCTCAAACAGATCTTACAACAGAGTGTTGACGCCTTGGGTCTTCCTAGAAATTATTACTTCCAACAGGACAATGATCCCAAACATACGGCGCAAATTGTCCGGCTGTGGTTGCTCTGCAGCACTCCACCCACTCTTAAAACACCAGCTCAGGGTCCGGACCTGAATCCCATCGAACACTTGAGGAGTAAGCTGGAAACACGAGTGAGAAAACACAAGATCAGTAGTAAGGCCTCTTTGAAAGAGGCTCTCCTCCGAGAATGGGAAGGTATCACGTCGGAAACTACAACAAAATTTCTCCATTCCATTCCACGGAGGTTGCGAGAAGTAATACTTCGGAAGGGTATGCATAGGAAGTATTAAACATGTTCTGGCTTTGTTAGGAGTGTCATTTTCTGTTGGTGTATGAGTACTTAATTCCCAGCGCAGTAGAGAACTTGGCAGACGTTTTTGTATTTTGTTTTATAAAGGTTTGTTCATTCTCGTTCTATATACCAGCATAGCTGCATTGGCGACTGGCTAATGTGTATAGTGCATATCCAATTACTGTTTTTGGTTTCGTATTGTCAATAAAGGCAGTTTACTTTTCCACGCTCTAGTGTATGAATACTTATTTCCATTACTGTAATTTAGCTTAAACAAGGACACAAATACAGTGTGCTTCAGGAAGATTAATTCGTTTTAACAATACTATTCACAAACGAAGATAGAAACTTGGTGTAAATTATAATGTATAAATTAAACTATATGATTCCAGAGACGTTTTCAAATCTCGGGCTTCTATGATAAATACATCCAGACTGAAACAACGAATGAAAATTTCCACCAAGGGCGGGATTTGAACCTGGGTCTCAGACCCATTAGGAAGATGGGCTGACCATTATGCCACCCTGGCACACACGCTTTCCACAACTCCCTCCTCCATCCAAATTCCCATTGATGGCACAGCCCACTTTGCTATTCCCCGTAGAATTTCATTTGATTTGAACACCAATGCCAGGATTGCCCATTTCATTCGATGGTGAGGTGCTATTCCAACAGAGCTGGAGAACGTCTGCAATGCTTTTAGAGTTTAGGAAGAATGCCAAGTGGACTGACATGTGAATGGGATCTTCGGTTCAGGAAGAAAGGTTGCTAGGGTAGTGCGTGCAGTGGTGCAAACACAGTGTGCGAGTGAGGCATAGTGGTCAGCGCACTTGCATAGTGAGCAGGAGACCTGGGTTCGAATCACAAATTTTTATTCGTCACTTAAGTCTCCGTATGTGTAAGTTTCTAGTTTCAAAATAACTATGCAATTTTGCTTTGGTTGTCTTTCACCTGCGTATCTGACCTTGGGATAGAGTAATAGGTGTAAATGTCGACACTCTTTGGTTTTTTAGTTAATGGTACTTTCGTTTGAAAAGATACTAGATTTACGACTTTCGTTAACAACTATAGCATGTTTACTATATGATGGAGGCAAAACAATGATTAATATAAATAGTTTCTATTCTAAAACGAAGTTTCGTAAAAAGCTTGAAAGATACCAGTAAATAAATCAGGTGCCAGAATGGGCTCTCCACAAAAAGTCACGAAAAATCTTAAAATATTAAAAAAACCTGGAGAAAACACTACTTAGTAGTAGACTAGTCTACAAAGAACAGCTCGTTTATTTAAGCTTATTAACTGAACGTAGTCAAAAAATTATTTACAGAAATCACAGTCCTAAATGACTTCTTCACTTCTGGACAATCTTAAGAGTGTCCACGTTCGGCAGATAAATGTAACCCACACTTCTCGATAACTGTCTTTAAAAAAATTCATCACAAAAGATAGAGATTGCATGGAACATGTCTGGTGTATATCCAGTATTGCTATTGTCGATATCCAGGTTGTCATCACTGTCGTAAGAGGACGACTCGCAGGATTCTGACGCATAAGAGGGATGAATTTTCCCTTCTGAAGACCTTGGGTCTTCTCACCCGTGTGGCTACTAGCGATCCTGCAGCCTCGGAGGAAAAACTCGACTACATCTTTTTGGTAGTACTTTCGCCAAGCAATTTGATAAAGTGATCCTTGTATTCCGTACCTGGCTGTTGGTTCTCTTCTTAATATTGGGGAAGTCCCCTGGGAATATTACGGCGTTGTAATGAGGGCCTATATTTACACTAACCTTATCTAAGCTTGACCGCCCCAATCACATGTTACCTACGCAAGTAGATGAGTAAAAGTAGCTGGATTCTGCTTTCCGGATATCACTGTGAAACTAACCATAAGGACATGACAGGAAAACGACTCACGTACGTACCAAAAGTTTGCAGTTCAGAACAAACACCGTTTCACACAATAACCGGCGCTGCATACATGCTACTTGAAAGGAAGGCTGCAATTGCTGTTTCTCTCTTTCGCCAACAAGTGGCACTGTTTCCAGTTCTGGCCCCAGTTTGCAGCAGCTCTCGTAAGACATTGGGGAAGGGTGTCCATATTTACACCTGAGTCTGTTTTTACACCACCCCCTACACTTTCTGGAATTAAGTTTAACATTGCTGTTTTCGTTTATTTATCACAAATAATCCATGAGCCCTCTGTAGGACGCATGACTAACATCAGACGATATTCAAACTCGTTTCTATTTCTGTGAGCATGTATGGAATTATTGTATTCACTGCTGTTGCTATGCGACGACGTGCTTCGCCCGCGTTTGTTCAAAGCGGAGGTGCAAAGACGGAGCCTCTCACTAACCCCACAAAACAAACATCGATACTGTAGATCAGGCGACCTCGGAGGAGGAGGAGGAGGAGGAGGAGTTGATTTTGGGGGAAGAGGGCAAACAGCGAGGTCATCGGTCTCAACGGACTGGGGAAGGAAGTCGGCCATTTACCTGAAGCGATTTAGGGAAATCACGGGAAACCTAAATCAGGATGGCCGGACGTAGGATTGAACCGTCGTCCTCCCGAATGCGAGTCCAGTGAGCTAAACATTGTGCCACCTCGCTAGGTCGACATTGGACAGTAGTACAGTGCGAGATCCGAACGCCTTTACGGCTGATCCATCGTTGAGGCAGTTCATTGCTAAGAAATGCTCTTACACGCAAGTGTCAGTGCGGCGGTGAAACGAGAACGCCGAACTCCTTTTGTTGGTGTGTTATCACCATCTCTACTCGACACTCGCCGAATAATTCACGGGCAAAACACAGAGCTTGCTACTCCAGAGAGACCCTTACCGCCAGCTACATGACCCTGCAACTTGGTTACCGGCAAGCTGAAATCTTGAGTTTTGATGCGAATTTGGATGAAACGACATGTAAGATAGTAGGCCAACTGGATTTCTTTGGAGAATATTCTAGACGTCCATTGAATGTCTAAAGAAAAGAGCATACAAGAACATGTTGCTGCCTATTCCAGGTTCCTGTCTTCGCAAAAAGTAACATATTGTGAAAGACAGTCATGATTGACGAAATGTTTCAGTGGTTTCGTTGACAGATAGAAACAGCACTTTCACATTTCCACAGCTGAATGGTTTTGATCTTCACAAATGATATTCAAAAATTCATACATCAAGCAGCATGCTACGGTGTTTCTTTCATCCGCCCGTAGGAGCTTCCTGGGCGTCCAGAATCCACGCACTCCTAGCGCTGCGCTACGCGTGAGACAAGCGACCTACTGCGGAACAAATTAAAAACGTTTATTACGGTAATCAATAGTCAGATTGACTTTGTAAGCACAGTGGTACAGAAAATTAGTCTAAGTAACAGATGAGAATCTGCCTTTGACTCGCGAGGCTGCGTTAGGCTTCTCATTACTCTGAACACCATAATTAAAGCCCTGTAGCTATGGTAACTACTGTAACGAAGATTCGGGCACAGCAAATAGTTCATACATCGCTTCCAAATGGCTCCTAGCAACGTGCGCCGATGGTCTCCACAACAATAAACACGGAATACAGTTCAAAGTCAATATCGAAAATGTGTCACGAAAAGCACGAAATTGAACTTTCCGCGGAAACAGATGGAATTTACTTGCTACAATTAAAACCAGGAGCGCCCGTCACCCTTAGCGGACACCAGCTACGGCTAGCTAACGGCTCCACACACTGCTCCGAGGTCTCTTCCTACCGAATTTGACCAGCGATGGTTAAAACCAGTCACTTGCGAAAATCATGCAAGTGATTGCGTTTGACAATGAAATTGCTGAAGGTAGAGTTCAGGGTTCTTATCAAGTTATTGTTGGTGGAAGAAATCTTGACAATCGCCGTTCCGATCCTCACACATCAGCAAAGCCCACACCGAAGTCTAACAAATATGCTCATAAAAACATTAGAATGAAGATAGTCTTGTTCCAGTGAAATCGTGTAGGATGGGAGTAGAGAACCAGTATTACTTTCAGTATGTTTGGTAGCTGAACTACATAAGGACCACAACAATGAGACGAGTGAGATTACGGTACTTGCGGAGACCTACATCCAGCCGTTTTCCCCTCGCTGTGGATGGAAATAGAGCAATGTACCGTGTCTTGCATTAGTTGAATGCAGTCATTTACATTTCACACTCGGGAAGAGCACAGGACAAGTACAGATAGATTATGTGCAAAACCATTATTTCGTAAATGAACAGATCGCGGAAGATATTTACTGGGCCTTACAGCGCACATGTATATGTCGTGGCTGAATGAATTCATCTTCATTTCAGACGGTGGAAGAGCACTGGAGAAGTACAGATAGATCACATAAATGAACGAACCGCGGAACATGTTAACTATGTGGCAGACCCTTGACCAATGTCAAGACACTTGAGAGGATCTTTATTTTCACCTACATCATGTGAAATGCTGTAGTACATTGTTCTTGCTCACAGAACAGTTTTATTTGTGGCGTGATGTAACAGAAAATATAAGCGTGGTTGTTAGGTTCAGAAAGACAAACGGACATCGAAACTGAAGTCCCTGAAGTATTCATTGGATACCCAAAGCACTGAACTATACTTCTTTTGCGTTGTAAATCTAGATGAACTCACTATCAGTAATTTCACGATACAATAGTTACTATGTACTGTGTCTTCAGAATCTTAAGTTACTACGGAAAATAGAAAGAGGAAAAAAATGATTAGGAATGTTGACGTTCCTACAAGATGTCTGTCATGGTCTTAATTAAAAGCACGGTTGCAGTTTTATGAACAGTGTTTTCGATAGTTGTGAGTTGATCAACTTGGAGTATTCATCGGCAGGGCAAATCTACTCTGATCCAGGTGTGACAGTACAATAGATAAACTGCAGCTTTACTAGGTCAGTGAACACACTCTCTGTGGCAGGAGGACGTGATCACGCAGAACGGTTAAGGGGGTGGCTTGGAGCAGAGCCAGGGAGTTCTGCGTTTGGAAACTGTCTTTAGAGTAGTAACAAGGGTATTTTACTAACTCAAAAAAAAAAAAAAATGGCTCCTTGCGCTATGGGACTCAACTGCTGAGGTCATTAGTCCCCTAGAACTTAGAACTAGTTAAACCTAACTAACCTAAGGACATCACAAACATCCATGCCCGAGGCAGGATTCGAACCTGCGACCGTAGCGGTCTTGCGGTTCCAGACTGCAGCGCCTTTAACCGCACGGCCACTTCGGCCGGCTTACTAACTCAGTTCAATATCAGTGACACTTAACCTATCATGACAGGCATTCGTGTATTAGAGTATATTTACGGGTTTTATTCTTAAAACTTAGGAAGTGCTTGATAGCATCCGCGTTTCTGTGGCGTTTTTCTCGCAGCAGAGTTCCAGAACGCAGCGCCGGGGGCCACCATTACAAGCAGGCTGCGGAGGGAATCGCCGCTGCCCTATAAAGAGACTGGAGATGTAACTGGCGTGTAATCACACGTTCTCACGGCGTCTGTTTGAGATTCCAGGTGGGGTAACCATATTGCCTGCGGCGGCAGAATAAAATTGCTGTTCACAGGTCACTAAACTCTACTTCGTTATGAGAGTGAAGTGCTATCCACAGAAAGTGCTCTGCTGCTTCTTATAGTAAGCAGAAGAGATAACGTTACATCGCTTCCTCAGTTCCACATATGTTGAGTCTATCTCCTGTTTATCGATCGATATTTTTTCCTCTTTCTGGCCGACGGTGGGAAACTGTTTTACATGGCTCGTCTAGGTTCATTTACACGTTGTGTGTCAGAGGTAACATGATGTACAATTAAAGTTCGACGCCTTTGTTCGTTATTTGACGACAGACGAGACTTCACAAAGTTCCCTATTAAACCATCAACCTTCTTTGACACAAATACAGTATTTGACATATCAACTTTGACAAAGAAATTTGATAGTGCAATGCCGGCCTACTCAGCGGACGTACCGTTGCGACGTTGGCTTGCAAATTACGACCTTCGTCGCCGACGATCAGCAGTCAGCATGGGTACACGAACCAGGCACCTGCTGCGGAGGCCCTCTCATCAGATACACGTCTGTTTAATGGGGCACCCGTCGTTCACCTCTGTCATCTGTGGTCTATGGCGGAGCAGAGTTACCTCGGCGCCTGTAACGGATAGCGCATTTTGCTATGTACGGTCTACTAAAACACGGTGACACGCGAACAGTTTACCGACTTAAATGTTTGCACCATTGCCCCGAAAGCCGATGATGATGATGATGATGATGATGATGGTGGTGATGTCCTTTTGAATGTAAAATAGGACTCTGTTTGCCCATCAGAACAACGATTGCACTGTTTTCCGCCTCCACTTGACAAGCATTATGTGCGCTCCATTGTTAGTGCTACTAGCTGCCTTCTGTGAGGGATTATTACAAATGGTTCAAATGGCTCTGAACACTATGGGACTTAACATCTGTGGTCATCAGTCCCCTAGAACTTAGAACTACTTAAACCTAACTAACCTAAGGACATCACACACATCCATGCCCGAGGCAGGATTCGAACCTGCGACCGTAGCAGTCGCGCGGTTCCGGACTGCGCGCCTAGAACCGCGAGACCACCGCGGCCGGCGGATTATATCACGCTGACGTCTAACGTAGACAGTGGTCACATTAGTATTACTGAACCGTGTCACTTAGAGTATTTAGAAGCTTAACCGTGTCTGGGAGGAGGGGGGGGGGGCGGCAAAGCGGGGCTGACAACCCTTATTTAGACTGACTTCAGTAGTGTAACAGTGCAGAGTGTTATATCGGCTTCACCAGTAAATGTTCCCACGTAAATGTGCGGAGTGGCACGTCGATAACAGTGAGTGGATTCCGGCCGCTGTTGTGAATGGGAATGAGCTCGACGTCACGGAAGCTTCGAGGTACGGCGAAAGAAATGTTTCAACCTTCCCGAAGCAACTAAAAGTGAATCGTGGATCAATTATCGATGACTAACTAGAAAAACCACTTAGATTCGTTATTAGACGGTAACGGTTATTAGACGGTAACGGTTATTAGACGGTAACGGTTATTAGACGGTAACGGTTATTAGACGGCTACCGTTCGTAGACGGCTACCGTTCGTAGACGGCTACCGTTCGTAGACGGCTACCGTTCGTAGACGGCTACCGTTCGTAGACGGCTACCGTTCGTAGACGGCTACCGTTCGTAGAGAGTACCATAATTTTTCAGCAACGTGGTAAAACTGTATATTGAAAATTTGTTTGGTGCTCGCCTTGTGCTGCGGTCGGTGCTCTAGAGGACAGCGAGTGTGGGGGCCGGTTACCCGGCGCGTTGCTGCGTGTGCAGCGCGGCCGGCAAGAAGCCGCAGGCGGGCGACCGGCCGTTCCATCTCATTTGTCGTCCGCAGCCGCAGCCGCAGGCAGCCGGAATGGCGGGACACGCGAACCGCCACCCGCCGCCACCTCGCCTCGCGCTGCGGAAAAACCGGCGCCGTGGAAAAGCGACCTAGGCGCCCCACTTTCACGACACCTTTTTGCGCTCTGCGGCTTCCGCGTCTACTGCACGGAGCCGCCTAGGAAAAACGTGCTCTCGCTGTGGCTGGACAGGGAACTCTCCGTACTTCTGCAGTGCGACATTCCGCGGTCAGCTCTAACAACCGGAGATTACATTTGCTGAATGATCTAATCTGCATTTATCCATAATGAAGGAGGCAGTGTTCGAAACGTAATAAGAAATGCGTCCTTCAGATTCCCTCCAAGCCACAAGCTATAAAGTTCTCTTAACGACATTACCTGTTATTTCTTATGTACCACCTGAGAATGAGTCGTCTCGAAACTAGTGAAAGCAACATAAAATAACAAATTGCGACAGAACACACATTTTCATAAAACGTTGTTTTGGAGCCACATCTTGTTAGTGACAGGGTTCTCCACAATTTGTTGAAATCAGAAGATTAGATATTGCAGTTCTTTTAATAGTCGGTGATATTGGTTGAACCGCATAAACTAAATGTACCTTGATAGTTAAATTACATTAACAGTGTACGGTAATGAAAGTACGTTTTCGTCTCTTGATAATATGCAAAGGCTTAGTTATACCACCTATTTTCCTCAGACATACTGAAGAAATTATGTTTTACCTTCTTTTACACTTGAATATTTTACCATTTTAACGCCAATCGAAAACTAGAGGGAACGAGGACAGTGATATACAACGATGGAAAAAAAAAATCGCAACACCCAGAAGGAATTATGCGACATAAACGAAAGTTGGTAAGCGTATTTCTACATCTGAAGGATGATGTCCATTAAATTTTCGCGCCAGTCGCATAATAGTGGCTCAGGTTTGCTTTAGTTGCGAGCTGTAACGGTCGTGAGCGTTAGTTACCTTTGAGACTGGACGTGGAGAGTTGTTGGTCAAGAATGCCTTTTACGCGACAAAGACGCCATTATAAGCACCTCACTGAGTTTTAACGACGCCGTGGAATAGCTCTACGAGAAGCTGGATGTTCCTTAGCGATACTGCAGGAAGACTAGGTAGAAATGTGGCACACTGGACATGATTGTCGGCAGCGGTGGTCACGAGAATGTACGTTGGCAAGAAGACCGGGCTCCGGATGGCAACGTCAGACTCCCTACCCAGAGGGAAGACCATCGTGTTCGGCGTATCGCTCAGGTGCCTCGTACTGCGGCAGCAATCTGAGCACCAGTTGGCACCGCAGTGACACAAAGAACTGTTACAAATCGGGTACTTGAAGGACAGCTCCGAGCTAGACGCTCTGTAGCGTGCGTTCCACTGACCCCAAACCACTGTCATTTGCGGCTTCAGTGTTCCCAAGTGAGAGTTCATTGGAGAGCGGAGGTCTGTTGTGTTTCCTGATAAAAGCTGGTTATACATCGGTGCCAGTGATGTCCGTGGATTGAGTAGGAGGAAGCCAGTTCAAGGCCTGCAACCAACCTGTCTGCATACTAGACACATTGGACCTACACCTAGAGTTACGGTCTGGCCTGCGATGTGACCGCAGCTGCAGTCCCGCCTTTATCACACACCCTGACTGCAAATTTCTTCGCCAGTTTGGTGATTCGACCAGTTGTGCGGCCATTTGTGAACAACATTCCAGTGGTTGTTTTCCAATAGGATAACGCTCGCCCACATACCGCTGTTGTAACCCAACATGCTCAACAGAGGGTCGACATGTTGCCCTGGCCTGCTCGATCACGAGCTCCGTCTCCAGTCGAGCACATATGGTACATCATCGGACGACAACTCTAGCGTCATCCACAACAATCATTAGCCGTCCCTGTGTTGATCGACCAAGTGCAACGGGCATGGATCTCTATCCCACAAACTGCCCTTTACAAAACAATGCATGCACGTTTGCTTGCTTGCTTGCGTTCAGCAAATTGGCGGTTACACCGGCTTTTATTGTACCAGCATTTCGCAATTGCAATGGTTTTTCTCGCGCTCACATCAACCTATGATCTTCCAATGGTAATCACTTAAATATTTTACCTAGACAAATGTATTACCGAAACTTCATTACTCTGTATTTATTCTTTGGTTTTGCGACATTTTTTCCGCGAGTGTACTGCTTATTAATGTCTGTGGCATAGCGCTTCGAAACAAATGCGGGAAATGTGGCAAATTAGGCGGTACAATCAAGTTCCATTCGTGTGGTTACTGTTAAACGGTGTGTACATGGCAGCCTGGACAAAACTATGCCGAGTAGGATGCAGCGTCAATTACTATCGAGGTTGGACTCGTCGTCTTTGTAAGGTACGCGCCAACTCGCGTTTTCAGTACTCCACGCTGACACCTAATATCTGCTACGCAATTACTGGTAAATGAAACTGGATGCTACACGAATTTTTTTTTACATAGCGTAAGATCAAGCCAGACAGATAGTATATAATTTTAAATATCGTAGATTCTTGAACATCATAACTTCAGACCGTAGAAGAAGAATATTACAGTACGAACATCGTACAGATCGCAAAACAGTGACAAGTTTTTTTAGCAGAAAGTGAATGAGAGGATCGTTGCATTGTGTGGTTAAGCTGTACTTTCGTGAACTAACATATGCTAAAACGGACGTTTTTTCAACTCCTTTGAGTCCTAGTGTATCATTCTAAACAGCAGTTTTCGAATAATCGGTTTTTCCATTTGTATTTATAAAGTTGGTGAACGAGGCAACACAGCAATGAACATCCAGTGATCGAGTTAAGTAGAAGAGCGTGTCATGCTACTGTCCGCTTCGTGATTTAGGTAATCCATGGCTTCTCTGGTTCACTTCAGACAGTTCCTTCAGCAAGGCATTTTCCCACGCATGTCCACTGGAGCTTAGCAAGCTCGTTTGATCGAACAGTGAGCGTTTTTAATTCGTAAATTGTTACCCGCACAGCTACCAAGTAGCGGGCGTGAATTCCCACGACGTCTGACAACCCGGAGAAAAAATGTCGCCTCCAAAGTGCAGCAAATTTTTCAGCAAGCAGCGGCACTTTGTGGCTGTTCACGGACCACAAGTACACAGTGTTAACTGCAAGATGACCGATTTGAGGATGGAGCGGATAGCGGATGAAACAAGCCCAGCCCCCACACCGAAAGCCACGGGGTGAGGACCCGTGCAGAAACTGCGCTCCACGCTTCCACAAAAGCATTAGTCATGCACGTAAATAATAATCTACACCTACATGGATACTCTGCAGATCACATTTAAGTGCATGGCAGAGGGTTCATCGAACCACCTTCACAATTCTCTTTTATTCCAATCTCATATAGCGCGCGGAAAAAACGAACAGCTATATCTTTCCGTACGAGCTCTGATTTTCCATATTTTATCATTGTGTTCGTTTTTTCCTATGTAGATCGGCGTCAACAAAATACTTTCGCATTGGGAGGAGAAAGTTGGTGATTGGTATTTCGTGAGAGGATTCCTCGGCAACGAAGAAGGCCTTTGTTTTAATGATGTCCATCCCAAGTCCTGTATCATTTCGGTGACTCTCTCTCTCCCCTATTTCGCGAGAATACAAAACGTGCTGCCCTTCTTTGAACATTTTTGATGTACTCCGTCAGTCCTATCTGGTAAGGATCCCACATCGCGCAGCAGTATTCTAAAAGAGAACGGACAAGCGCAGTGTAGGAAGTCTCCTTAGTAGATCTGTTACAATTTGTAAGTGTCCTGCCAATAAAACGCAGTCTTTTGTTAGCCTTCCCAGCAACATTCTCTATGTGCTCTTTCCAATCTAAGTTATTCGTAATTGTAATTCCTAGGTATAATAGTTCAAATACTGTTCGTAATCAAAATTAAAATCGCCTTATGTATCAACATGATTAATACCAGTCACGTACACTTGTCACCAGGAAAAGGAACAAGAAAAAGACAATAAAATAGTTCAAATGGCTCTGAGCACTATGGGACTTAACTTCTGAGGTCATCAGTCCCCTATAACTTAGAAGTACTTAAACCTAACTAACCTAAGGACATCACACACATCCATGCCCGAGGCAGGATTCGAACCTGCGACCGTAGCGGTCGCGCGGTTCCAGACTGTAGCGCCTAGACCCACTTGGCCACTACGGCCTGCTCAATACAGTAACACAGCAGTCAACAATCATTACCTCAGACACAACTGTAAGATGAATAACGTTAACTGCAGCCAAAAAGAAATGAGTGCCGGCCGAAGCCTTCAACTTTTACAGACTGGCACCGATTCAGCACTGGGGAGCGAATCGGCCAACTGTAATATCTGGGTCCGCTGCAGAACTGGACAACCTGGGCAGAGCGAAGAGTGGGCGGGGCAGCTCTCTCTCTCTCTCTCTCTCTCTCTGAAACCGGCTTGTGGAGCCAGCTGCTCTCCACTTGCGGTAATACGCTCGCGGGGCAGCGATCTATCCTTACTAGTCTCCCGAAGTCGAGCCGTTCGCGGTTTTCGTGTAATCAGAAGCTCTTCATCTGTCTAGGGGCTTATTGCTTTCACGGTGTTCTTATTTTACGGGATGCTGCAGGTCACTTTCCGCCTCTGCCTTTTCTCTCTGTACTTCCTGTAACTTTTAGAGGTTGGTACGCTGGCAGAACGATTTCATTCTCTACCATTTTCATAAAGTAATTTACTTTGTATCTGATGTGTCAAAATGTATTTCACATTTTCGGATCATATACAATGGAATTTTGAAGTGTTAATGACGTATTGAATGGTTGAAGAACCTCGTAAACGGACAGGAATTCCGCAACCTAATCATTTAATGCTGGCCGTACCTTCTACACAGCAATAAAAAAAGATGTAAGTTTCAGAAGCGTAAGAATAAGTGGCAGTATACGCAGGGCTACTAAACAATGTGACAGCGCTAAAGTAGTAAGTTCTGAACGCTAGACCTTAGTATTACGTACATTCATCTGACAAATATAGAAACTATTTCTACACACGCGAAAACACCAACACTCTGACAGGCTGACCGCGCTGTGGAATTGGTAAATCAGTTATTTGTGCAAGTCGTAACAAATTACAGCTGTGCAGAGCTGGAGAACGTGCTTCTAGAACTGTTAATGCATTGCTAACAGATAAATGCCTCCAGCAATAATTACGACTGGATCCTGAACTTCAGATTGTGCGCGGTGTGGCTGATGAAATCCCAAACATCTCCGCGGCGTCTCATGGATTGAGGGTACGCGACACATTTAAAGTGATGCGTCCGTCGGATGCGGACATTAATCTCGTTCCAGATTTCACCTTTCCTCTTCTCTCCCATTGTGTTTAACAACACGAGTCCTTCGACAGACACAAGATGAAATTGGTACACTAGGAGCAGAAGATGGCAAGATATCTTTGTGTAACATGAAACAGACCTTTTCCAATCAGGGAACTACCTGTTTTGATCTCGCACCCAGCGCTTCCGTGCGATTTTTTTTTTCTTCCACATCGAACAGGCTTTGTGACATTCTACCCCTTAGAGAGGTCAGCTCTCTTCGGCCATAAACGATGCGAACTGGTAGTGCGGCAAAGGTAGCCTCCCGAAGACATTGAGCGAAACGGCGAATGGGAACTGTTTTTGCATTTATGAACCAAATAAAATAAGTCCAGTTCGAAGCAAGGAAGGTATTGACAGGTGTGAATACTTCCGAGCCATCAGTTCAATAAATTAATAATGTAAAATACTGACACGATGTATTTACACAAGAATGAAAGAAAAGCTGATAGTTGACGACCTCAGACACAATTACTTGGGTCCCAGAGAGACTCAGCCGCGCGGAGTGGCCACGCGGTTTGAGGCGCCATGTCATGGATGGCGCGGCCCCTCCCGCCGGAGGTTAGAGTCCTCCCTCTGGGGGGGGGGGGGGCGGCGGGCGCTTTTGTGTGTGTGTGTGTGTGTGTGTGTGTGTGTGTGTGTGTGTGTGTGTGTGTGTGTGTGTGTGTGTGTGGTGGTCTTAGCATAAGTTATTTTAAGTAGTGTGTAAGTCTAGGGACCGATGACCTTAGCAGTTTGGTCCCTTGGGAATTCACGCACACCAGAGAGATTCAGGAACACACGAGGCATTACTGACCACTTATCATACAAGATACAGAAAGGCAAACCTATGGTTAAAGCATTTGTAGTTTTAGAAGCAACGCTTGACATTGTTGACCGGAATGTCGTCGTTGAAATTCTGAAGGTGGTGGGGATAAAATACAGAGAGCGAAAAGTGGTCTATAGGTTTTAGTGAAACCAGACTGCAGTCAAGAAAGAATCGATGGATGTGAAAGGGAAGCAGTGGCTGAGATGGAAGTGAGGCAGGCTTGTAGCCTCTTGCCGATATTTTTCTATCCGTACAGTGACTGAACAGTAAAGGAAAATAAGGATATTTGGAAACGGGATTAAAGTTGAGGGGGAAGAAAGAAAAACGGTTTGTCGATGGCACTGTAATTCTATCAGAGACGACAAAGAATTTAGGGGATTATTTGAAAGGAGTAGATTCCTTGAAAATAGATTATCAGGTGCACACGAAGTAAAGCAAAGTTAAAGCAGTGTATTCGAACTGATTCCTAAGGACATCACACACATCCATGCCCGAGACAGGATTCAAACCTGCGACCAAAGGAGCAGCGCCGTTCCGTACTGAAGCGCCTAGAACTGCTCGGCCATAGCGCCCGGCTTTAAAAAGAGTGACTTATTAACATCGAATATAAATCTAATGTTACGAATTCTTCTCTGACTGCGTTTATGTGGAGTGTATCCTTGTACGGAAATGGAACTTAGGCGATAAGTGGTTTCGATAAGAAGAGAATAGAAATTATGGAACTGTGTCGCTACGGAAGAATACTGCAATAGATGACAGGCTCGAATAACTAATGAGAAGGTACTGAATCGAGGAACGATTAGGACACATTGTGAAGCGTAAGGCAGGCCTGCCTGATATCCTGTAGGGTCCCCGCGAGCCGCAACACGAGGTGGCACGGGCTCCACTGATGTCTGAAGTAGTGCTGCAGAGAACTGACTTCATGAGTCATGCAGGATTGTCCATAAATCCGTAAGAGTACAAGGGGATTTACATCGCTTCTGAACAGCACGTTGCAAAGCATCTCATGTATGCTCAATAATGTTCATGACTGGGGTGTTTGGTGGCTAGCGGAAGTATTTAAACTCAGATGACTGTTCCTGGAGACACTCTGTAGCAATTCTGGACGTGTGTGATGTCGCATTGCCCTGTTAGAATTGCCGAAGCCCGCCGGAATGCACAATGGATATTAATGGACGCAAGTGGTCAGACAGGACGCTTACGTACGTACCACCTGTCAGAGTCGTATCTAGACGTATCAGGTGTTGCATATCAGTCAGACTGCACACGCCCCACATCATCACAGAGCCTGCACCAGCTTGAAACAGTCTTCTGCTGACATGCAGGGTCTATGGATTCATGAGGTTGTCTCCATACCCTTACGAGTCCATCCGCACGATACAGTTTGAAACGATACTCGTCCGACCAGACATGTTTCCAGTCATCAACAGTCCAATGGCAGTGTTGATGGGCCCAGGCGAGGCGTAAAGCTTTGTGTCGTGCAGTCATCAGGATACACGAGTGGGCCTTTGGCTCCGAATGCCGATATCGATGTTGTTTCGTTGAATGGTTCTCCCGCTGACACTTGCTGATGGCCTAGCTTTGAAATCGGAAGCAATTTGTGGAGGGGTTACACTTCTGTCACGTTCTCTTCAGTCGCCGTTGGTGGCGTTCTCGCAGGATCTTTTTCCAGCCGCACCAATGTCTGAGATTTGATATTTTTACCAGATTCCTGATATTCACAGTACACTCCTGAAATTGTCGGACGGGAGAATCCCCTTTTCTTTGCTACCTCGGAGGTGGTGTCCCATCGCTAGTGCACAGACTAAAACACCACGTTCAAACTCACTTAAATCTTGATAACCTGCCGTTGTAGAAGCTGTAATCGATCTAACAACTGCGTCGGACACTTGTCTTATATAGGCTTTGCCGACTGCAGCGCTATATTCTGCCCGTTGACATCTCTGTTTTTGAATACGCATGCCGATATCAGTTTCGTCGGCGCTTCAGTGAAGAACACTTAGGTTTGCCGGTGTACCAGACCATATCTGTTTAATCCGACAAGAGGATTCGATTCGTGTCTCGTACACGTTCCTGTGTCACAAGCTAGCGCGCAACGAGTTATATTATGCGAGCAAAATACCAGAAAATACGCTGTGGTTCGATCAAAACAGATAAAGTTTACAAGACTGCCTAGTGGGGTCGCTGCGATCAGTAATACGTACAAAACGTGTCCCTGCAGAATGCTGTGGGAGTGTTGACCGTCGGCTTAATGCGAGCGCTTTTTCCTGTGGGGGCATTCCGGTAATAGGGCGGCGGTATGCCGGCACTGCGGACCGTGACCGCCTCGCGTCGCGTCGTGTCGCTGCGGTCTGCCACCAACACTTGCCGTGATCTGCCCTGTGCTGCCTTGGCGGCTCTCCTTGGCAAGGCAGCTGGCGAGGCGTTGCGGGCCTCAACACTTGGCACTGAAGCTGGTATGTACACGCGTAGGAAAGGTTTTACATATGATGTGCTGTTTAAAATCTCTCAAAATTCTACTTTTTACCATGGTTCTATTCGTTATCATCAACTTTTGTAGGGCGCTTGGACCACTGCTGCTGTGGGTGGCAGGAGTGTCATCAGTTTTTGGTAAAAACAAATTTTGTCATTCAGCATGTAGTTCATCTGACGCAGCCTGTAAATACACACATCAAAGAAAGTTTTGCACCACCACGGTTCGCAGAACTCCTGAAGATAGACGTTGACTGTGGATATTGTATCACAGACACAGTCCTTTTGACTGCTCAGAGATGTACCTAAACCGGCCCAAAGATGTAACCAACGATGCATCAGCAGCTCCTATTGGACGGTGGGGGTCCGACAGCCGATCAGTTCGGTACACGGCTCCTGTTGTCTGTAGTTCAACCATGCCTAGACGGTCAATACCGCGGTTCGATCGCGTCCGCATTGTTACTTTATGCCAGGAAGGGCTCTCAACAAGGGAAGTGTCCATGGATCTCGGAGTGAACCAAAGCGATGTTGTTCAGATATGGAGGAGAAACAGAGAGACAGGAACTGTTGAAGACATGCCTTGCTCAGACTGCCCAAGGACTGCTACTGCAGTGGATGACAGCTACCTACGGATTATGGCTCGGAGGAACCCTGACAGCAACGCCACCGTGTTCAATAATGCTTTTCGTGCAGCCACAGGAGGTCTTGTTAAGACTCAAACTGTGTGTTGTATGATGCTCAACTTCACTCCCAACGTCCATGGCGAGGTCCGTCTTTGCAACCACGACACCATGCAGCGCAGTACAGACGGGCCCAACAATATGTCGTATGGACCGCTCAGGATTGGCATCACGTTCTCTTCACGAGTGAGTGTCGCATATGCCTTCAACCAGGCGATCGTCGGGGACGTGTTTGGAGGCAATCCGGTCAGGCTGAACGCCTTAGACACACTGTCCAGCGAGTGCAACGAGGTGGAGGTTCCCTGCTGTTTTGGGGTGGCATTATGTAGGGCCGACGTACGCCGTTGTTGGTCATGGAAGGCGCCGTAACGGCTGTGCGATACGTGAATGCCATCCTCCGACCGATAGTGCAACCTTATCGGCAGCATATTGACGAGGCTTTAGTCTTCATGGACGACAATTCGCGGCACAATCGTGCATATCGTGTGAATGACTTACTTCAGAATAACGACATCGCTCGTTTAGAGTGGTTAGCATGTTCTCCAGACATGAACCCTATCGAACATGCCTGGGATAGAATGAAAAGGGCTGTTTATGGACGACGTGACCACCAACCCCTCTGAGGGATCTCGGCCGAATCGTCGTTAAGGAGTGGAACACTCTAGACCAATAGTACCTTGATGAACTTGTGGATAGTATGATACGACGAATACAGGCATGCATCAGTGCAAGAGGACGTGCTACTGGGTATTGGAGGTACCGGTGTGTACAGCAGTCTGGACCACCACCTCTGAAGGTCTCTGTGTATAGTGGTACAACGTGCAATGTGTGGTTTTCATGAGCAGTAAAAAAAGGCGGAAATGATGTTTATGTCGATCTCTATTCCAACTTTCTGTACAGGTTCCGGCACTGCCTTGCTTCGCTGCATGTCAGCCACCTTCTTGCTCGTGGCACGGTAAGGCTCTTAACATTTATTGGGTTTGTACATTGAAATTGCCTAGGTGCGTTACTAGTCTACATTTTTTCCCCGTTTCGTTTGTATCCAGGTTTTGTTTGTATAGGATCTGCTGTCCCCTTCATTTTAACTATGGACTACTACTTTTAGCTC
This sequence comes from Schistocerca nitens, assembly GCF_023898315.1. Lineage (NCBI taxonomy): Eukaryota > Metazoa > Arthropoda > Insecta > Orthoptera > Acrididae > Schistocerca > Schistocerca nitens. Next base: position 451,186,138 of record NC_064614.1, read on the forward strand.
ACAATTTGTTATAAGTTGACTTGAATGATGATAAGTGGCTCTAAGACAGTCATCTTTCCGCCATGACTTGTTGAAAAGAATCTCTGTGAGTGTTCTTAAAGTACTGCTGTAGAATACTACTTTGAAGTATCCCTTTATTCTTCAAGCCATGGTTAAGAATTTTTTGCAAAAAATATGTTCCGTAATTATTTTTGTACAGGTCGCCTAATGATGCGTCTTAGATAGATGCGAAACCGGTCGTGACTGCCACTAAAAATTATATGAGCCAGTGCGGATCATTTCATTCAAAATGACCAAATAACCTCGTAATTTCAAATTCCTTTCGTTTAGAAAACTTCTAGTCATTGATTTAGAGCAGATTTTAATGGATTTTTACCATTTCGCTATCTTCCTGTGTGATTACATGTGATGAAAAGACGATGTTAAAAGCACCGAAACAGGGGCGTTCGACATACTTCTTAGGATTATTGAATGAAAGTACAGTAGCTGAAAACATGTAGAATTAAGACGTCCAATACAGGAAAATCAGCTGACTGGCACCGAAGTACCAAAACAAAGACAGGAAGTAGAACCAGTTTCTCAAAAGCAAGAGTAAAGCGCAACCGCCATTGTTACTTGCGAGCGACACAAATAAAAACATACATTTTTTGTCTATTTGGACATATTGAATTTCTGCTTGAAATTTCCTGAACTGTGTGGTCCTCGCCACGTTAACATTGTTTTTCATACTGACAAATAGAAATAGTCGCTATGGAGCTGCACATTGCGATTATCATGACTGGAAATAGCCGTCGTTTAAAACCAGAATCAATTGTACGATGCACAGCGTATTCGGTCTTGCGTTCTCATAATGGAGTAGCTCGTTGTTTGTGCGAAACTCGCCTACATGTTCTCTCCTCACACCACCGTTCAAATGCCTTTAAAAAAAGACAATAAAAACCTTTATTGCTTGCTAGACCGGAGAGAACCAACCCCTTGCGAAAAACTCGTCACAACTACAGAAGCACATTGACATGGACTTACTGTCGCTTCTCTAGTACTTCGGATGTGTTTCACAGGCTGAAGAACGACGAAGGAAGAATGTTCCAGTGCGACAACTGGTACTGGTTTTAATGTCATGAGCATAAACGTTCATCGCTAGTAATAGGGTTTATTTTGTTGATTAGTACGCTCATGGTGTCGCTTTGCCCGTCAGCGTTGCCGGCTTCAGGAAAGGATGGACCATAAAACTGTAGAGGCTTAACATGAAAGCCGTTCAGTCCGCAGCTCGTGGTCGTGCGGTAGCGTTCTCGCTTCCCGCGCCCGGGTTCCCGGGTTCGATTCCCGGCGGGGTCAGTGATTTTCTCTGCCTCGTGATGACTGGGTGTTGTGTGCTGTCCTTAGGTTAGTTAGGTTTAAGTAGTTCTAAGTTCTAGGGGACTGATGACCATAGCTGTTAAGTCCCATAGTGCTCAGAGCCATTTGAACCATTTGAAAGCCGTTCAATGTCTAAGACAGACAACTACGCCAATACCGAAGTTTTGAAAGGAGAGCGAAAATAAATCGCTTAACGTGTCGTTGAATCTCGTGTAACGAGGTACACATTTGTTGTATAAGTACCGATGCTGAATTAGTAATGTTCTTTGTAAGGACAAGAGGAAAATGGAACGGCTCTAGGACACTGTGCAACTGAGCGCTGTGGCGCAGTGGTTAGCACACTGGATCGCATTCAGAGGAACGACGGTTCGAACACACGTCCGGCCATTTAGATTTAGGTTTTCTGTGATTTCCCTAAATTTCTCCAAGCGGTTCCTTTGAAAGACCACGGCCGATTTCTTCCCCGTCCGTGACACAGTCCGAGATTGTGCTCCATCTCTAATGACCTCGATGTCGACGTGAAGTTAAACCGAATCTTCCTTTCTTGAGGACACTATAGAATCTCCAGCGCTGTCTCTCTCTCTCTCTCTCTCTCTCTCTCTCTCTCTCTCTCTCTCTCTCTCTCTACCCCCCCCCCCCTCCTCCCTCTTTTTCAAAGCAAACTTCGTCCAGTGTTTCGGGTCGAGTTGCGCGAAATCCAGTAGCCCGAATGACCATATCACTAATACCTTGCAATAAATATGAAAATGTAGGAAGTAAGCGAATTATGGTAGCGTTAATTTATTCCTCTTTTTTTTATAAATTGGAGGTTTATCCTGTAAGTTTGACGAAACGGGCTCTGAACATAGACTTTTATATATGTCAACTACTACCATTAATGCACAAAGATAGTGACGATGAAGTCCAAGCAACAGTTGTCGCAACCTGACGTGATCATTTCTTTGAGTTAATCAAAATAATGGGCAAAAATAGGGATCTAAGAAGCGTAATAAGACTCTCGAGTACCTCAGAAAAAGGGTGAAAACATTACGAAGTTAATACTGTGCGCTGGGTCGTGACGGACAGCTATCTTTCAAGCTATTTCCTCTTTTAATTCCATCGAGAGGGGCAATATAGACAGACTTGCTATTCCGTCTCTCGTCCCAAAATGTTAAACATATCGAAAAATTGCCGACAGGCAAAATATTTCTAAATAATTAAACGATGTCATTTTTCTCCAAATTCGAAAACGGTCAGCGATGTAGGAATGCAAGTAGACGCTTGCGCAAGCTCTCCTAGCGTTGCGAATGAAATTCAGGGCGGCTGAAAACGTGACATTGCGACTTTACTTGAATCTCCTTGGAAGTATCCCATCCTGTAATCTGAAGGGACGGAACTGGTATTGTAAGTGATGTAGATGTCGTTCTTTTGAAAGATTCCTTGTGGCAATCTGATAGCTGGAAACGGCTAGAGCAAGCGATGTTGTGCGACAGTTTAGAAATGTATTGTATGGAAGTTTTCGCCTGCGCACCGAGAGGTTTCCACGGTCGCAGAAATTATTACTGGTGGCAGAGAACATGACACAGGAGCACGATACGCATCTCGGCCCGTACTTCAGGGGCAGCGGGTTGGGTGTTTCCTGTCGACTTCGCGCCACCGAGCGGCTTTTCGCGCACTCCGTGCCAACGCTAAGAGAGAATCTCTTTATATACACTCTTCTGTGTACTCGCTCCACGTTCAAGAGGCTGTTTTAACACTCTTTCTTCGGTGACGTACAGCTTTATTAGCCGTTTTTTATATTTAGAATATTATGTCGCAGAATAAATGTCAGAGATTCGCGTAAGTCTAATCTTTCCCGTTCGAGACTGATACATTGCCGGAAAAGTGAAGCAACACCACCAAGGACACGGTCATTTTATTGGCAGATGATGTGACAGGTAATGCATCATTATAGGAGTATACGACAGCCAATTCACATCAAACGTAACACGCGTCACAGGAAAATGTCTTAAACAGTCGCATCAATACACAGTACACGTATTCTTGCTTGCAAACAATCATGAAATGCCGAATGGAATCCTGCGATGGATTGTCCCAAACATCTTGCGCCCTTTGTTGCGGTTCGGCAATGGTTCTGGCAGGCTCTGAAGAACGAGTTAATTCCCGTTTCATCATGTTCCACACATGTTCGCCGGCCGCGGTGGTCTAGCGGTTCTGGCGCTGCAGTCCGGAGCCGCGGGACTGCTACGGTCGCGGGTTCGAATCCCGCCTCGGGCATGGGTGTGTGTGATGTCCTTAGGTTAGTTAGGTTTAAGTAGTTCTAAGTTCTAGGGGACTTATGACCTAAGATGTTGAGTCCCATAGTGCTCCGAGCCATTTGAACCATTTGAACCACACATGTTCGATTGGCGAGATATCTGATGTTCTATCCTGGCCGGCAGTTTCGCATCACGAAGAGTACGTTGCTTGCAGCAGCCGCATGTGGATGAGTATTGTCCCGCTGAAAAGGCACATCAGTTTTCTGTTGAACAAATGGATCTAGCACGGGAGTAACAGCCTGTGTGATGTAAGCCACTTTATCGTGGAGTACCCCTCTCCTCTCCAGCGACCAAGCAGAAGTCCTGTCCCTCTCACAATGTAGTGGACACTGGTTACTTTATCCTGCAGAAACACCAGATGTGAGCGCGAGCTATAACTAATGGCTCGCCACACCATTAAGCCTGGGATGATGGAACCTGTGTGTCGTGGGCAAATTTATTCTGGAATAGGCAGCTCACCAGGTCTACTCCATACACGTTATACGTCCACACTCGCAGACACATTCTGCTCGAATCTTTCATGACACCACCGTAGTCGTGCTAGGTTATGACGTGGTGTCAGTGCTATCTTGGCCGACTCACAAGAGATCTCAGTCCTACTGCAAGCGGACGGTTCCCAATGACAGCAGGTGCGACATGTGCCCGGATTTCGTCCCTGGCTGATGTTCGGTCGGACATCGCTGCTCGCATAATGCGTCGCTATTCACGTGCGCCTGTACTACACAGACGTCCAGAACCTGAACTAAGGGTGTGGGAATGTCCCACAGATCATTACTGAAAGCAGCGACCTGTTACCAGTACAATGTGCCCAACATCTGTAGCAATACGTCGACACGTCCGTTTAGCTTCCTGCGGAGCCACAAAGCGACCCCCTTTTAAATGGCTGAAGCATTTCAACAGAAGTACATACTTATCGGTGGGGCTTGGTTGTGCCCTAGAGTAAATGTTGCCAACTCTTTTCATGTCTAAACTCGGCACAGTTACTGCCTATAGAGTCAAAACAGAGGATGCACAGACAGACCCCCAGAGTGGCATAGGATCGCCGATGGCCGTGACAAATGAATCACAAATGCTGCAATTCCTCACTATATATATAATATACCCAGGTGGTTGCCCGTGTTACTTCGTTTTCCCGGCAATGTACGTCGTTAGTTGTTGCATTAACGCTTTTTCTGGACGCTCATTCATTGTCAGTGTCTCGATCAGAATTTGTTAAAGCTTCCATCCTTTTTTCAGAGGTCACTTATGTTCACCACATGGCGCAGTCACTAATCCAACGGACTCGTTTTCGAGAAGAATTGGGTTCAAATCCACGTTCAGCTAACCTAATATAGTTTTCCCATGGATTTCCTAAATCGTATGAGGCTAACTGTGTGACGGTTACTAAAATTTGGTCACTGCAGACTTTTACGGAACAATAAATTCTAATAGACCTTGCTTGTAGACTTTCTTTGCCCTCCGTCCTTAGTGTACCGTTGCCGCTAAGCCGCCATAAGTGCTTCTTGTCGAGTTAATGACTATAGATTCAATGGAGCAATGGAAACGTACTCTTTGAATGCTTTGCCATACGAGATAGCACTTCAGGTGCAGAATACGTCGGAACTGCCTTAGATGCATTGAACGCTTGCCCTTAGAACATGTTGCTAGACCAATAAAGTGACCTGTGCGAGGTACATGCTACTTGACCTCTAACTTCAGGCTGGTATTATGGTGTTAGTTCCGCAGCCATCGACATTTCCACTAAGTTCACTCCTCAATTTTTCTAGCTCTTCCCATCATCACCTCTGAATAAATGTGTGTGTGTGTGTGTGTGTGTGTGTGTGTGTGTGTCTGTGTTTTCTTCGGATAAGTTAGTTTAAGTAGTGTGTAAGTCTAGGGACCGATGACCTCACCAGTCTGGTCCCTTAGGAATTCACACACATTTGAACATTTAGGGTCTTGTTATCAGTTTACACTTGCGGTGTCTGTTCTTTCGGACATATCCGATCACTCAGTGCAGATGTACTCTTCGTCCGACCTCTGACAGGTGTAAGCGTGAGGCTGCGAGCAGTGAGGATAATGTAAAGGGACGCTACGCCAGTAGTGGGCCACAGCTGGGACTTTGGGTAGCACGTGAAAGCGTCCTCGAATAGTCGAAGCGATTAAGGCGAGCGCTCGCGTAAAGCCGGGAATCCGGGTTCGAGTACCGGTACGTCAATTTTCACATCTCGCCAATGAATTTATTTTAATGTCCGATTGCGGCTAAGGTAGGAAATTTAGTTTCGTCATTATTACCAGTTTCGGTCTCGAAATGTCGTATATCAGTCGAGATACTGGAAGTGGGCTGTTATTTATTGTAGCTTTAGATCTTACAGACTTTTTCACCTTGAATGTCATACCCTTTGTTTCATTAGTGGAAATGTTCGTATTGTTTGTGGAAGTCAACAAATTAAGTTTATAAACAGATCATTGAAGATTATCTTAATTTTTTGAATTTTTGTGTGGTCATTTACGTATTTAGTAGAGTCTCAGTAGTTCGAAGTGGACGAGACCGGGACCGCCTCGAACTATTGAAAACTCGAAACATCTAAATTTATTTGGGGAAAAAGAAATAAAATGTCGTTGAAAAGAATAAACCACATGCACAACGTCTCACTGTTTTTTCCAGACTCTGCTTCTGAGTTTTTCTGCTTATTATAACAAGAAAACTGTTCTGATTTCAGTCGGCCTCTTCGCCAGTCACAGACAGTAATTTTGCCAAAACTGCATTCGAGAGGAGTTTTTTTTTAATTGTTTCTCATTTCTCAAGTGGTTTCAGTGATTGTAACTTTCCATTCGAAGTCATACATTTTGTATCGATTATTACAGCACTAGGTTTTACGTGTACAAATAGAAGCACTTGACAAAGAAAACTGAACACAGCACTGTACTGTACTGACAATGACAGACCACCAAAAACACCACCTCCAGCAGAAGGCTTGTGTACACAATTAAAAACACGCAGGAGCGTATGCGTGGTGCCATTGACACCGATACGACGAGGAGCGAGTGGTTCGACAGGTGGTGCGCTATGGGCGTGCGGGGGAAACTGATCGACGAGGCTGGGATTTGCGGGAAACTCGTAAATCCGAGACTCGGGATGTCGCGACTCCAGAGTAGTAGAGTATTAAAATATTTCTCATCGCTGATCTTTATGCCGCAGGTGATTTTTCAAGCTCTGACTAGGTCATTCGCGTAGAAGTTGAGGAGACTTGGAGCCAAGCTATACCGTTCCCTAACTCCGATTGTTGTTAGTTGTTTAGGCATGTTATCTTCATCTACGATTAAAATTTGTCTCATTGCAAAGAGTGTTAACAGAGTTAATTAGATGCGTTTGGGAGCCTTCTTCATAATCTGCCGCAGTAGGTGACGAATGACTTTGTCAAGAGCTTTTTGGTAATCTACAAACGCTGTAAGGAGTGTGTCAGAACTCTACATTACATCGAAAACAATATAGCCAACTTAACGCTATTCTGTGCATTATCTAAACGTGGAAATAACTCAGATATCGATAGTAACAATCTGAGGGCGAAACATGGGAGCGTGATTCTAAACATTGCTGTAAATGATGTCTTTCTGAGAGAGTGGAAGTAGTAGTGTCGGCCGAGAGCTCGGGGACAGAAGACGTGTCATGCTGCCCTCACGTCGGCGATGGCAAATCTTACCACACTCAAGGTCTGATTTCATTTATATAGCCAGGAGAGATTTAGATGGCTTAACTACGCTTGAAGATGGAATTGAAGGTAAAATTCGCAGGCATAGCGCAGAAGCAATTGCAGGGTTAGGCTCGTTATTGTTAGTCAGAGTTTGCAATAATCCCATGTTTTGCTTGTCAGTGAGAGAAGCCTCCTTATCCTCCAAATAAAAATTATTATTCTGCACATCTAATTAATAAATGTGCTGTGGTTATTAAATGTGAAAGTATCTTTGAAATTAGCCCGCCCGGTTGGCCGTGCGGTCTAACGCACGTCTTTCCGGGCGGGAAGGAGCGCCTGGTCCCCGGCACGAATCCGCCCGGGGGGCGAAGCGCACAATAACCCTGGGTTCGGTGTGGGGAGGCGGAGGGGTGAAGTGGACTGCCGTAGTCGTAGTTGGGTTGTGGACCATTGCGGTTGCGGCGGGGACGGCGCCTCTCCGTCGTTTCTAGGTCCCCGGTTAAAATACAATACAATACAATCGTTGAAATTGAAATAATTCGTTAATCTGGCACTCAGCCATTATTGACACCTGTGTCTTGGCTATTATTGGTTCCTGAATTTTTAAATAGACTTAATTTATGAAATACCTTCTCACAAGTTACTTAGTAGCTAACAGGACCCAAGCAAACTTCTGTTATTAAATTCATTCTTAGTAACAAAAAGCTTGAGCCGCTGCTGCTAACAAAAAGCTTGAGCCGCTGCTGCTGCCTGCTGCTGCGAATTGCTGTAAACCACATGGAGAAAGGCAGTCACCTGAAGAGTTGCATGCAAAACATAAGGACAAAACAGACACACTGACACAACACAAGATGTCGTGTACTCTAATCCAGTAAATTCCGTTGCACAAGTCATATTCTGTATCACTTGTAAGTTCTTGTTCAAAAACTCAGGTATTCATTGTTACCGGTTCATTTGTTTTTCATATTCAAATACGCAGTCAGATATGTTATCCAAATGATAGTTTTAAGTTTTTCATGTAACGATCTGTTGAGGGCTGGAAGGACTGTGAAAGTGACACTCATACAACACTCACGCAGTGTTATGCAGGTTAGATTACATTTACTGATAGCTCAAGTTGCTTGTCGGGTGCATTTCCACAGAGAACATACGCAATACTGGTTGTAGCTACATTAAACACGTTGGTTCCATATACGTTACAACGCTACGTGATGCTGTGGGTTGAATTCTTTCCTTTTCTCCACCAGTTGCTTTAGACTGAAGATACCGTATGTGCAGAATCGTCCTTTTCTAAGAGCCACGTGTTCGTCTAATAAAATATTATCGGAGATAGGGCTGTTATTTAAGATTTCCTTTGTTATTACATAGCCAGCAGCATCACGGGAGCAAGGACTCCAATCAGAAATAACTTCAGAGCAGCCAGAGCGGCTTTTCACTGCGAGCGCAAGCGCAACCTCTCAGTGGTGGTGGCTGCAGCACCGGCACCGGCTCCGGCTCTCGGGGCGGCTGGTTCGTGACTGAGAGCAGTTGTCACTGCGCGATCGCGGCTAGGCGGCAGGCGGCAGGCGGCCTGCAGTCACGGCCTCGTTACGCTGCGGCAATGACCCCAGCCGAGCCCGCCGTACCCGGCCGCGGCGCCCCGCCACGCCACGCCCTGCTTTCGCCGCAGCCGGCGGTCACGACGCTTGCAGCTGGGTGGGGCCGCGCCGCGCTGCATCGTGACCGGGGATCGAACGCGGACCCCGCCGGCCGCAGCTTTCGCCGCTGCCGTTCCGCGCTGTCGGGCGTGGCCGTGCTGCCTGCGGCAGATACTGTCCAGAGGGACAGCGCGCCGCAGGAAGTTGTTATGCTAGGGGTGGCGGGGGGGGGGAGGGGGGGGGGAAGTAAATCGGCTCTAGTCTCAAGAGACAAACAGAATACCGCAGTGCATTACTTGTCATGCATGGTCCTACAAGATCCAGGACGCCCCGTAGTTCTCTGATACAGCCATTACAATAACTGTCAATTGCTGAAAAGAATAAAAGAGAGGGGGGGGGGGGAAACAGCCTAGGTGCGAGTAGGACTCGGGCTTCAACTGTTCCGTACAGACGTCATATATGCAGAGCTCGTCCATCACGGAAATCGAGAATCTCGGCGGTTTTTGCCTGTTATCTGTGCTGGCATAAGCCGTCGGCAGCAAACCGGTCGGCAAAGATGCAGCGCGAAGATCGATAGTAGGCGCTGGATCGAGCGAGCCTATCACGAGAGAGGCCAGACACACACTGACAAGCAACAAGCCGCCAACGCCCTCTCGACGCCAAGTATTTACGTCGCCGCTGACTGGAGAGCCTCACTAACTCATTGCCGCTCACTCACCAACTCACACTCCAGTTAGGCGTCTGTCAGTTCACATCGCAGGCTACGACAGTTCATTGCGACCAGATTAGTGTTGATAATGGGACTTGTACGTTACTAAAGTTTGAAATAGCAAGGATACCGATAATGTCCTCAAGAGGACAATTACTGATGAGTTTGTACCACAGCACATGGACACTCTTAAAGTATCCAGTACAAGTAAATAAAGGACAATACTATTTCACGTGTGCATCTGCGTTGTAGGAGGAGGACAGCGGCCACCAATAAGAACATCCTCTCTCCTGCTTCCTACGGTACAAGATTCTACATTACCGATATATATCAGTACCGGGGATTCTAAGACTTTCAAGAATGTTTTGATTTTTAGTGTCAAGTCTGATAACAAATAACGAAAGAAATATGTTTTTCATGTGATATAATTAAAAATGGACGATGCCTTGATTTGTTTTTCCTGTACTTGTACTGTGAAATCTTGCTTGTTGCCAAATTTCATGATTCTAGGTGACCGGGAAGTAGTGGTATCTCTTGATTTCATTGTCTTAGCTTCAATCTTTTACACGATCAAGAACCTTAGTATGTGACATAAATATCAACGTCATACTTCTACCCGTTCGCGAGGAAAAGGTTTTTAACTGTCGGAAAGACAGACAGACAGACAAAGTGATTCTGTAAACTAGACTAACTAAACTCTGTCCGAAACAGGACTTGGAAGGCCCAATGGCCGACCAGCCGCCATGTCATATTCAGCCGATGGGCGTCACTGGATGCTGATATGGAGGGGCACATGGTCGGCGCACCGCCCTCCTTGCCGTTGTCAGGTTTCGTGACCGGAGCCGCCACTTCTGTGTCACTAGCTGGTGAGTGGGTCTCACAACGGAGGAGTGCACCCCGCTTGCCAACAGCGCTCGGCACACTTAGACGGTCACCCATCCAAGTGCTAGCCAGGCCCGACAGCTTCACTTCGGTGATCTGACAGGATTCAATGTTACCACAGCAGCAAGGCCGATGGGAAAGTGATCCTGTAAGGTTTCCGTTTTTACCGATTGAGGCACGAAACCCTAAAAAGTGCTTTGGATGAAGACTGACCACAATTTTACGTCTTCCGATGGCAGAAACGATTCTGTAACGAAAGATTGATTTTCGGTAACGAAAGATTGATTTTCGGTAAGGAAAGATTGATTTTCTGTAACGAAAGATTGATTTTCTTTAACTAAAGATTTTCATAGACTTCTGGTAGTAAACGGATAAATAACGCTTTAAGTTAAAAATTATTAGTATCGGAAGCTTGCTGTAATCTGGGCATACCGTTAAAACGCCGGGTCTAAATTTCTGCATGGGAGGGTACGTAGTACGCCGGTACCAACCCCACCAAATGTCTTTATCACCTGTCACGTATTCAAATTCCATGCCGACGAAACAGATTCGTGGTGTATCTTCCGTATAAGCCACAGTTCCTAGAATTCATTTGTCATAATCATTGCCGGATATGATGCGTCCAGAGGAGTAATGTGTGTCTTGGCTCGTTTTAGAACGCTCGGCCTCGAAATCTTGAGACCAAGCTTTTTTTCCGTAATACATCAAGTGTTTCTTTCAGTGTCTCGTTCAGGAAACGCTTGAGCATTAGCGTGTCTCTCTCGCGTTGATTTCGCAAACCAGTAACCAAAACTATAGCTGTAGTATTAACCTTACTTCGCAATGGTACCAAAGTGAGGATTAACACCGAAAACTGTACCGAACTTACGTTTCATACTGAATAAACTTCCTGAAGATTTTTCTTCTGGACCTATCAGTCATCTCCCTTAAATAAGATAAGACTAATTATTTCTTGACATTTGCGCTTGTGACCCATTCCACGGAGTGACTGGAGACGTGAGTTTTTCCCGGTATTTGCTCGACAATTCTGGAGGAAAAACTTCCGGCATTACTGCAACAATGAGTTCCGGCGCTACTGCAACAATGAATTGAGTATTGCTACCAACGACTTTAGCATCCCTTCTGGTCCACTTTACCGTTACCACTTCCTTCGCCTTTTCCTTGTCCTCTTTCATATCTTCTGTTACTTTTATCTTTATTCGAATACTATTGCTTCAGTTGTTAATGAGGATGTTGACGTTTCGATAGCTCTTCCGTTAGTTTTACTAAATCCACATGTTGATACAAAAGTCTGCTGCATTTTTCAGAGACGAAAGCTGTTGCTATAGATTTCTTACAGTGCTGCGTTCGAACTTTCGACAAGAGATACTGGCAGTTTTTTTGGGGGGGGGGAGGGGGGAGGGGGGGGTTGGAACAAGGCAGCAGCTTTCTGAGAAATCGACTTAGTAGCAGTTTGAGAAGTATGTGGATGTAAGTGGTGGGGTTTATTGGAGGGCCCCTTCTCCTTTTGAAGTCTCTTTCATCGTGGAATCAAGATCAGATCAGTCTACTTCTCAAGAAAATATTACTGTTCGTGATTTCCGTTCCGTGTAGTGTCGCTTTCCTCCTGTGCAAACGGATTGCGGACGATACCTTGCAGGAATACTGTACTGTGGAGCATGCGCGTGCGCCCCCTCCACCACTCCCCCCCTCCCAACACACACACACACACACACACACACACACACACACACACACACGGAGAGAGAGAGAGAGAGAGACGCACGCAAATAATTTGCGGTGAGCGAGTGGCAACGCATTTCTGGGAAACGGTGCTGCTTTGGATAAACTGGGTGCTACACATACGAAAGCAGCTTAAAAGCTACACTCCGGGTCCATTTCTTTTTGGACATTTTATCGCGCGTTCAGACCGAAATTTCAATGCTTAGAAACGGGAGAAACCAGCATCTTCTCATGAAAAGTTGGCATCATTGTGTAGCTCGCTTTTAGTGGCCTTGTCCGAGGGCAGGCAAGCGGACTGTGGGCGGGATTACTTGTCCCCGCCGTCGTTTGCGACTCGGCGCTCAGCAGGTACTTCCGGCGCGAAACTCGATACTTCGGCTGGCCGCCGTTATTGAATTGTGTAGCGGCCCGGGCCCTGGAGCCGTGCGTGCGTGCTCGGGTGCGTGCGTGGACGGCGGGCGCCAGGTGGCAGGCGATGCCCGCGGCCTATTCAGGCCCGTTACCTGCACCTGGGGCCGGCCCGCGGGTCATTAATTACCCACTCTTAAAATGGAAATGTTAGAAGCGACTTGATGGGGCGGACGGTCGCTTCGGCCAGCAGCGGACGCTGCTTTTTGATCGAGGAATGTAACAGCGGTAAAGCTATTAACAAGTGCCTTCGTAGGAATACTGAGTGTCCGTGAGTATTTCAGCACACCGTAATGCACCAAATGTGGGTACAGCCATTACAGTTACTACTTGCATTTCGAGGACCATTCGGTGGGTCTAATATTTGAGTGCAGCGCTGCGGTATTTCAGCAGCCGAGTTCGAACTGTTGCGGTTGCTGCTGCTGCTGTAGTGCTAGAGGTCAGTTAATAATCACCTTAAGGAAATAAGGAGATGGGACCTGGATAAATTGAAAGAACCAGAGGTTGTAGAGAGGTTTAGAGGGAGCATTAGGGAAGGATTGACAAGAACAGGGGAAAGGTATACGGTAGAAGAGGAATGGGTAGGTAGCTCTTGCAGCTGAAATAGTGAAGGCTCCAGATGATAAAGTAGGTAAAAGATGAGAGCTATCAGAAATCCTTGGTAACACAAGAGCTATTGAATTTTTTCGATGAAGGCAGAAAATATAAAAAGGAAGTAAATGAAGTGGCGGAAAGGAATACAAACGTCTCAAATGAGATACACACGAAGTGCAAAATGGCTAAGCAGGAATGGCTAGAGGAGAAATGTAAGGATGTAGAAGCATATGTCACCAAAGGTAAGATAGGTGCCGCTAACAGGAAAATGAAAGAGGCCTTTCGAGAAAAGAGAACCACCTGTATGAATATCAAGAGCTCAGATGGAAAACCAGTCCTAAGCAAAGAAGTAGAAAGGTGGAAGGAGTATATAGGGGGTCTATACAAGGGCGATGTACTTGAGGGCAGTATTATAGAAATGGAAGAGCACATAGACGAAGATGAGATGGCAGATCAGCTATTGCGTGAAGAATTCGACAGAGCACTGAAAGACCTATGTCTGAACAAGGCCCAAGGAGTAGACAACATTCCGTTAGAACTATCAGAATCCTTGGAAGAGCCATCCTTGACAAAACTCTTCCATCTGGTGAGCAAGATGTACGAGAGAGGCGAAATACCATCAGACTTCAAGAAGCATATAATAATTCCAATTCCAAAGAAAGCAGATGCTGATACGTGTGAAACTTACCCAACTATCAGTTCAATAAGTCATGGTTGCAAAATAGTAACACTAATTCTCTACAGACTTACGAAAAAACTCGTAAAAGCCGACCTCGTGGAAGATGATATTGAATTCCGTAGAAATATAGGAACACGCGAGACCCTACGAATTACCTTAGAAAATAGGTAAAGGAAAGACAAACCAACGTTTATAGCATCTCTTGCCTTACAGGAAGTCTTTCAAATTCTAGAGGTGGCAGTGGTAAAATACAGATAGCGAAAGGCTATTTACAATTTGTACCAAAATCAGATGGCAATTATAAGAGTCGAGGAGCACGAAAGGAAAGCAGTGGTTGAGAAGCGAGTGAGACAAGGTTGTGGTCTATCCCCGATGTCATTCAATCTGTGCATTGAACAAGCAGTAAAGGAAACCAAAGAAAAATTTGGACTAGGAAATAGAATCCAGGGAGAAGAAACGCGAACCCCGAGGTTTGCCGATGACGTAGAAATTGTCAGACAGCAAAGGACTTCGAAGAGCAGTTGAATGGAATGGACAGTGTCCGGAAAGGAAGATATAAAATGAACATCAACAAAAGCAAAACGGGGATACTGAGGAAAACACTTCAGACAAGAAGAGAATAGAAGCTTTTGAAAAGTGGCGCTCCAGAAGAAATCTGAAGATTAGAATGGTGGATCACGTAATTAATGAGGAGGTGCTGTATAGAATTTGGAGAAAAGGAATTTGTGGCACAACTTGACTAGAGGCCTCAAGGGACCACCAATTTAGTTTTGGAGGGACGCATGGAGGGTAAAAATCGTGGAGGGAGACCAAGAGATAGTAAGCAGATTCAGAGGGATGTAGGTTGCAGTAGTCACTCGGTGGTGGAGGCTTGCACAGGATAGAATAGCATGGGGAGCTGCATCAAACTATTCTTTGGATTGAAGGCCACAGCAGCAGCAACAACAAGGGATTGCAAATTTATGCCATTTCTGATATATCTTATCCATAACACAATCATCGCTATTGTACATGCGCCAGTTGTCAACTGTTTAATAACCTTGCTCTACAATGCTAGCTGCAAACTCTCACAAGGTTGTCTTCTCGAGAAACACTGGCGGTATTTTCCAGCTTTTTGCACTTGCACCCCCGTGTCCACCATGAGCAAAGAGTGCTGGCTGGCCTTCAGAGCGCAAGATTCCCTGTCGCTCTGTTGCGACTACCTCATGGCTCCGCGGCTGGACCATCCAATCTCTCATATAGACCATGGATAGACAGTTTTAACTTTCGGCAGTTGTCACGCGTCATCGTTAACACGTCAGAGTCGGCTACGTTCAGTCGAGTCAAACTGGTGAGCACCATTCGTTCCAGAACCGTTAAGTGTCGATTGGTACTAGACTTGACGGATGGAACGGCAAAATATTGTATTACGCATTCCAAAAGTCTGCATTCACATAGACCTTCAACGGAATTTGAATGCCAAGGATTCACGAGAAGGAAGTTCTCAAGTTGATGAGGGATGGTAACGGCGACTGCTAACGTTAGTTATTAACCGTTTTCGCCGCGCTCGCTAATATAATAGTTCTGGTTATTATGATTTTGGGGCGTCTTAGTGTTTATTTTATTGCATGCTTTGTTCTCGAAACATACTATCAAGGTTACACGACGACTTCACAATTTGCGTACGTGCGGTATCCCATGAAGAAGACTAATGTCTGGAAGAGATAAGCGATTTAAAAATTACAATGTCTGTACACAGGTAGAAACTACACGATGTAGAAAAAAAGAAAATAGACGCAAAAGATTATTTGGATGAACATTTTTTTCTACAATTAAAAAATGAGCTCTATTGAGGGAGGAAAATAGTTTTCATCGTTATTTGATTAACTTAAAGAAAACAAGTTGAAAAGGCTAAAGTAGAAGTACACTATGCAGTGCCTTCGATATGTATTTATAAATGTTGTTTTGAAATGTTTGAACGACACTTCACCTATTCTTTCTTGACCCCCAGCATTTTGTAAACTTAGTCAGAAACATAGATTCTGAATTTTCCTTTGATCATTCATAAGCTGTTCTACTATTGCTAGTTTTTACATGATGGTACTGTATTCCGATATTTCTTAGATGGACAATCGCACATAAATTCACTTCGACCTTTCAGTACTGGGCTGAGACAAGAGGCGTAGTAAACGCCCCGTCCAGTGTCGACAGACCACACTTCGGTTCCGCCCGATGCCGTCCAGTGTGAATCGAAGTCGAACCTTCTGGATCGTAATGGACGCCTGGCTGCTGGTGGTTGTTGTGTGTGTGTGTGTGTGTGTGTGTGTGTGTGTGTGTGTGTGTGGCGACTTCAGCATTTTCTTAGCAGAACACGACAAAGCAATTTAGAAGCGTGCAGCTAGATTTGTTAACGGTAGATTCGATTAAAACACTAGCATTAGAAAGTTCAAATAGATTTCCTTGGAGGGAAGACGACGTTATTTACGTGAGAAACAGGCACAGGCATTTGAAGCTGACTGCATAACACCAATGTATATTTCGCGTAAGGACCACGAAGACAAGAGTAGAGAAATTAGGGGCAGTACGGAGGCATATGGATAGTCGTTTTTCCCTCGCTCCATTTGCGAGTGGAATGGGAAGGGGAATGGGTAGTAATGGTATGAGGTACCTTGCTCCACGCACTATAGTGTGACTTGTGGAGTATAAATGTAGATCTTTAACAGTAAACTGCAGATGCATACGCAAAGATCCAGCAGATGTCGAATTCCGGCATGTGCTGGTAGAAGTTTCTCGTTATTATGCGTCATGCTACGTGTAACACAAACATTATTCAAATTCGAATTACGAATGAGAGAACCTCTGCATTACCTTTCTTATATACAGAACGCTGACAACGTTACTGCTACCCACTTTGTGCTGCTGCACTGAAATCCTAATTTTGGCGTATCCAACCATGTAGTACACTTCACGCCAGTCTGACGTTTGTTGCATGCCGCCGCCATTCTGCTGCAACTGTAATGACAAGCAATGTAATATGTTCGTTTGCATGGCCATCTGCCGCAGAGGCTGTTGAAATCAGTTACTGGTTTCTCCGTCTTACGCTTACTGCAATTTAATTAGCGAGAGTTTCACACCAGATTCGTTTCGTTTCTATTTATAAAGAATCTTCTGTTGTTATTCTGGAAATTGGATACATATGTTTGTATATTTTGGTTGTTTTTGATTAAAAATAGCATTTTGTTTATAATTTTGGTGTGCAATTTATTTACTGTGTGTGTGGGGGGGGGGAGAGAGAGAGAGAGAGAGAGAGAGAGAGAGAGAGAGAGAGAGAGAGAGAGAGAGAAAATTAGGTGAGGGAGGGCAGAGTGTGAATGTGTCTGTAAAGTAGTGAAAATATCTTGTATGATAAGCGGAGATGTGGGACGATGTGGGAAGGGGGTGATTATACGAAAGAAACTGGGAGGATATGGTAACAGTAAATAGAGCCTGTGGCTGTATATGTATATTTGTTACATTATGGGGTCAATCAGTTTAATTGCAGAAAGTCAAATCTGCCAAGTGTAAATGTGAAAAGAAGTCTTTAGACGTCAAACTCTGCTAACAGAGAGAGAAGAAGCAGTTGTTTGGAGAATATGTAAAGAACCTGCAGAAACACCGTAAATAAAGTGCACACCAACTTTATAAACAGCAATGCTGTTTTTTAATCTAAAACTACCAAAAATGTACACACATAAGTATTTAATTTGCAGAACAAGCACAGAATATGCTTTATGAATAAAAACGAACAGCGTCTGGTGTACAACGCTAATTGCAGTAACCTTAAGACGGAGAAACCAAAAATTACTGACCAGCAGTGTATTTTATAATGTATGCACGGGAGAACGCTTACCAATGGGTAATTAATATACGTTTCCGCCGGCACTTGGCGGCGACAGCGACGTGAAGTGAAAGCGAATCGGCGGGCCGGAGCACCTGTTGCAGGCACCCGACACCTCCCCGCGGCCCTGAATGGCCCTGCAGGAAGTGTGCGATCGGCGCGGCGCGGCTCGGGTGACGGCCGCCCTGGCAGGCAGCTGTCGCGCCGCCCGCTGTCTCCCGTGTCCGGGGAATCCCCTCCCGCTCCTTACATTTTCCCTGCAGTCGCTGACCGGAAGTCCTTTGTCTGAGGGGCGCTGCCACTGTTGACCTCTGGCGTCACGCTGTTGTTTATTTGTCTTGTAGTTAAAGGGTGTGGAGCTGCGCACTGTGTCCAGAATGTCGTTTTGCTTCCCCCTGTTTAGTCCTTGTGCATATGGCTCGTTGTAAATAGGGTGGAGGAGGAGGTCAGGATGGACTGCTGCCTTTTATTAAAAAAGTGGAAAACAGACTTCATGTTACTGGTTTTGAAATTCCTGTACTGTTGATTTACACTGATGTAACAAAAGTCACGAGACACTTCTTAATATAGTGTCGGATCTCCTTCTGCCTAGTGTAGTGCAGCAACTCGACGTGGCATAGACTCAACAAGTCGTCGTAAGTCCCCTGTAGAAATAGTGAGCGAACGCTGCCTCTATGGCAGTCCATAATTTTGAAAGTGTTACCGGCGCAGGTTTTTGTGCACGAACTGACCTCTCGATTACATGGCATAAATGTTTTTTGGGATTCATATCGGGCGATCTGGGTGACCAAATCATTCGCTCGAATTTTCCAGTATGTTCTTCAAACCAATCGCGAACAAATGTTGCCCTGTCCATGAATGACTGAAAATGGTCTCCAAGTAGCCGAACACAATTTCCACTCTACGATCGGTTCAGTTGGACCAGAGGACGCAGCACATTCCATGTAAAGACAGCCCACACCACTAGGGAGTTACCACCACCTTGTACTACGCCTTGTTGAAAACTTGAGTCCACGGTTTCGTGGCGTCTGCGCCACACTCAAACCCTGCAGTCAGCTCTTACCAGCCGAAATCGGGACTCATCTCATCAGGCGACGGTTTTCCAGTCGTCTAGGGTCCAGCTGATAGTGTCAAGAACCCAGGAGAGGCGCTGCAGGCGATGTCGTGCTGTTAGCAAATGTACCCGCGTCGATCGTCTGCTGCCACTGCCCGTTAACGCCAAATTTCGCCGCTCTGTCCTGACGGACACGTTCGTCTCAAGTCCGACATTGATTTCTGCGGTTATTTCACGCAATGTGGCTTGGCTGTCATCACTGGCAATGCTACGCATACGCCACTGCTCTCGCTCGTTAAGAAAAGGCTGCCGGCCACTGTGTTGTCCGTGGTGAGAGGTAAAGCCTGAATTTCGTTATCCTCGACACGGTGGTTCTCGAATATTGAATTGCCTAAGGATTCCGAAATGGAATGTACCATTCCGCGTTCAAAATATGTTAATTCCCGTCGTGCGGCCATTATCTTTTCACATGAATCAAATGGTTCAGATGGCTGTGGGCACTATGGGACTTAACATCTGAGCTCATCAGTCCGCTAGAACTTAGAACTACTTAAACCTATCTAACCTAAGGACATCACACACATCCATGCCCGAGGCAGGATTCGAACCTGCGACTGCAGCGGTCTTGCGGTTCCAGACTGTAGCGTCTAGAACCGCTCGGCCACCCCGGCCGGCTTCACATGAATCACCTGATGACAAGTGACATCTCCGCCATTGTAGTGCATTTTGGTGCCTTGTGTACGCGATGCTACCGCCATTTGTATATGTGCATATCGCTATCCCATGACTTTTGTTGCCTCAATGTACTTCCCCCCCCCCCCCACCCCCTCCCCTCGAAGTCGCCAGTCTTCAGATAGCCATCCTCATCCGTGATCTCCATCAAATATCCACTACCGGCGGCGCTTTCAGTCGTCAGTACTACAGCTGGTTCGTTCACTGTTTCCTCCCTTTATAACTCACTCAGGTGCCAACGAATGAACCAATTTTATTCTTAGCACCCTTAAGTAGGAACACATTTCATAGTTTTTTTTTTAGTTCCTCTCTTTCCCAGTTCCCAGTTTTATCACCATTCACTTCAGCTTTGATAAGATGCAGTGCTTACAAAAACGATGCCTCGATTTTAGGCCAGTGTAGGCTCTCTTACATTTATCTTTCTGAAGAACATACATCTTGTTTCATTAAGTATATTGTTTATCTTTCTTTCAAAGATAACCACACTTGGTGTTAGTCTATCCTGTGGCGCAACTACGTAAAATTTTCTTTCGGGCGGCGGTGAACACACAAAAATAACGATTGGGGATTTTCACTTCCAGTCAATGTGCATTGTCCGCCACCGGTAGCTGAGTGGTCAGCGCGACAGACTG
The DNA here is from genome assembly GCF_023898315.1 of Schistocerca nitens. Lineage (NCBI taxonomy): Eukaryota > Metazoa > Arthropoda > Insecta > Orthoptera > Acrididae > Schistocerca > Schistocerca nitens. The sequence continues at coordinate 451,206,370 of NC_064614.1, forward strand.
TCAATCCTAAGGGCCTGGGTTCGATTCCCGGCTGGGTCGGAGATTTTCTCCGCTCAGGGACTGGGTGTTGTGTTGTTCTAATCATCATCATTTCATCCCCATCGACGTGCAAGTCGCCGAAGTGGCGTCAAATCGAAAGACTTGCACCAGGTGAGCGGTCTACTCGACGGGAGGCCCTCGTCACAGGCCATAAATAATAATAATAATAATAATAATAATAATAATAATAATATCAAGTGACGCTTGATAAAGGTCCGCGTCACTCCATTCTTAACCAGACTTCTAAAAAGTCTGAGAAAGTAAAGAAATAATAATAATAATAATAATAATTTCTGCCAGTCGTAAAAGGCGACGAAAAGAACAAACCACTAATAGGGCTAACCCCCCTTTTAGTGTGATTAGTTGGTTCAGGACAGAACTAAAGAAGCCTCGGACAAGCGCCGTCATGGTCGGGGACGACGCTTGAACCCTATGCCCGCCCACAATGGTAACGACACAGCTAGCCAACTGGAAAATGATTTAAATCCAAATAGAGGTGTTTTGCAGCGTATACTTCCTGCAACCACCCTAGAAGGAAAACAAAGACAGAGGATGAGATGGTCAGATGAAGATAATCGACACCTCATGTTCTGTTATTACCAAGCAACAAACCTAGGAACCAACTGGATACAGATCACAAGTATACACAACATTTATTACCAGATACCCAGAATTAAAATTTTTAACAGAACAACGACTAGCTGATCAGATCCGTGTAATAATCAAAAATAACAGGATACCCCAGTCAGAATTAGAAAACATCAAACAACAAGTACAACAAATACTGGAACAAAATAATGTGCAATCAGAAGAAGAAGAAAATACAGTAATGGACTCAAACATCCCAGAGCAAACAAACAAAGAACAACACGCACCTATTAAACAATCAGAGGAAAACGAAATCTTAAGACAGCCACCAGAACAAGCACAAATAGAACACGAAGTCACACACATGTTAGATATAGAAGAAAAATTTCAGCTAACATATATAGAATATAAAGACACAAATACAGACATTAGACCATTCTTGCATAGACCACCAAATAACCCACAAGTCGAAACAACAATAAAAACTATCAACACAATCATACACAACAAAATAAATGAAAACACAACTATGGAAGAGTTACAACTACTGGTTTATATAGGAGCACTCACTACACTAAATATACACACTAGGCAGAGATCAGAACCAACCAACACACAGAAGAAACCCACAAAACCAGCATGGCAACACAGGCTACAGATCAGAATAGAAAAATTGAGAAAGGACATCGGACAGCTAACACAATTTATAAGAAATGAAATCTCGGAAAAAAAACGAAAAAGGTTAGGTAAAATCTCACAACAAGAAGCGACAGAGCAATTAGACGAAAAGAAGCAGAAATTACAAGCATTAGCCAAACGACTCAGAAGATACAAAAAAAGTGAAAATAGAAGGAAACAAAACCAAACATTCAACACAAACCAAAAGAAATTTTACCAGACAATAGATAACACACACATTAAAATAAACAATCCACCAAACATAAGACATGGAACACTTCTGGAGCAACATATGGTCAAACCCGGTACAACGTAACAGGCATGCACGGTGGATACAAGCAGAAACAGACACATACAAGATGATACCACAAATGCCTGAAGTGATAATTTTGCAACATGAAGTCACCCAAGAAATTAATTCTACTCACAATTGGAAACCCTCTGGAAATGATAAAATAGCAAATTTCTGGTTAAAGAAGTTCACCTCAACACATTCACATCTAACTAAATTATTTAACAGTTACATTGAAGACCCATACACATTCCCTGATACACTTACACATGGAATAACTTATCTGAAACCTAAAGATCAAGCAGACACAGCGAACCCAGCTAAATATCGCCCCATAATATGCCTACCAACAATATACAAAATATTAACTTCAGTCATTAAACAGAAATTAATGACACATACAACACAGAACAAAATTATAAATGAAGAACAAAAAGGCTGTTGCAAAGGAGCACGAGGATGTAAAGAGCAACTGATAATAGATGCAGAGGTGACATATCAAGCTAAAACTAAACAAAGGTCGCTACACTACGCATACATTGATTACCAAAAAGCTTTTGATAGTGTACCCCACTCATGGTTATTACAAATATTGGAAATATACAAAGTAGATCCTAAATTGATACAGTTCCTAAACATAGTAATGAAAAATTGGAAAACCACACTTAATATCCAAACAAATTCAAATAATATCACATCACAGCCAATACAGATTAAGCGTGGAATATACCAAGGAGACTCATTAAGTCCTTTCTGGTTCTCCCTTGCTCTGAACCCACTATCCAACATGCTAAATAATACAAATTATGGATACAATATTACTGGAACATACCCACAAAAAATCACACATTTACTATACATGGATGATCTAAAACTACTGGCAGCAACAAATCAACAACTCAACCAATTACTGAAGATAACTTAAGCATTCAGCAATGATATAAATATGGCTTTTGGAACAGACAAATGTAAGAAAAATAGCATAGTCAAGGGAAAACACACTAAACAAGAAGATTACATATTGAATAATCACAGCGACTCCATAGAAGCGATGGACAAACAGATGCCTATAAATATCTAGGATACAGACAAAAAATAGGAATAGATAATACAAATATTAAAGACTAAAAGAAAAATATAGACAAAGACTAACAAAAATACTGAAAACAGAATTGACAGCAAGAAACAAGACAAAAGCTATAAATACTTATGCCGTACCAATATTGACCTACTCATTTGGAGTAGTGAAATGGAGTAACACAGACCTAGAAGCACTCAATACACTTACACGATCACAATGCCACAAATATAGAATACATCACATACATTCAGCAATAGAAAGATTCACATTAAGCAGAAAGGAAGGAGGAAGGGGATTTATCGACATAAAAAACCTACATTATGGACAGGTAGACAATTTAAGAAAATTCTTTCTAGAACGAGCAGAAACTAGCAAAATACACAGGGCAATCACTCGTATAAATACATCTGCTACACCACTGCAATTTCATAACCACTTCTACAACCTTTTAGATCACATAACATCAACAGATACGAAGAAAGTAAATTGGAAAAAGAAAACAATACATGGCAAGCACCCATATCATCTAACACAGCCACACATCGATCAAGACGCATCCAACACATGGCTAAGAAAAGGCAATATATACAGTGAGACGGGAGGATTCATGGTTGCAATACAGGATCAAACAATAAACACCAGGTATTACAGCAAGCATATTATTAAAGATCCCAATACCACAACAGATAAATGCAGACTTTGTAAACAACAAATAGAAACAGTAGATCACATCACAAGCGGATGTACAATACTAGCAAATACAGAATACCCCAGAAGACATGACAATGTCGCAAAAATAATACATCAACAGCTTGCCTTACAACATAAACTTTTAAAACAACAAGTTCCTACATACAAGTATGCACCACAAAATGTACTGGAGAATGATGAATACAAATTATACTGGAACAGAACCATTATAACAGATAAAACAACGCCACATAACAAACCTGACATCATACTCCCAATAAAAAGAAGAAATTAACACAACTAATCGAAATATCCATACCCAATACAACAAATATACAAAAGAAAACAGGAGAAAAAATTGAAAAATACATCCAACTGGCTGAGGAAGTCAAAGACATGTGGCCTCAGGATAAAGTTGACATCATACCAATTATACTATCAACTACAGGAGTCATACCACACAATATCCACCAGTACATCAATGCAATACAGCTACATCCAAACATATATATACAACTACAGAAATCCGTAATTATTGATACATGTTCAATTACCCGAAAGTTCCTAAATGCAATATAACACATACCGTACAGTTAATAGGAAGTCACGCTTGATGAAGGTCCGCGTCACTTTCCATTCTTAACCAGACTTAACGTCTGAGAAAGTAATGAAATAATAATAATACGCATTAAGTATCTTCGTATAATGGATGTACTACTATATGGTATTCCTCATATTACTATATGATATTCGTCAAAGCCAGTTGCGTCATTCGTCAATTGTTGTTCAGAAAAGGTGAACCGTTGTGTTGCGTGGCTGACATGTTTTGTCAACATGTGACACAGGTGCTAAAGGAGATGCATAACTGAACGTAATTAGTCAAAAGATTGGTAGATGCCTTTAAGAGCTTGCGTATTACCGGGAGTCAGAATGTTATAAGTTTCAAAATAATAGCAGTATTGGTAGAAGGGAAGCGCAAATTCCTTACAGCGTAGTGCAAGTGTTCAGTCTGCATACCACAAGGACACGCTATACATCCAGGCAGTGATTAGATACCTCGCAGCCCGTAACACTGCTACACCCAGCGTAACAGAATGCGTTCTCATTCAGCAGGAAGCAGCAGCTGCGATCGCTTACCGCCACTGTAGCTACGAGCATGAAGGGCAAAGTATTTCGTGTTCTTGTTGTCGTAAACACGATTTTGTTACGAGTATTCGGTGTTATTTCGTGACAAAGGCATTTCCAACTGAATAACCGAGTGGACGTCTCCCGATAGTAAGACAAGTGGACAACATTCGACAAACTTACAGAGTACTCCCAAACTCTCACATTAAATTAGGCGAGAGCATATTGAAAGAAAGAAGGGAAAAAACACAGGTCGGTGAATGCTGCTCGTATACCTGTACGTTAATGAAGACCTACCATCTGCAGTCGGCATAGCACTGAGCCTTTCTCTGTGGATATGCTCAGACTAAAAGTTCGGTGAAAAGTTAGTGTTGAACGAAGGAATAACGCACACGCACAAAAAATACGGATTCAGTGATGGAGGTTACCTGAACTCGTTAGTGAAACTTGAAATTCTCCAAAACCCCGTCTGTTTTGCGTCTTCTATCACCAAGATGTTTACGGGCCAAGTTTCTGCGCTGAAAACTGTGTGAAAGGGACTAATTGCCCTACTGTGCTGCAGCTGTGGATACTTCCACAGGTAAATGAGAACATTGTTCACTCAATTTTTCATGTTAGGATTGCCAAGTGGAGGACCATCTCAGTGAGTGATTGCTTCAACGACAGACTAGACATTGATCTGGTGGATATAACTAGATCCTCCACAAACACGTTCATCTCATATCCTGTCATTTCTTTTTATGGGACCAAATGGAGCGGACGTTTGTAGCAACAGAGTGTGACCTACAAGCCTAAATCTCTGCAGATGTTACATTCACTGGAAAATACTTATTATGACAGATTTTGGGTATGGTAGATTATCATTATGATACGTTTTGTGTGACCGATGGTTGTCTTCTGTTCACGGAAATTACAGTCAAATATTAAGGGTTAGTAAAAGGGAAAGCTTCACAAGCTTAAAAAGGGAAAAGTTAAAAGGATACGGGACCACAGCTCCCTGACAACAGGATTACATAAAATTTAAGATGCTTAAAGTCGCATAGAACGAATCTTCCCAGCCGGTGGCGCCAAAGATATACCAGCCGCCCTTAACAAATAACAGTGTGAGACGTATGTATCATTTCAGAACGAGAATAAGACAGGGATAAGGGAGAGTGTCTCTGGAAGGGGCACACATACATCATGACGATCCTTTTGTGGGCCCAGGAAATGTATTTACAACAGGTGCCTTGCTATCTCGACTCACCTTTTGAAAAACAGTGCGAAATTGGAGCCATTGAGGTGGGGGAGGAGGAAATTGATTAAAACTCGGATGCAGACGCTCAGAAGATAGTCAAGAGAGTAACGGAAGTTAGAGCAGACAGGAGTAGAGGATGGATAGAACAGACACGTCCTAGTTGAAGTGAAGATACAGCAGTATTGGCAGAAGCAGCCAAAGTTATTAGTCGAGCAGGGCTGAGCGGAATTACATGCACTGGTTCACAACAGTAGATGGAATTGTAGCTAGATATGAGGATTCCTGCGTATCGTGTCGTGGATGCAGACGCAGTTCGTACTCACAGGTTCTTTTAATAGACGGAAATGTGCTGGTTAGTCACCGTCGCTGTGAAACGACTCTGTCTTCCGTGGATATAACTCATTTAGATCAAATGTATACTGGACTGAGGGTATTGTCTCAATAAAGTCGGACATTGTGAAACACTCAGTGATGTCAATATTCATTCCAATCCTTACCTTCTGTAATATGGGGATTTTAACGACATAGTCAGGTCAAGACTCCGTCTCCCAAATCCTGTCGCCCAGTTCCAAGCACATTCACCTATGGGATGCGACATGGTGCATAAATAAAACCTTTGTAGTACGCTGGGAAAGAGGTTTTGGTTTACGGTTTACCAACACATCTTTTATAGTGATTTGTTACATTATACATTAGCAGTATTTGAAATTGAGACAATTTTTCTCTCTGTGTAATCTGATAGTGCCTAAGTGCAGAAACGCTTTAGTTGTAACGGTAGTAATGTGTTACATCTGTTTCAGAGAATCTGTTGGTTTACCATTTTTTCCCTTACGGCCTCGACGATTTTCAGATGAGTTTTAGATTTCTACGATCGCTCATATTCCGTGTAGATGCGGTCGGGTAAGGAACGTTTGATGATAGTCATCTTCGACCGGAGTCACAGGGTGAGGTCATCCCAATTGATTGGCAGGTGTAATTGTTAACTGTGGAATGCGTTCTCACATCCTTCCCTTTTAGCTGATATATCTCGAGGCCCCACGATGAAGGAATTCCAAGCGCTTCGCGACGGTCCATTGGATTTGTAACAGAAGATAATGTGATCAGATAAAAGGTATTACGCCGGCCTTAATGGAAGACCAGACACAGTTTCAATGACTGTTAATTGCCCGTGAACGGCTACGAGGAGCAAAAGGAACTCCGGAGCGGGCGCAGCAGGGGGCGTTTATAAGCAATTTACCGCCGGCCACTCGGCTTGGTTCCGTTGGCAGCGCGTCGGCGCATTGTTCGCACATAATTGCGCATAATGGTACAGACAGCGCCCCGTGGCGCAGCCAGGGGTCGCGCAAGTGGGTTAACGCTGCCAAATTACACGGGATGAGCGCCGGGCAGCCGCTACCCCGCGCTGGCAGAGGTCGCCAGCTGCAGTGGGCCACGCCTGCTGCGCACCAAAGCCACTAAGGTGGGGTTTTCTTTTCGGAAAGTGGATAGGCATGTTGAGTATGAGGCGGCTAACGTGTAAGTAACAACTCATAAATAGTTCTCACAAACACTTCTGATTAAAATAGAGGGATTCACGTGGAAGAATAGTGGGAGTAAAATGAAATATAAATTATTAGGGCAACAGGTTCAAACGATGCTCAGTGAACTAAATAGTGATCCCTCCATAAGAGTACACTGCTCGCTTTGGAGCCTCATACATTGTGCAGAATTCATAGGTGGTGTTTCCTTCATGCTATTGCTCGGTGTAAATCTCCCCACCCTTTGGTCTCTTCCACCGACGACCTTCTCGCCGATTTTGGCGCTGCTGCTTGTTCGGTTGATTCCCTTTGGTTTCCCCGCCACGTACGTATCCCGGGTAGTGAACGTGCTGATCGTCTGCATGGGTTGGCGACCAGCTACCCCTCCCGTCCTCCATGGACTGCTTTCGCCTTTTGGCCCGTTGCACTAAATATGCTCTTCAACTTTGCTTGTCCCGGATGTTAGCGGACGATCCTGGCATGGTTATGCTTGTCCTCCGTTTTCTTCACGAACATGGTTTGTCGCCTCTGGTACTAGTCCTTTAGTTTTCGTCTGGAATTGGAGTTCCTCATCGTCTGGAATTGGAGTTCCTCACCTAGCACTGGCGTTGGAGTTCCTCACCTAGCACTGGCGTTGGAGTTCCTCACCTAGCACTGGCGTTGGTTATGGAAGCCTTGGCCATGCCTCCACACTGGCCAGGTTCTCCCCGCCTTTTCCCCTACGTTTTGTTTGGTCTTTTGTGCAGTTTTATTATCCCTTTCCTTGTGCTTTCTTCCCATGGCACTGTCCCCGTTGGGTCGTGATCATGGTACGGTATGGGAATAAGGAGGGCTCGGCGGCAGTGCTGATGCCCCACAGCGCGTAACGTTTCTGGAGCACCCTGCTCTCCCGATTTCCCCCCATACCCTTCCTGTTCTTTTCCCTTCCCGATTGCTGCCCTAACATTCCTTTTTCCTCTTTGTTTGCCCGTTTTTCTTTCCCCTTCACGGGACGGTGGTGTTTGTATTGTTCCACCCTTAATTTATGCCACCTTAAATCGTGGCACCGATGATCTCGTTGTGTGGTCCCCTCTTCCGACCAACCAACCAACCGTACGCATTGTTCGTGTCGTGGCAGTGAAGTGGGTCAGTGGGTTGTATAGAAACAGTGCCGTGGAGAGGTGAGAAAACGGCACGAATGAGACAACGTGTTTGGAATTGCCAATGAACACCTCGCGAATGAAATTGCCCAATTTGCTGCTCTGTCGGCGGAAGCTGTCCAGCGTGACTGTAAGGATCGGTGTACCACTCGCAGTCGTGTAACACAACGGAAGAGCGTGTGCTGGTAAAAATAACCTAATCAGCAGTGCTGAAGACGGAGCGCCACGCCTTGTCTATTGCAGCTTGTTTCAAACACGGCAGGTTCTTGCTGCTGTCAGTGAATGGAGCTCCTTGTGAACCAGTGTTTGCGCGAGCAATGGACGTTTGGAGTTGTGTACCTCTCCTAAGGCCACTGGTCACTGCGACACAAAAAGCAGTACGCCTTTGAAGGATACACAAAGTGAACAGTAGCTGACTAGAGGCACGTACTGTGGTCCGACGACTCGCTACTTTGCCTCTTTCGAAATGCTGTAAGTCTTCGGGTGCACCGACTGTCCAGTGGGCCGTTCAAGCCGCAGCGAGTGTAAGGTGCCCTAAGGATCCTAGTGAAGGAGGATACCTATTATTCTCTGCATGCATAAATGATCTGACAGACGGAGTGAGCACCAATCTGCAGCTGTTTGTTGATGACGCAGTGGTGTGCAGAAAGGTGTTGTTGAGTAACTGGACGATGATACAAGATGACTTAGACAAAATTTCTAGTTGGTGTGGTGAATGGCAGCTAGATGTAAATGTAGAAAACTGTAAACTAATGCGGATGAGTAGGAAAAACAATCGCGTAATGTTCGAATACGGTATTAGTAATATGCTGCTTGACACAATGAAGTCGATTAAGTGTATATGCATAATGTTGCAAAGCTGTATGAAGTGGAACGAGCACGTAAGGGCGGTGGTAGGGAAGGCGAACGATCGACTTCAATTTCTTGAGAGGATTTTAGGGAAGGCTGGTTGATCAATAGAGGAGACCGCGTATACAACAATGCTCGAGTGTTTGGGATCCTTACCAGGTCTGATTGAAGGAAGAATCCTAACAAATTAGAGCCAGGCTGCTGGATTTGTAACCGGTTGGTTCGATCAATACAAAAGTATTACCGAGGTGCTTCGTGGACTCAAGCAAGCATCCGTGGTGGGAAGACGACTTTCTTATCGCGGAACATTGTTGAGAAATGTTAGCGAACCGGCGTTTGTAGCTGACGGCTGAACAACTCTACTGCTGCTCATTTTGCGTAAGGAGAGGACTACAAGGATAAGAAAAATTAGGGCTCATACGGAGGCATATAGACTGTCGTCTGTCTGCGAATGGAACGGGCCAAGGAAGTGACTAGTAGTGATGCCAAGACACCCTTCTGCCAGTCACCATACATGGCTTGCGGAGCGTATATGCAGATGGCGGAGGTGTAGTTGAGGCCAGAGGTGCCTGTTTGTTGTTACTTTGGGCGTGTTCTTCACACCTTGACTTCGAACCACCGATTCAGGTTACCGCCGGCAAGAAGCGGAATGTGTTATTTCGATGGTGCCCTTTTATTACACCTTAATAAGTATGGTGTGGTCCTTCCCGTCTTCAAGATGGCAACAGCGACGTTCAGAAGACGGCGCGCATACGTTCCTGGTTTGACGGGAGCTTAGGCTCTCTGTCACATCTTTACTGGCCCGCTAACTCACCCGTTCTTTGTCTCACAGAATATGTGGGGGAATTTTTGGAACAATGGAAACGTAACAACCAACGTAACAGCGATTTTGTATTTCTACGGAATTTAATCATTTGCGTTGCTTCAGGCGGATACAGCATACCTGAAGAAAATCGAACTTTTTCTCGCCGAGTTGAGGCCATTGTGATGACTAGAGGCAGTGTTGCACGGTATTAGCCTTATGTCCCCTGAGGACGAGTAATTTATTGTCTGGTGTCCATACATGATGCTGATGCCATAAATTAAAGTTAGTAGATGTAGCACCGTTCTCTAGAGAGCGACAGATTCGTTAGTACAGTCTCATAGTGCCTAGTAGCTTGCAAATAGCCCTCTTACAAATTACTAGTGCTGCGGTGTTATCCGTACACTACTCAGGTGTGTCAGGAATCGGCATTTGTGGCACTTTGTCTCTTTCCCGTGATTGCGAGCGATGTGGCGCAGTGGTTAGCATACTGCACTCAAATTCAGGACGACGGTTCAAATCCACGTCCGACCATCTAGATTTACGTGTCTCATGATTTCCCTAAATCGCTGCTGGCAGATGATAATTTCTTCAGAAAAGGCACAGCCGATTTCCTTCCCCATACTTCCGTAATTCGAGCTTGTGCTCCGTCTCTAATGAGTTCGCTGTCGGCGGGACCTTTAGTTCTAATCTAACCTTCTTTCTTTCGTGTGATTATTCCATTTACATCTTTGTAATGTTATAGTCGTACAAACCCACAGTGCAGTTACCTTGTTTCTGGAGTGCGGAGGTCCTGTTGAGCGCCATCAGAGTGAATTGGAGTCAGTGGTGGGTTGAGCTGCTCGTGGTAAAGCGCAATCCTCTTTCTAAAAGCGGCGTCACTTGCACGCTTGGACGCGTGGTAGGCGGCGGGCGGCCGTTTTTGGCGCGTGTGACCTCGCCTGGACAGTGTCTTCAGTTGGGGCGCGTCGCGCGAGTTCGGCGGCCACGTCACGTACCGGCACTCTTCTTGCACGGGCAACATTTAGCGCAGCGAAGGCTTCTTGTAGGGCCTTCCCCCGCAAAAAGGCTTTCCCGGTAGCGGCGCGCGTGAGCGCGTCACCAAGTCATTCGTCTCGCGCGGCGCCCGCGTCGCGCTGCCCCGCCATAACACTCCGGTTGCTATGGAGACGGCGCAGCAAGCCCTCCGGAACGCCGAGGGAAAACTAAAACATGAAACAGCCCAAACATTTTGGTCTTGTTTCAGTCTTTGTCATTGCATAAAATTGTGCGCGCGTGCATGTTTGTGGGTTTCCGAGATAAATACGTTTGCCTCTAAACGTTAGCTACTTTTTTCACGTCTAAAACTTCATTGCACTGTAGCTGCCGTGGAACTATTAAATCAACCGTCGTGTAGTCAATGATGAGATGTCCCCACATCGGTTCTCGACTGATTCCTTGACAAGGAGCAGATTTCTAGTATCGACGAACTAAATGATTGGTAGAACATTCCGAAAGTTGTTCCCAGAGACTTGATGACTATGTTGAGAAATAGTCATGTATCTCTGTCATTTTGAAATGCACTGCTGTATTGAATAAAAGTTACTTTATCAAGGCAGGCAAAGTATAACTAACCTTCTGAAGTGTCGTCGTAGTAGGTACTATTTACATCACGACTTCGCAAACAATTTACCTGGAAATCTGATTTGGATATGATGATGATGATGATGTGCCTCATGTGATACCTATGACTACAAATTTGCCGAATATTGCGCAATGGGATGCCTTCTCCACAACGATCCGATTTCATGCTATTTCCTAATTTCTTTCAACAAGAGCATATAGGGACATCCTATGAATCATTTAATCTTTGTTTTACATGAAGACAGTTTCACAAAGTGGCAACTGTATAGAGGCGGTCGTTGTGTTGGAAACTTTCCGTAGTTAACAAATACCAAGAAAGAGTCGGCTTTGTATGCAGTCGCATTCCATATGTAGACTTCTTGGAATGCCGTAAGAAGCATTCCAGTTGTCGTTGACCACGGTGCCTTGGAGCGTTGATAGTTCCCGTCTAGACAAAAGGAGGATTTATTGTTAAACATTCCTCACCGACGTGACAGCATTCCAGCCTCTATGGACTCCAGATGAACTCGCTCGTGACCGAGGGTCTGGCGACCTCGCAGTTCAGTTCCTTAACCCCTAACCAACCAGTCTCTGTGGACTTCGGCTGATGATTAAGTGGACTTAGTTAAAAGGACACTTCCGGCGTAGTGCGACTGCAGGGGAGGGGGGGGGGGGGGGAGACAGTTCCTTGAGGCCCTCTCTTCTCTGCTGATGGCTCAATGCGAAGACAATGATTTACCTAGTGTCGGCTAATACACTTGGGTCTTCTGGACAATTGGTGTCGATTGTATAACGTTTTCCTCACTCAATGCGTCTGACATAAAGCATTATTCACATTTGCAGATGCAGAGTTTACACGTGATATATGAAAAAGAGCGATAAATATGTAATAGCACACTTGTGTGCCTTTGGGACATTCTACGCCTTGTAGTGCGTGCCGACGTTCCTTATTATGCTTCCAGATCAGCTGTTACAGCCGATGGCCGACCGTGGCGGTTCCGCCTAACTGGCAGTCCTTATCTTCTTTACCGGCCATGGTGGCGCTGTGATTGAGGCAGCTGACCCATCTACCGAAGGAACTGGGTTCCGAGACGCGTACAGTCATCCAGATTCAGGTTTCCATGGTATCACTAAATCGATTAACACGAATGCCAGGACGATTCCCTCGTAAAGAACCCAATCGAATCACTCCTTCATTCTTCTTCAGTCTAACATTATGTTCCCTGATCGACCACTTTATCGTAGACGAAACATGAAACACAATTGTTGCTTCCTTCACTTTTGCTTAGATCATAATAGGGATAGAATCATGGGAATGTTTTCCTGTGTGGACTGTATACACACACATTGAAACAATTTCGTTGAATTCATCACAGCCGGCCGCGGTGGTCTCGCGGTTCTAGGCGCGCAGTCCGGAACCGTGCGACTGCTACGGTCGCAGGTTCGAATCCTGCCTCGGGCATCGATGTGTGTGATGTCCTTAGGTTAGTTAGGTTTAAGTAGTTCTAAGTTCTAGGGGACTGATGACCACAGCAGTTGAGTCCCATAGTGCTCAGAGCCATTTGAACCATTTGAATTCATCACAAACTGATTTTATGTTGAGCCGAGCGTATGCGACTGCTTCTGTCTGTCTGTCTGTCTGTCTGTCTGTGCTGTTTTATTACTAAAATGTGGCGATTCACGATATAATCTATTTTGCAATTGTGTAAATTTTATTTTCGCGTAGTTGGTGTTCGCGTCAAGTGTCTTCTTTAGAAACATCTCTGAAACGAAAGGAGCGTTTAAATGCTTGCAAGAAGGTACTTGGAAGAGATGAGCATGCTTCTGCGCCTGCTAGGTCTTCAAAGGACACAATAGACATGGAACTATTGAAGCTACTGACTGTAGTATGAGAATAATCCCGCGAGGTCGTCAGTACTGTTTTTGCTGTAATTTAATGTTTCGCCCATTTTGACACGGTATTTATACAATGAGGACGGCTTAAACAAGAAATTGTCACTATGTTCACGATTCGGCGAGAACCCGAAGAGGTATCGTACAAGTGTTAAGTACAACTGTCTTCTGCACTTGCTAATGAAATGAAGAATACAGCTTTAGGTCCTGTAGGCTCTTCACAGTACGTTTTAGGATGACACCGGTGTCCGATATTTCCACAGGTGTTATTATTATTATTATTATTATTTATTATTATTATTACTGCGAAAATAAAACAAGGATAATGCAATGTATTCGAATTAAATCAGGCGATGCTGAGGGAATTACATTAGGAAGCGAGACGCTGAAAGTAGATGAGCTTTGCTGTTTGGGCATTAAAGTAACTGATTGTGCCCGAAGTAGAGAGGATATAAAATATAAACTGACACTGGTAAGAAAAGCGTTTCTCAAGAAAAGAATTTTTTTAATGTCGAATATAGAATTGTTTCAGAAGTTTTTTCTGAAGGTATTTGTGTGAAGTGTAGCCGTATATGGAAGTGAAATATGGGAAATTTAAAGGTTACACAAGAAGAGAACACAAGGTTTTGAAACGTAGCGCCGCAAAGAATGCTGAAGATTAAATGGATATATTACGTAACTAACGAGAAGGTAGTGAATAGAATTGGTGAGACGAGAAATTTGTCGCAGCCACTCTGTAGAAGAAGGGATCGGTTGATATGACACATTCTGAGACATTAAGGGATCACCAGTGTAATATTGGAGGATTTAGGTTGCAATGGTTATTCGAAGATAAAGAGGCTTGCACAGGACAGAGTAGCCTGAAGAGCTGCGTCAAACTACTCTTTGGACTGAAGACAACAATAGCATTGTTATTGTTTATTTATTATTATTTTCGATTATTCCCATTTAATAGAGCGTTTGAACTTGAATTCCTTTATGATGATTGTTTTTTCTGAGCCCAAATTTTCTTCATGTGTTCACTGTGTTGTTTCTGTCGCTCCGCTGTCCATTTGCATCCTGGTCTCTCCTGTGTTGTGGTGTCAAATTTATGTTTTTTGATGTTGTTCCTGAATTCAGTTCTATTTTCTGCATCGTTTACTGTTATGTGTGCTTGTCTGAGGTCCTCTTCAACTTCTTTTATCCATTTCGTTTTTCCTCTGCCTGAGTTGATGACTTTAAGAATTCACTTTGAAATTCTATTTTCATTCATCCTGTGGATATGTCCGTAGAACTGCATTCTTCTTTTCCTTATTGTATCCGTAATCTTGTCTGTGTATTTATATAATTCTGATGTTGGTCTCTTCTTCCAGGTTCCTTGCTCTTGTATCGGGCCAAAAATTTTCCTGAGAATTTTCCTTTCTTGTTTCTCTATTTCTTTGATTTTAGTTTGCCCATCTGTTTGTGTTGTTTCAGATGCATACAGTGCCTCCGGAAGTACGACAGTGTTGTAGTGCCTCAATTTTGCGTTAGTGGATATGGACTTTTTGTTATAATAGTTCCACGTGAGTTTATATGCTTTATGTAGTTTTTTTATTCTTTCCTCATTGGCCTTTAGGTTGATCCCTGATGGCTGGATGATTTCTCCCAGGTACTTAAAATGTGGTACTTGTACGATTTTCCCATGGGTTGTCACAATAGGCAATTTGTCTTGTGGCACTCTTTCTATGTACTGGGTTATTGTTTATTATTATTATTATTATTATTATTATTATTATTGCTGCTGCCACTGTTAGGCTCTTCCTCAAAAACTGAATCTTTGGCTATTAAAAGCCCAGCAGAATAGTTTCAGCGTTCTGATAGGTTGAGCATCCCCCTCAATGTCATCATTTATGTAACAATGACATTGTGTAACGTTAGTCTAAATATAGAATCAAAGCTACAATTTAATGGCCCCGTTAAGCTGTAGGTCATTAGACAGAACATTACCTCCGCTGGATAGATATAGTGTATGTAGAAAAGACGATACACGAGTTAGCCTTTCGAGATAAACATTGCAAAATGTTTATATCAGTGACACGAAGGTGCAGGAGACGATGCATGTGGGGCACGCGTGCTGCAGCAGCAGAGGGCGGAGCGGAGGGCACGGCAGCGGTCGAGTCACTGCGGATAATCAAGCACGGGCCCCCAGAGGCGGCTGCGTCTGTCACCGCGGCAACAAGTCGCGCGCCGTAATGAGCGGCCCCGCCCCTTCCTGTCTGCGCCGCTGGCAGGCCGAACCGCCGCCGTCGCCCTCTCTCCTGCTGTCAATGCGTCTCTCGTCGATTCGCTGACCAGCTCAGCCAGAGTTTCCATCTCAGATTCTTCTCTGCTCCCTGGCCTAGGCGGATCAGACACTTCCGAATTAAATTGACGAAAGTCGCTACGAAGTGACTGGAACGAGACGTATCAGACGACGGGGAAGGGCAGTGAAATCGCAAGTAGACGACAAGGCGTAGGGCATTCGTGCACTAGCCAGTAACGTAGTCCCCGAATACTTGTATCTTCTGAAAAACAGACTAGATGACAGTCCCTCTCTGCTGCAGACGGAAACTGATTGTAGTGCGTAAAACGCACAAGTGTCTAGGAGCGTGATGTTCATAAAAAGTTGAAAATAGGGCTTTCAAGGAGAAGAGCAGCCTCTGTGCTTTCTTTACCTTAAGTTACCGTCATTTACGAATGCAGCGAGTTTTGGAATATGATTTTTGACCACGAAACAGTGGAATCAAGGTAGATGGCTTATGGTTGAGTTAGGAAACAGTGTTTTACATCAAAACTACTTCAGTATCTGTACCCCGTCAGTTCTTAGAAAATCGACATCAAATAATTAAACGATGTAGAATAATTGCTTAAGTTGGTCATAAGGGGCTTGTGTTAGTAAAGTTTGAAATGAATAGTCACGAACTAACAATCATCAGACATTTTAAAGAAATAAGATTTATAAGTGAATTTGTTCATTACTCAGGACCGCCAGCAAGATGGGATGCATATTTAAGTTCCAGTGGGGGAAATAAAATTCTCTCCAATAACGACTGTCTGGCACCCTTTGCAGCAGTGTCGTTGGGCGAGTAACTATCAAGGCACTTGAAAGGAGGCTGAGTGGAGGCAACACATTTGGCCGTTCCGTTTTGCGCCGAGCCGCTGCCGGTGGTGATGGCCGAACCTCGGACTGTGTTTCAGGAGCCTGACACTTCGTGCTTGATACGCACTACCTCTCTCCGTACATTAAAAGAAGATAATTGAAGCGTTTGAGAGATGGTGTTACAGAGCGATGCTAAAATTGACTATTAAGGAATGAGATGTACCTCCACAGAATCGGCGAGGAAAATATGTGGAAAGAGCGACTGGATGATAGGATATGTGTTAGGAATTGGTGGCACACAACTACTCCCTCTTCTGTGCCAAGAAGTGCTGAAATATGTCTGGGTAAAAACAAAACTACAAAGGTGTCCTGCATAAGGCGGATTTCCTCCCCAATTTTCTCGTCAAGCACGGAAGTAAGAAGAATTGCAAAATTCACATGATGATTAGTTGTCACTATAAACTCTGCGGAAAGTAGTCCGACCTTCAGCGACGGTATTCGGCTTACTAGCGCTGGATTATACGCTCTATGCGCTCCTAGCGGCAGAAGGCGGTACTACAGAAGCTCCGACCATCAAAAAATTAGTTCCGTTTTTTTTTTTGGGTATCCTCTCGTATACCTTTCCTCGCTGATTCTCCTACTTCCTGTATTCTGAAGTGCACAAGGAGCCAATCGCATAACCGAAACTGATGGTCACATTCAGTAGACACAGTGAATGGACTATTTCGCTCTAAAAATGTAAAAAACATTTTAGATGTTTAATATCGCTACAGTTCGTTTTTAAACAATCGTCTCATGTAGCTCTGCCCGAATAGCCTCTCCTCGGTTCGGAGAATTAGGGACGCCCTGTTCGCTGTAAACAAATGTGAGTCCTGGTTGCCGCAGTCCCGGCGAGGTTTTTTTTTTTTTTCCTTTATTGTTATTTTAACACCTTATACAAAGGCGGGCTGTCAGCGGCACAATACGCCGCTCTTCAGCCTTGAGTTTGGCAACAAGTAGTACAGAAAGGTGGCACAGAGCAGACAGTAAAAACGGTGGTCAAAAAAGGTAGACACTAAAAATCGAAAAAACATGGAGCCGTTCACGCTGGACGAGAAACAGCACTAACACTGGGCGACACGATGCACTGAACACGGATGATGATGGCGACGGCACGTGAACGGTGGTGGCGTGACGGCGAACAACACTACACACAAACGAAGGCACACACACGAAACACTGACGGCGATGATCTCCGGCGCGCGAATGTTCACTGAGCGTGTACGAGTCCGGGGACCTGCCAAGAGAGGAGGTGGAGGAGGAGGAAGGGGAAGGGGAATGGGAGAGGGGAGAGCAGAGATGCCATGGGCAAAGGAGAGAGGAGGAGGGAGGAAGGGGGAGGGGAAGCTCGGGGGAGAGGGGTGGAGGGAAGGGGGAAAGGAAGGAGAAGGGAAGGGAAGGGAGGGAGGGAGGGTGCCTAAAGGAGAGGACACAGGAGGTGGGGGGGTGGATCAAAGTTGATAGGAGGGGTAGATGCAGGGAAGGAGGACATCATCAGGGAGGGGGAGCTGGCGGAAGCCACCTAGGGAGAGGGTAAGGAGGGTGGAGAGATGGAGACCGGGTGGGACATGGGAGTATAGGCGCGGCAGCGGGCGGGGGTGGGAGAGGAGCGGGGAGACGAGCGGGTGAGGAGGATCGAGTTTACGGGAGGTGTATAGGATTCGTATCCTTTCGAGGAAGAGGAGGAGGTGGGGGAAGGGGATAAGATCATACAGGATCCGCGTGGGGGAGGGGAGACGGATGCGATAGGCAAGGCGGAGAGCATGGCGTTCAAGGATTTGGAGGGATTTATAAAAGGAAGGGGGGGCGGAGATCCAGGCTGGATGGGCGTAGCAGAGGATAGGGCGGATGAGGGACTTATAGGTGTGGAGGATGGTGGAGGGGTCCAGACCCCACGTACGGCCGGAAAGGAGCTTGAGGAGACGGAGTCGGGAACGTGCCTTGGCTTGGATTGTCTGGAGATGGGGAGTCCAGGAGAGGCGACGGTCGAGGGTGACGCCAAGGTACTTAAGGGTGGGGGTGAGAGCGATGGGACGGCCATAAACGGTGAGATAGAAATCAAGGAGGCGGAAGGAAGGGGTGGTTTTGCCTACAATGATCGCCTGGGTTTTGGAAGGATTGACCTTGAGCAACCACTGGTTGCACCAAGCGGTGAACCGGTCAAGATGGGATTGGAGAAGGTGTTGGGAGCGTTGCAGGGTGGGGGCAAGGGCAAGGAAGGCGGTGTCATCGGCAAACTGGAGAAGGTGGACGGGGGCTGGCGGCGGCGGCATGTCCGCCGTGTACAAGAGGTACAGAAGGGGGGAGAGGACGGAGCCTTGGGGCACACCGGCGGAGGGGAAAAAGGTGTAGGAATCTGCGTTATGGATGGTCCCGGCGAGGGGCCAAGGGGGCCCTTTATTCATCGGAGCGGTGCAGGGCGTCGCCTAGACCGGACTCGCGGGTTCGCTTTCGCTCGGAAACCGGTCGCGGGCACGGCGGAACGAGCGGGTACGACTGTCACAGGCCGCCGCCCGATCCATCGCTCACGGCGGCCTATGTGTAGCAGACGGCGGGGCGCTGCCCGCACTCCGCCACGTGGTCACCGACCGCCACCTGAGTGAGGGCCGGTCGCCAGAGGCCGGTCCGTTCGTCGCGGAGAGCAACCGACCTCACCTGCTAAAGCGGCTCGCTGGCTGCCCAGCGCTTCGCAACGCGTCGCCGCTTGCGCGTACTTTTGCGTAAGCATTCCACGGCAGCCGCATCAACTTGCGTCCGTCACGCAAGGCGACGCGCCCTTTCGGAGCGGTGACGGCTCGAGGCCCCACCCGCGCTACACACACACACACACACACACACACACACACACACACACACACACACACAAAGGGTGGCCATTATTGCTGAAGCAACCGGTTTTCGGTTATATCGGTTACATCGAGTAGACGAGTGGCAAGCGAGCGAGACTCCCGTCCAGGGCGACCCTGGTTCCAGACCCATCTATGCTACTTTCGTTTCCTTTTTTCTCAAATGTCTGTTTTAATTTATAATTAATCATGAAAATTCCGCAAGGAATTGATTAAAAAGAATTACAAGCCTCTATAAATCAAAATTACACGTTGAATGACTAATTTTGCTTCAATATTTTGTGTTTTTCTTTATTTTAACAGGAAATTAACCTAATGTAATTTCTTGAAATATTTTATTGTTGTTCAATTTTTTTCCTTGTATTTTTAATTTTGTTCCGTTGAGGCAGAGAATATTAAAAAAAAGTACCAACGAATGAGGGATTAAAAATGTTTTCTTTACTGGAAAGTTAATCGATATTTCCTATATTTTGACGAGTACATTCCTACGGATGATACTTGTTATAAAGGCAATCAAAACATTTGTACTTTTGACACCGCGAACATTGTACGAATGCACATTCATTTTCGTCGCAATCGCATCTGTATTTTCTCAAGTCCGCAGGAAACGCCACTGCATTTACGTTATGGAATTCTGTTAAAATAAAGAAAAACACAAAAGATTGAAACAAAATTTGACATTCAATGTGTAATTTTGATTTATAGAGGCTTGTAATTCTTTTTAGTCAATTCCTTGCGGAATTTTCATGATTAATTATAAATTAAAACAGGCGTTTGAGAAGAAAAAAAAAAGGAAATAAAAGTAGCATAGATGGGTCTCCAACCGGGGTCGCATGGACGGGTGTCTCGCTCGCTTGCCACTCGGCTACTCGCTCACTTGGCACAACAGTGAAACTTTCCTGTATATAGAGATCTGCCCAAACATTTTTAACAGACAATATTTCAAAAAACGAGGCTGCATTGGCACCTACAATTTTAGGGTGTGATAGGTGCGTACCCACATTATAAGCAGGCGAAGTGGGAGCTCATAACTCGATGCACATCCCAGAAGGTCCCCTCGTGAGACTTACATAATTATGCTGAAAAGTAATGCTGTAATCAGCGATCATACTGCTATTTGGGCATTACGAATAGTCAGGGCTAAAGGGTGAAAACTGAGGTTGAATACACTTCGTGTTAATTTGTCCGTTTCCAGCGGCTACAAGGAGGTAAACGTAAGTTATGTAGACACAGGCAGAGGACCAGCTACTTTCTATTTTACACTATGAATGAATTTGTTGGTTGGTTGATTTGGGGCGAGAGGACCAAACAGTGAGGTCATCGGTCCCATCGGATTGAGCAAGGATGGCGAAGGAAGTCGGCCCTGCCCTTTCAAAGGAACCATCCCGGCATTTGCCTGAACCGATTTGTTGAAATCACGGAAAACCTAAATCAGGATGGCTGGAGACGGGATTGAACCGCCGTCCTCCCGAATGCGAGTCCAGTGTGCAAACCCCTGCGCCACCTCGCTTGTATGTGTATGAATTGTACAGTTTTTAATTTATTAATGTTACCATAAGTTTTTTCCTCTTTTCTTATTTCACAGAAATGGTAGACAAATAATTGTTTTGAACCAAGTGAAGCAATGTAATTCATTACTAAGTTGCTTCCTAAAAATAAAGACTGGGGCCTGTGCCATTCTGCAATACAACGGACATCCGGTGATGACAGCGAGAAACTACCATATAGACTAGGTTGGTTGGTTGGTTGGTTGGTTTTGGGGGAAGGAGACCAGACAGCGTGGTCATCGGTCTCATCGGATTAGGGAAGGATGGGGAAGGAAGTCGGCCGTGCCCTTTCAGAGGAACCATCCCGGCATTTGCCTGGAGTGATTTAGGGAAATCACGGAAAACCTAAATCAGGATGGCCGGACGCGGGATTGAACCGTCGTCCTCCCGAATGCGAGTCCAGTGTCTAACCACTGCGCCACCTCGCTCGGTATAGACTAGGTGGGAGCAAGTCTTGAACGTTGTACGTACACACGAACCTCAAGCCACAAAATATGGCAACACCGACGTTACTGTCTCAGCAATGTTGTGCCAATTCTTAGGCTATGCGTTTGTTGGTAGTTTCTGTCGGCATTGTTGCTAAAATAGCACTGACCATTTTTTCTCATTTTCTACAATAACTAAAAATTATAGCACTGCTTCTGTAGCTAATTGATATATCGTTTTTTTTATTAGCTTATTAATAAAAAATAAAAAGGCACCTATTACAACCGAGACCAAAGAAATACCAACAAATACCGGTCATTCAGACCGAAAATACCGGTAACGTTTTAACCAGTCGGTTGTTCCCCATCCAAAAACACGCACATGCAGCCACGTTACTGGAGGAGAACTTGTATTCCAGGAGTGCTGGCTCTTTCACCAATAACGCACATGCCTGTTACAGAGACATTTCTTCGTAGTAGCTTGTTTCAATCGTGCTCTGCTGTTTGTGTTGCCGTAGAGTGGAGTCCTTTCTGCACCTTATTGCTCTGGACCCGTTGTCTGATTTAAACCAGTTGACATTTGACAGCTAGCGCGATTGACTGCGGCTCGCACTGTGCTCTGAACCAGCAGCGCCAGGCGCTGTGCCTACCGTGGCATTAGGAGATATGTGTAACGTTCTTTCTTGTGTCGCTTAAGATGTGCATTGAAAGTAATCGAAAAGAGGAGACACTACAGATGTACATACAAAATCTGAACTTTAGAATCCATACTTGATTATCAAGGAGATACTTGCAATTTCATACTTATATATAAGAAACTATCAGCCTCGATTGCGGTAATAAAGCCAACCATTACCAGGTTTCAGCCCAAATAATTGAGCCATCTTCAGCAGATATACCTCAATCTATAATTTGTCTAAGAGGGCACGGTCTAGAAGTAAAACTGAAACAGCCTGAATAGGCGTAATCACATAAGCTTTATTTATAGATTCAGGTTTATCTTCTGAAGAAGGCTCAATTATTTGGGCTGAAACCTAAGTAAAGGTTGGCTTGATTACCGCAATCGAGGCTGATAGTTTCTTATGTATTAGATTATCACGATTGCTGACTGTGCAGCAATGTTGAAAGTACAATTTCATACTTGTTAAGAGTTAAATATTGACAAACTACAAAAATAGGTCCTCATCCGAAACTTACACACAGCAAACGCAGTGTGATACGCAACTTTTCATAGATCAATTTCTCAGCGAGTTATTTTGGTGATAAAACGCAAGTTTGAAGCCGTTCATGAAGCGGAAGCTTTCACCTGCTTCAGAAAATATATATAACAGTGACATTAGTTTCAGTGTAGTTTTCTTAAAAGATGCGGACGGGCAATATGAACTAGAATTGCTATTTGGCTGTTTCAGTCTGCTTTGAGTAGTCAGTTTTCCCACTCGTATGCAGCAAGATAGCAGGATACTGATTGGTAACATTTTTATCGACAGTGCTCAGGCCGAAAAAATTGTGTGCCCAGTCGCTAATGGGCTAACTTAGCATGATACACAGTTATTGTGGCACCTAAAAACCGTGAGGCTAGTTCAGACAAAGCAAATTTCTGAGTGTACATCTTGATGAAAACTTGAACAGGGAGAAACATATTACCGAACTTCTCGCCGGCCGCGGTGGTCTCGCGGTTCTAGGCGCTCAGTCCGGAACCGCGCGACTGCTACAGTCGCAGGTTCGAATCCTGCCTCAAGCATGGATGTGTGTGATGTCCTTAGGTTAGTTAGGTTTAAGTAGTTCTAAGTTCTAGGGGACTGATGACCACAGAAGTTAAGTCCCATAGTGCTCAGAGCCATTTGAACCATTTACTGAACTTCTCAGTTAATTTCAGCTACTTTTGCTGTTCGAATAATTGCTAATCTTAGAAATAAACGAATCAACCTCATCAGATATTTTGCTTATTTCCAACCAAACATCTCTTATAAAATGATTTTCTGGGGTCACTCATCACTTCGAAAGAAAGTATTGACTGCATAAAAGCGAGCAATAAGAATATTATGTGTTGTTCACCCCTGGCCGTCACGTAGATACTTACCTCTTCAAGGAGGCAGGCAGGCTTTTCCACAGAGTCGTCTTCGTCACAAATATCCATCTCAATTTGAGAAGAACAGTGATGGCCATCCTTACAATAATGGGAAAATGACCTTTAATACTCATTGTTAATGCTGTCGGTGGCCCAGAAAAAGAGTTCAGTATGCAGCAACAAAATTTCATCATCATTTGCCCAATAAAATAAAATGTCTGACAAGTAGCAAGTTTTAAATCTAACTTAAAACCGTTTATCTTTGGCAGCTCATCCTATTTCACTGATGAATTTCTACTTAAAAACTGATGAAGTATATATATATATATATATATATATATATATATATATATATATATATATATATATATATATACCCGGACTTGTTTTTAGGTGTAGTTGCGTGCATAGGATGCATACATATACTGTAAACTGACTCGTTCCATATAATTTAGTTAAAAGAATTGTTCAAATGATCTATGAAATATGCAACTTAATTATAATCAAGAAGAGATTTTTTGACAAGCTTAACGATACCTTAAATATCGATTCCGCACATGAATTCAGACATTTTATGTAATTTTTGTAAGAGACGCAGCGTTTAAGCTAATTTCCTGTCGCAAAGCGTAGCGATCTGGCAGCTGCTTGTCTATTGTACTAGTAGCCACAACGTCGCACCTTTGGACGTTAAATGTAAGACGCCAGCTAATTTAAATCCGACTATAATGACCTCATGGCTTTGAGCTTCCCACTCCGTAGGGAAGCAATGCGCAGTGTCACCGTGTTCGTATCACAGTGTTGCTGTTCCGAGCGAGGTAGCGACGTCAAGCAGTAGCTAGAACGCTGGACTCGCATTCGAGAGTCTTAACTCTTCTAATGTCCATTCTACCATCCATATTCCATTAAAATGCGTAACGCAAATGCCACGATGGCTCATTAGATGAAAGTCATTCTTAATTTCTTTTTTCATCTTTCTCTCATTCCGACTATGTGCTATTGCCGTTTCGTGGAATAGTGCAATAATGTTGAGCGGGTGCATTCAGGAAGGATATAGCGATGGCTGGAACAGTCGTGATTTGTTCTGAGGACATGAATAAGCCCTGTTTTCCTTATAAAAATAAAGCTCCGTTCAATATGTCGGACTGTAAAATGCCGCAGCCTGTTCAGTGAACACCATAATTGATTTTTCTGTAGCCAAATGTAGTCGTCATTGTCATTCAGTAACTACTGTCCATCCACAGATTGGTGTGCAATATGTAAATGTTGGATTAGTAGACGTTTTTCTTCCTCCGGGCATCAAAAAGGTATATTCGTTACCCCAGTGCGATGTTCGTTGATTAATTAGCGCGGGGACGCGGATGACACAGTAAGATGTTCCACGAATAATTCGTAAGTGCGAATGCACTCAGCCTAAACCTTGCGGACTATATTTCCGGACTGTCCGCTATTGATTTAGATTGTCAGTTTCTTTATTATACTGCACCATTTTCCATAGACGTTCACCGAAAAATATGTTGTTCTCTTCTATCAATAGATGTCTCTTCGAGGTGTGTCGATGGTTGCTTCTTTCTCTCAATCGACGGATACAGGCAGGACTTCCTTCGAATAGCCACTGTTTAAGTATCGTATCAAATACCAGTACATCATCTCGTAAGCACACCACGCTAGAGTGCATACTGCGCACTATGCGAGACGTCCTGTTTTTGTGGGGAACAGTCATCTACGTAAGGAAGGCAGAGGACTGAGTCATGTAACGCAGATGACAGCGTTAAATTTCATAATGTTGAGGAGGAGTTACCTAGAGCAATGTCCAGTCAAAAGTTACAGGAATGCAGATGTAGAACAGTGGCTTACGATCACATGTGTCATTTAATTCACTTTTTGACAGTTGGTTGGGTTTGTTTGGGTTGTTTGGGGAAGGAGACCAGACAGCGGGGTCATCGGTCTCATCGGATTAGGGAGGGATGGGGAAGGAAGTCGGCCGTGTCCTTTCAGAGGAAATATCCCGGTATTTGCCTGGAGTGATTTAGGGAAATCACGGAAAACCTAAATCAGGATGGCCGGACGCGGGATTGAACCGTCGTCCTCCCGAATGTGAGTCCAGTGTCTAACCACTGCGCCACCTCGCTCGGTTTTTGACAGTTTGTGTCCTATCCACTCCTTTCGAATTAGGCGAGAACACTTACACGAAGTGGACTCGGCCACAGGAGAAGCTGTGTAATTGAAAAAATAACATCGTGTGACCGAGCCACAGGGCGCAATCCCACTGTTGTAAGATACACTCTCTCCAAATTATGAATGTGGCAGGGACAAAATGGAGAGAGTGGAAGACTCTCTACAGCTTGTAGAGAAACGGAGGCCGTAATTGACAAATGTCAGAGACAGGGTAACAAACTTAGTCTGTCCCCCCGTGAACTCATCAGCCTGTGACGGCATCTGAGGACAAATTTGGAAAAGGAATCAAAGTACAGGATGTAGAAATTAAAACTTTGCGATCTGGTTATATCTTTGTACTTCTGTCAGATGGCTCTGAGCACTATGGGACTTAACAGCTATGGTCATCAGTCCCCTAGAACTTGGAACTACTTAAACCTAACTAACCTAAGGACAGCACACAACACCCAGCCATCACGAGGCAGAGAAAATCCCTGACCCCGCCGGGAATCGAACCCGGGAACCCGGGCGTGGGAAGCGAGAACGCTACCGCACGACCACGAGATGCGGGCTCTGTCAGATGAAAAAGACTTGAAAGATCAGATGATTAAACTTTTACATAGTTTCTTGAACAGAGGTTATAAAATAAACGTCAGCAGAAGTAAAAGAAGGTAGTATAATATTGTTGAATTCAAAGGGGCGACGCCGAGGGAATTGAGTTAGGAAATGAAACAGTGAAAATAGTAGACACGTTTTGCTATTTGGACAGCAACGTAACTGATAAGCCGAAAATGAGAGGATGCAAACTGCAGACTGCCTTATGGCACGAGCGTTAGACTGGTATACTGAATAGCTAATAATGATCAGCTAAATCGAACGGGGGATAAAAGAAAGTTATGGCACAACTTGACTGAAAGGAAGAGTTGTTGATAGGACACATCCTGAAGCGTCAAGGAATCGTTTCTTTCGTAAAGCAGGTGTGTGTGTGTGTGTGTGTGTGGGTGTGGGTGTGGGTGTGGGTGTGTGTGGGTGTGGGGGTGGGGGCTGCTATCAGGGTGTGCGCGAAGGAGAATATGCGCAGACGCTACAAATATCGTAGCACCTACATTTACTTAGACAGCCAAGCAGTTTCGGTATGTGCATCAGTCCCTGCGACGAGATCAAAGATAGTTGTATTATGCCACAAAGCACTTCCGAGACAAGGAGATAGCAGCAGGGTAAACTTGCTGTGGGTCCCGTGTCTCTCAGAAATCAGTGGCAATGCACAAGCTGATAGGCTGGCCAGGACATACGCGACTACTCGGTTTACCGGACCGGAACCTGTCCTAACTATTCATAAGGGGATGGTTAAATCAAAGCTATGAACCTGGATCAGGCAGTGGCTTGTAGGATATAGGACTATGATCACAAAAACAAAAATGTGACACGCTAATGATGCCAAAGCTATGTTTCAAAAGATTTTCTGTATTACTGCGGTTGAGCAGGAAACAGACTACACTAATTGTAGGAGTAACGACAAGGGATGGGAACTTCAAGAAACAGAAACAAGTCCGTTGGTGCAGGCTGTGTGGTGAATGGGATCAAACCACATCAGACCTAATCTTCCAGTGCCAAGTTATAACATATCTAAGCTGTTATATTACGAGAGTTCCTTGTTCACCTTTCTCTGTGAACATAATAACTAACTGACTGCAAGTGCTGATCTTTCAGGGAAGCGGATAATGACGGAATCGATTGAGAACAATGTTAAGAGATCACGAAATGTGTGTTTTATTATGGATACTCAAGAATTTTGAACACCTAATTACACGCGGCTGAACCATATTCCGCATGCCACGAGATGTTACAGATGGAGTTCACATTGCAACTAGTAGGATAACAGACCGCGGCGCGGATAACCATTTTATGAACTCATTAGCAAAACAGCCTAACAGTGCACTGCTTCGACTCAAACCCCAGACTGTTCCGCTGCAACTACTGCACGTCGGTATGCAGCAGAATTTTCGAACATATATTGTGTTCGTTGTGTTCCAACATTATAAATTACCTCGAAGAGATCGGTCTGTTAACACACAGTCAACACGGATTTAGAAACCTTCGTTCTTGTGAAACACAACTAGCTCTTTACTCGCACGAGATATTGAGTGCGATTGACAAGGGACTTCAAATTGATTCCGTGTTTCTGGATTTCCGGAAGACTTTTGACACTGTACCACACAAGCGCCTTGTAGTGAAATTCATTGCTTATGGAATATCGCCTCAGTTTCATAACTGATTTCCCGTCGGAAAGAGGGTAGTAATTGTCGGAAAGTTATCGAGTAAACGAAAGGTAGTAAAGG
The DNA here is from genome assembly GCF_023898315.1 of Schistocerca nitens. Taxonomy (NCBI): domain Eukaryota; kingdom Metazoa; phylum Arthropoda; class Insecta; order Orthoptera; family Acrididae; genus Schistocerca; species Schistocerca nitens. The sequence continues at coordinate 451,234,420 of NC_064614.1, forward strand.
TAGTGTTATAGGCCCTTCGCTGTACCTTATTTATATAAACGATTTGGGAGATAATCTGGGCAGCCGTCTTAGGTTGTTCATCGACTAGTAAAGTTGTCAGAAGGTCAAAACAAATTGCAAAAAGATTTAGAAAAAATATCTGTATGGCGCAAAAGTTAGCAATTGGCCGTAAATAACGAAAAGTGTGTGGTCATGGACATGGGTGCTAAAAGGAATCCATTATACTTCAGTTACACGATAAATCGGTCAAATCTAAAGGCCGTGAGTTCAACTAAATACCTAGGAATTACAATTACGAACTTACGTGGTATCCTTACCAGATAGGATTGACGGAGTACATCGAGAAAGTCCGAAGAAGGGCAGCACGTTTTGTATCATCGTGAAATAGGGCTGTGTGTGTCATTGACATGATCCAGGATTTGGGGTGGACATCAATAAAAAAAAGAGGTTTTTCGTTGCGGCGGAATCTTCTCACGAAGTTTCAATCACCAACTTACGCCTCCGAATGCAAAAATATTTTTCTGACAAATACCTACATAGGGAGAAACGATAACCATAATAAAATAATGGAAATCAGAGCTCGCTCGGAAAGATACAGGTATTAATTTTTTCCGCGCGCTATATGAAATTGGAATAATAGAGAATTGTGAAGGTGGTCGATGAACCCTCTGCCAGGCACTTAAATTTGATTTTCAGAGTATCCATATAGATGCAAATGTAGACACTCATGCTCGTGTAAAGCGACAGCAGTTACCGTCCCCTGACAAGCATTGTCTGCGACCACAAATTATTTCGTAACATTGACCTCTGCTAAATCAGAGGTAGCTGTAGTAATCTCTTTATGACGTGGCGGATCGATGACTTTGCCATTTAAATAAGTAACTGGTGTTAAATAGCTTTGACATGTTATGGTACAAAGTGTTGGAGATCAAAAGGTACAGAATATTCCAATCACGGAGTCCTGAAGAAATTGTGTCCAATAAGGATCTGTTTCTCTCTCACTGCTCAGATCAAATTGAATCGTGTAACTCGAGTTTTAGGATCGACGACAGGGAGTGTAACGTATATGCTTTGATTGTACTGACAAGGGAACCTCCCCATCGCACCCCCCTCAGATTTAGTTGTAAGTTGGCACAGTGGATAGGCCTTGAAAAACTGAACACAGATCAATCGAGAAAACAGGAAGAAGTTGTGTAGAACTATGAAAAAATAAGCAAAATATACAAACTCAGTACTCCATGCGTAACATATGCAACATTAAGTATCATGTGAGCTCAGGAGAGCCGTGGTCCCGTGGTTAGCGTGAGGAGCTGCGGAACGAAAGGTCCTTGGTTCAACTCTTCCCTCGAGTAAAAAGTTTAATTTTTTGTTTTCAGTTTATGTGACAAACTCTTTTGATTTCATTACTTTTTTGGGAGTGATTATCACATCCACAAGAAAACCTAAATCGGGCAAGGTAGAAGAATCTTTTTACCCATCCGCCAAGTGTACAAGTTAGGTGGGTTGACAACATATTCCTGTCATGTGACGCACATGCCGTCACCAGTGTCGTATAGAATATATCAGACGTGTTTTCCTGTGGAGGAATCGGTTGACCTATGACCTTGCGATCAAATGTTTTCGGTTCCCATTGGAGAGGCACGTCCTTTCGTCTACTAATCGCACGGTTTTGCGATGCGGTCGCAAAACACAGACACTAAACTTATTACAGTGAACAGAGACGTCAATGAACGAACGGACAGATCATAAATTTGCGAAAATAAAGAAAGTAAACTTTTCACTCCGTAGAAAACTTGAACCAAGGACCTCTTCCTCCGCAGCCCCTCGCGCTAACCACGGGACCACGGCGCTCTTGAGCTCACATTATCCTTGATGTTGCCTATCTTGCGCATGGACTACTGAGTTTGTACATTTTGCTTATTTTTTCATAGTTCCACACAACTTCTTCCTGTTTTCTCGATTGATCTGTGTTCAGTTTTTCAAGGCCTATCCACTGTGCCAACTTATAACTAAATCTGAGGGGGGTGCGATGGGGAGGTTCCCTTGTGAGAGCCAGTAGCAGCCGCAAGGTCTTCACTTCCGCTTGCGCCTGCAGAACAGCAGACTGGCCACCCGCGCGACTTGCAGTCGGCGGCAGGGCGGAGCATCTGTTGTTGTGGAGGGGCGGACCGCCGGCAGCCCCAGTCTACAACTAGATAACATAATAGGGCGGCCGTGAAAGGGAGATGAGGGAAAATTGAGGTGCCATTGTTGGCGGTCCAATTCAGCGCGAGATCCTTACAAAAACGCTGCGGCGGCCGCGAGGTGGAGCGAGGCGCGAGGTGGCCGAGCCGAGGCAGAGCCGCGCCGCGACGCGACGTGACGCGAGCCGTGTGGTGGCACTAATTGGGAGACAGCGGGAAGCGCGTGCTCCGCCATTACTCTGCCCCGCGGAGGTCGGCCGCCCGCCAAATGAGCTGTCAGGCAGGTGCTACGGACTCTACTGACTCGGCAGGTACCAGCCACCGAGCTCCTGTGTGCGGGATCTGCACCGAATGCACACCTTCCCCATTAAGTTCCCGTCTGTCAAACAGCGTACGGGACCAGACACTGTCACCGTAGTACAAGGTGCATTCAAAAAGAAACGAGCCGTAGGCTGTAAAGTGAAAACGTCTGAAGTGGTCGGAAAAGCGAGGTCCCACAGTCGACGCTAGAGGGCACGGGCGCACACCCATGTGACGACAGAGTGACCACGTCCAAGCGTCGACCGTCCACTGCATTCAGTAGAGAAATGCAGGCTTCGAAAGAAGAGCGAAGAGGTGTAGTGCGTCTTACGACAGTGGAAGGAGAGCGGGGATCGGAAATTCATCGAAGAATGACACCGGTCTACGGAGCCCTCGCAGCGGCAAGTCCGTTAACAGCGCTCTTATTTAATCAAGGTCATACGCTCAGTATAAAAGCGGCCAACGCAGAGCAGCGGAATCATTCCGCTGTGATCTATATCTGCAACAGCATTGAAGCACTATGCCTCGTCGACGTGTGTATCGTCAACGTCGCCATCGCATGCCAGTCTACAAACACATAATAAGTCTGGATAATAAACTTGGCACAAATGGAACTGCGCAGTGTCATATTGAATGGACCGATTTTTTTTTGTGGATGTCAAGTTAATTTTAGTCTTGACGTTGCCACAGGGAGTACTGGAAGTGGATGGTTTACCCTCGCTGTCGTCCGATGTGAGAATGCCTCTCTACCTGGATTGGAATCATTCCCCGACCGAGATGTTATCACTTACAAGACCTGGCATTGTTGAATAGATGCTAAGGCCCAATGAAGACCTAGTTATGTATATAGTAATATGCCTTTTACATTATATACCAGCTCCTGTCGTAAAGTTAGAAATGATGAGAAAATACACGTAAGGATGAAAGGAATTGGTGTACTTGCTCAGAATGTAACTGTAACTGATGATGTAACCCTGTACTATAATTATTAATAAAGTCTGATCTGTAGCGTCAGCCGCCAATCGCTAGACGTGCATGTGGTGAACGGGGGCATGCAAGGGTCAAAGCGTGACACGAGCGATTCAGGGAAGGACGGTCTGGAACGTCACACCGCATTATCTATGCCACTGTCCAGCAGATGGATGCTCTAACTATAAGACCGGCTAATTACGACAGTAGCTCATTTTGCGGCGTCTGGCTCGTTTCTTTTTGAATGCACCCTAAGATTTCGATGACGGGGAAAATGTTTGCAAATTTTAGACCTGCGTCATCGACAATCTTATGAAGTCATTGTTATGTTTGTTGCAACAAAGTGTTCCAGCATCCAACATCAGTGGTAGAACATACACGGATCAGCCAGAACATAGCGACCACCTATCTACTAATAATTGGTACGTCCACCTTCGGCACGGATAAGGAGGGAGTTGGAACCACACACACACACACACACACACACACACACACACACACACACACACACACACACACACACACACACACACACCTAATTCTCGTAAATTCGGGGAAGGGGGACGATGAGCTGTGACGCCACGTTCAGTAACATCCCAGATGTACTCGATCGGGTTCAAATCTGGCAAGTTGGGGGGCCAGCACATCAATTGGAAATCGCTACTCTGTTCCTCGAAGCTGTCCAATACACACTCCTGGCGTTCTGACATGGCTCATTATCTTGTTGAAGAATGCCACTGCCGTCGGGAAACATGATCGTCATGAAGCAGTGTACGTGGTCTGCAACTCCTACGATACTCCTAGGCCGTCATGCTGCCTTGGACGAGCTCCACTGGATCCATGGATGCCCACGTGAATGTTCCCCAGAGCACAGTGCAGCTGCGCCCAGGTTGTCTCCGTCCCGCAGTGTAGGTGTCAAGGAGCTGTTCCCTCGGAAAACGTCGGATTCGCGCCCTTCCATCGGCATGATGATGAGATATCGGGATTCATCAGACCATGCAACGCTCTGCCATTGCACCAACGTCCAGAGCCGATGGCCCCGTCTCCATTTCTGTCATATTTGCCGATTTTGTGGTGTTGACATTGGCACATGAATGGGTCGTCGGCTGCCGAGGCCCATCTTTCTGTGCTCATTGTATTCACACGTACTCTGCCCAGCTCTGAAGTCTGATGTTAGTCCCGCCACATTTCGCAGCCTGTCCTGTTTTATCAGTCTGCCCAGCCTACGACGGCCGACATCTGTAATGAGTGTTGGCTGCCCAACCCCTCGACGTCTGCACATGGTTTCACCTTATGTGTAAGACACCCACCGAAGCATTCCTCGAACATCCGACAAATCGTGTAGTTTCCGAAATGCTCATGAAGAATCTCCAGGCCATCACAATATGCTTTCGGTCAAACTCAGATAGACCGTGTGCCTTTCCCATCCTACCCACTGACAGCACGCTCACTTACACGACATGCACCCGTGGGTGCCGCTGCTATCGTCTGGACGGGTTTATATCGACAATAGGTCGGTGGCAATACTTTTCTGGCTGATCAATGTATGTTGACACAACATCTTCAGCAGCCAAAATGTAGTGTGTTTACATAACTGTTCTGAGTCCATAAATTATGGCTAAGCTGGGCTACTGTGGCGCTACATGTTATTTATTCGCTTGTTCCTCTAACAAATAGAAGCCGAAGAAAGAGATTCTGTTCCGTCTTGCCTCGACGTAGTACTTCTCGATTATACTTCCAGTCGTGAATCAAGCAATTAATTGTCGTATAAAAATAATCTTTGTTGTGTGGGAGGCCCTTACCACAATCACAACACTGGGAAGAAACCAAATTTGACTGGATAATTGAAATAGTTTGTGCACCAAATCTTCACGTTTACTTAGGCAAATATTTTTCAAAGGACTCTAAGGAAGTCACCAGTTAAGAGAGGTGTAATTTAAGAAAATGTTACAATGGAAAAAATACCATCAGCTAAGAAATTATTAACAAAGTTTAACTAAAAGAAGAAAGCTATGGATTCCTTTTTTGAAAGTAGGCAGTGAATAATGATAACCTCTGTACGTTTGTAATTGTATTTCGGCTCCATCTCGAACTGATGGGGACGAGTCACTGAAGTGGCGGGTCCATACACGCAATTAACCCTAGAAGGGTATTGGAAGGAAAATATTAGGTTACTGCTGAGCCATTTTATTCAAAGGAATACCTAATTTATACGATACTGCAGTGCCTTTGTTGTTGAGAATTACGATGCATCGTTCCTTCAGACAAGCATTCATGCTTGTCAACAGGCACTACTGCGACTACAGCCGCTATGAAATACGAGAAATGTATTCGCAATTGCGAATGTGGACAACCATCAGCTGTGTAATCCATGTCCAAAGGAACATTCTATCGTAATTCTGAACAACACAGATTCTGCAATATCGTATTTATTCACCGACACCGGGCAAGTGACTTCCTATTAAAGTGCCTCCCCTGAACAGGAATATACGTAATGAATGTACAAGTGCAGGTTGTCAACATATGGTTGAGACATACGGAAGCGTGATCGGTTAATCTAATAAGGCTACTGCTCACGATAATCGGGGACTCCTGGTTCGAGTCTCGGTCCGGCACAGATTTTCATCGTCCACATTCCTTTATGAGCTGATGGCTGTCCATGTTCCCAACTGCGGATACATTTCATGTACATAATTTAGTTCATTACAATTATTAGTTCTCCAATGGTATGTTTCTCATCAAATTAAGTACAAAATGTTCTTTTGTAGACCCTACGGTGATCGTAATTTTTTGCGAGCGTTTAGCAATCTAATGTTAAGAGTCAGGCCATTACCATTGGCATGGGCCTAATTTGTTAGCTGTGTCATCCAGGTTCGGTTCACATTACAAGTTATATACAACGCAGCGTGCGTGGTACGCTGTGAAGAATTTTCCAGCAAGGGCCGCGCCTGCTGTCTCACTAGTTTCGTTGCCGACCGGACGGAGACTGCGTGACCTCGGCGTCTCCTGCTGGGCAGGGTGTAGCCCGCCAGATTGCGGTGCGGCGGTAACTCCGGGTCACCTGGGGCAGCGCAGCGCCAGCGCCGCACACTAATTACGGCGGTAGGTTGAGCGCCGAGAACGGGGCGTGAGACGCCGGCCAGCGGCCAGCTATCGGCGAGGGCATCGGCGCCGTGACGTCAGCGTGCCAGGCCGGGGTGCGGCGGGCGCCGCGGCGCTTTCAATTACGGCCTGCCGTCCCCCGCTGCGGCCCGATGGCATCTCATCTGGAGCCGGCCCGGCCCGGCCCGGGACAGCGACGGCAGACAAATTGGCCGCGCGCGCAGGTGGCCGGCAGCCATTAGCGATAAGGGACAGTCCGGCGTGGGCCGGGCTGCGGGCTGCGGGCTGCGGTGGGTGTCCGCCCGTCGAACGGGTCCGGCCGCCATTCATCACGCCGCTCGCTCGGCCGACCTGTTGCTCTCGCCCACAGCGACCAGCTTCTCTGAAAACTGCGCCTCACCAGCTGCTCGTGCGCGACACGGCACAGCGCTCTCAATGCGATACCTTCATAACAACCACAGGCACTGCTTCCTTCATGGAAGGAGCGAGTAATCGGAATGCTTCAGTGATGGGGAAGAAAATGGGTCGTTACAATGAAATGAATACCCCCGAGCTGCATAAAGACGGTGATGCAAGTCAACGGGGACAGTTGGAAATGTGTTCGCCGACCGGGACTCGAACCCGGGATCTCCTGCTTACATGGCAGACCCTCTATCCAGCTGAGCCACCGAGGACACAGAGGATAGTGCGACTGCAGGGTCTTACCTCTGACACGCCTCCCGTGAGACCCACATTCCCAACTTACTGTCCCGCACTATATTCATAGTGCCACTGCCCATTATGCTCATTACTCGCCGCTTTTTGCCGATTGCCGTAAGAGTTCGGGCACTGTTTGTGCATCCTCATAGAAGTAGTTGATCAAGTGGCCGATGAGGCTTAACTGTCCGAAAGAACAGATACCATCTACATATTTAAAATGGGTCTTGCCCGTTCAAAGGAACCATACGCGATTTGCCTGGAGCGATTTAGGGAAATCACGGAAAACCTGAATCAGCATGGTCGGATGCAAACTTGAATCGTAGTCCTCTCGAATGCGACACCTCGCTCGATACTGTCTTCAAGCAGCTGGCAACATCTTCACTCACATCTCACTTTATGTCCGTTATCCTTCAGTAGAACTAAAACTTCGTTGACAGTGTTCCAGACAGTGCGTTTGTTATGGCGAGACGTGAAGATCAGAAACCCGTCCGGCCATGCAGATTTACATTTGGACTGAAATTATTGCTGCAATAACTTCTTCTTGTGAATTTAATAAATTAGGCCTTTGAATGTTGCAGTGTCTTTTCTCTTGGCCTTCTGGATTTCTTCGGCCTACTGGGTTATAATTTTCGACTTCTTAAGGTAATCTGCCGCAATTAACTCTCTGAAGATGTTCACCCCATTTTCTTCCGTTCTCCTCAATCTGCCTCCTCTGGTACATCATTCCATAGCTCTAAGAAAACTTATTTCACTTGTGAATGGTACGCGGGATATGTCAATGTCGTGTGACTAGGGCCTTCCGTCGGGTAGACCGTTCGATTTGACGCCACTTCGCCGACTTGCGCGTCGATGGGGATGAAATAATGATGACTAGGAAAACACAACACCCAGTCCGTCAGCGGAGAAAATCTCCGATCCAGCCGCGAATCGAATCCGGGCCCTTAGGATTGACATTCTGTCGTACTGACCACTCGGCTACCGGGGGCTGACGGCGGGAAATGAAATATTACTGTCTGCAAGTTATCTGCTCGTCCTCATCTTTTCTTTGTGGTTCTCTCGTGAGGAAAACGACTCCAAGCAATCGATCACAGTTTAAAAACAAGTTCTGCAACATTTTTAAGCCATCGCCTTCACATCTGCCCTTAACGTTTCCAGAACGCTCTTGCTGATCTCAAGTTGTCCATTCACTCCCATAAAATTTAGTTACACATTCGTGTTGTTTCATACTGCTTACACGCCATTTTCAATATAATGTTACCGCTTTTTTTTCTCCTTTTAATCATATACACTGGTTTGAAATTATTCATAGTTAAGCCAAACTGTCATTCATTTCTGTGTTAACTCGAAAGTCATTCAGTATTAAGACGAGTGCACTGGAAACGTACTGCAAACTGGTTGGATTGTGTTTTCAATCCTTAAGTGTTGGTTGGTAATGCTTTAGGAGCATTTTTTAAAATTTCATTAAATTTGTTGAAACTGACCAAATTCCGCAACGCTCGCGAAAAAATTCATAGAAATTTACAAGCGCTGCCCATGTTTTCTTCGTGAGAATACTTCCTACTTGTAAAACATTTCCGATATGTCTTTTATTTAACTTCTTGAATTCTATAATCCTTGGCGCAAATAACTGATGTTCTTCATTTATAGTTTTTCTGATAAACGGACCATTCCGATATTTTTATCTGGTACGACTAAATTTAAGATCATAACTATAAAACACTGAAAAAATTGACAGTAAATCGGGCTAGTGCTTTGTCAGAAATGAAATTAAAGTTGCTTCTTGTCCACTAAAATAGTTCGTGGATGTGTGGAACGTGAAAGTAATTCTCGTTTATCGGATTGTAGAGACTGTATCAGAACTCGTTTTGGACCACGCATTTATATTCACAAATAACCCGTCATTCTTGTGAAGTTGTACATAAACAATTGAAAATATGTTAAATTTACAATTTTCAATGATACACGCCCGTTTGCGCGGTATTAGCCGTGCGGTCTAAGGCGCCGCAGTCATGGACTGTACGGCTGGTCCCGGCCGAGGTTCGAGTCCTCCCGCAGGCGTGTGTGCGTGTGTGTGTGTGTGTGTGTGTGTGTGTGTGTGTGTGTGTGTGTGTGTGTGTCCGTCCTTAGGATAATTTAGGTTAAGTAGTGTGTAAGCTTAGGGACTGATGACCTTAACAGTTAAGTCACATAAGATTTCACACACATTTGAACAACACGCCCATTTAGGGAATAAATTTTCGTAGAAGTTCTTAATTTAACAAGTAAAAAATGAATAAAAATGGGTGAGATTTCTAGCGTATGAAATATTCCTCTAAACATGATTGGTGGTGGTGGTGGTGGTGTGTGTGTGTGTGTGTGTGTGTGTGTGTGTGTGTGTGTGTGTGTCTGTCCACCGGGTTTGACGTCACCGTGCAATAATCACTCATACACAGCAGACGGGAGCGCTAGCAGTGGAGTATATAGAAAGCGTGTCGGGAGGAGGCGGAAAACAGGGCATCCGTTGTCGTAACGCGGAAAGGGAACAATTCATCTGACTTCCAAAAGGGGATGATCATCCCTTTTCGAGCCAAGGGTGGAAACATTCCCGAAACGGCTAAGTTTGTACACAGTACGCATGCCGCCATGGTTGCCGTATACCGTGTGCAGCGCGAGCCTTAGATGACAGGGATGAACGACGGCTGCGGAGATCTGTACGGGCGAACAGACGTGCATCTGTTGAGTAACTTTATTTTATGCTCCATGCCGAAACTGGAGGCCCACTGAGTGGCGGCAGGCGACCTTTCCCGATGGATTACGTTTTATGCTCCATACGACAGGTGGCCGTAGGCACGTACGGCCTGAAACGTCTGAAAGCAAACGCCCTGCAACAACCTTCGGAAGGGTGCAGTCCGGAGGAGGAAGCGTTATGGTGTGGGGAGTGATCCGTGGCATTCTCTGGCCGATCTCGTCATTCTGGAAGGCATAATAGATGAAAAGAAGATTGCATCTATCTATAGAGGACCAGGTCCACACCTACATGCAGTTTGATTTTCCTCGGTACGACGGCATATGCCAGCAGGACAATGCAATTTGTCACGGAAGTTGGTACACAGTGTGTCCAAGTTCTGTTAGGACGTGGCAATGAAAAATAAGTCATGAATTATGTTCACAGAATCGTTGTGTTTATTCAAAACAGTCGCCTCCTGAATCAAAACACAGCTGAAATCGTTTTAGCAGTTTTGAATGAGCCACTGTAATCCTTTTTTGGAGTTGAATTTAGTACTGCAGCACAGTTTTCTTAGATGTCCTTAGTTGCGTCATAACGGTATGCTTTCATTGCCATCTTCAATTATTTAGGAGAACAACCAGAAGTCGGCTAAGGTCAAGTCCGGCGAATACAGTGAGTCATCCAGGACTGTAATCCATTTGCTGGCCACAGACTCTTCGTTGGCTGGGGTGTCGTCATGGAGAAGCAACCAGGAACCTGCCTCTCGCTATTCAGGTCGACGTTGACGAATGCTCGTCCACATACGTTGGAGGACTCAAAAACCTTGATGTTCCCTCACTGCCCCATGCCATTTTCTCACTAATGTCAGACATACACTGTTCCATTTGCGGCCAGGATACCTGCTGCAGCAGGGCTAGCGCCTTGACTTTCTACCCAGCTGTTTTTTAAACTTAAAACATCGTAACGCCGCAACTCGCCATGAGGTAGGATTGCAGTTTTTCAAATTTCACATAAGCAGTTCTAACGTAACTGGGACACACTATGCGCGTGCGTGGTTCGAAGAGCTCCAGGACGAGTTAACCATACTACTCTGGCCACCAAACCTGCCAGTTTTAAACCTAATTGAGAATCTGTGGGACCACCTCAATCGGTCTCTATGCGTCATTGATTTTCAGCCGAGAAACCTAGCGTACCTGGCCACGGCACTGGAGTCGGCAGGACTCCACATCCCTGCCGGTACCTTCCAGAACCTCACTGACTCTCGTTCTGCACGTCTTGCAGCTGTATGCTGTTTGTCAAAATACCTACATCAAGACACATCCAATTAAAAAAACTGGAAACAAACACTGATAAAGTTGGCAACACTTACAAAAACAAATGAAACTGTAGAGTCTCCATACAGAAAATGGAAGCAACAGTGCTATGTTTCGAAAACAGTGCGATCAAAAAAAAAAAAAAAAAAAAAAAAAAAAAAAAAAAAAAAAAAAACCTGCAAGCTTTCAACCTGTCTTCCACATGAGGGAAAGCTGCTTGATTTACAAATAATGATTTAGACGCTGATCTATCTTTCCATTTAATAATAAATATTTCCATGAACTGATTTTTAAAACTGTAAATAACATGTGAAAACGAAAATATCATGTAATGTTTCAGGACATCCGATGAAGCTGCCTTGTAAAAACAAAAACAAAAATTAATGTGCAGTACGCAACAGGCTTTTTTTTTTGTAAACTACTGCTTACTGAATGTTGCCTCAGTAGATTCGAGACACAACTTGGAATTCCCTATAGGAGCAGCACATTCAATCAAGATAAGAAATAGTCGGTTGACACCTACCAGTATTAACTACTGACAACTTCCGTTGCCCTGTTCGAACGCTCGTACGTCGTTAGCGGGGGCCTGTCAGGCAACCAGGCGCTCACAGATGACCCACCAGTCAGTCCTGCGCAGCGGGTGGCCTAGCGAGGCAGGGGATTGCGGTTACGCTTCGTAGAGTTGTCTGCGCTCACTCGAACTGCAGCGTCCTTATACGAATATCATTGCTATCTTGACATTTCGCTCAGACTCTGGTCGACTAGTGATAGTGGTAAGGTCATTCATATTTGGTGAGTAATGAGGGTAATGGACAAGGGGCACTACGTTAGTAGTGTGTGAATTAGATGAGACTTTGGGTCTGACGGGAGGCGTGCTAGGGTAGTTTGTGCAGTTGAAAGGGCCACTGTGTACCGGATAGCTTTGTGACAAAGCATCTGCCTACTAAGGACACGATCCGAGTTCGTATCCCAACTTTCCCCATTGATTCCAATCATGAAATGTCCGAAAGAACAAACACCACATATCATTCATATCTGTCGTAATACTGAATGCAATGGTATACTATTGTTCTATTATAAGTAAAAGTGATCAATTTATTTTTATTTATGTCAGTTTTGCATCTATTGTATTTGAGTGACATTAAATAGCCCTTTGTAAGTAATGCACATAGTCTTTCTGGACTCATTTCACTTTTCGACAGTTGCCATAGATTTGCACTTGTGCTTAATAATATATTATTGTGGCTTGCTGGTTTCGGAGAGGACTGAAAGACTAAACATTCGCTTGGTGTACATGGAAAAAATAAGTTGCAATGTGGTCGTGCGAACTTTCGGGTTAATGACTGCTTTGCTTTCTTCGTAATAATGGTTAAAATGGGTCTAGTAATCAGTTTGCTGCAGTAAAACCATAGCAACGATAATCCTATAGTACTTCCGTATTTCGAAACGGTAATATTTCATTAACAATTTCCGCATATACTAAGTATTCTTCTAAGCTATTTCTATTACCAGTAAGATGCCAACATTGTTTAAGGAGGAGATGTATTTAAGTACTGGTTATAGTGGTTTGACAGTTACTCCGGTTTGCTTAGGATTATTTTATCGGTAAACAATTTCAGTCGTACTATCGTATATTGCAGATGGATTTTGAGAGTGCTACACTACTGTGATTTCCAGACAGTTCATATTTCCGGTGTGTTTTCATAATCTGTCTGTGGATGATATTGAGAGCTTTTAACTGTTGAGACGAGAAATAATATTGTACGGTTCATTTTCTCCACATATTTAAACGACTTATCTGTTAAGAATAACAGCAATTTGAGATTATTTTTGGTGACGACACTGTTTTGTACGGGAAAGGGTAGACGTTGAGTGAGAGTAGGGAGATTCGGGATATTTTGGACGCAATTTCCATTTCGTATTAAGAGAGTAGCAGGTCACATTAAATGTGGGTAGGTGTAAGTTAATGCAGATGGCTAAGAGAAACATTGTTGCGTTGTTCGAATTCAGTATCAATGGTATGCAGCTTGATTCAGCCTCGTTGGTAAAATTTCTAGGCGTTACATTGAAAGTTTACATGAAAAATAAGCACAGTTGTAGGGAAGAAGAATAACCGACTACAGTTTATTCGGTGAGCTAGTTCTGGACATGCATAGCCCACCTGCAGAGGAAACTGAGCACAGAACGCTCGTTGCGATCCACGCTTGGTCGGATGAAACGAAATTATCGAAATGAGCGCTTGTAAATCTGCCAACATGTCTGTGGATTGCTTCGGTTAGTACAAGGTAGACGGGAATTTTCGGAAGGCAAAAGACACTCCCTTCGCGAAATACTATTGAGGAATCATCTCGACGTTGAAGCTCATTTGTCTGTTTGCTTTAACAATAATATATGTTTTTGAGTGGGGTCCGCCTTTAGCAAAACCTGCTGTTCCACTGCCCGCCATCTTGTTATCGCAGCTGATAGACAGTTACAACTCAAAACACTGAACTTGACAACTCAAAACACTGAACTTGACAATGAAGAAGATGAAAAAAGAAACCGTAAGTGAAACATAATGTAAATAGATACACACACACACACACACACACACACACACACACACACACACACAACCTTTCACAAAAAATTATTCATCTCAGGCATTGCCACAACAGTTTAGAAATGGTAATTTTTTGCGTAAATGTTTTGCCTACATGAAGTTGTATAGTTGCAGGGGACAAACTATAAAGAAAGCAGACACTATAAAAACGTAATACAGCAGGAAAACTACACCATGTGGTAAGAAGATATGAATACACAATTTAATATGCTCCTCAAAAACTCGTAATTACGTTTTAGAAAGTAATATTTATAGGTATTTTAACAGTAAAGAACATTCCTTATGTTTAACAGCCATAACAATAAAAAAACCACTGATGCTGCTGCAGCTGCAGTGAAAAATGTCTGAGACAAAAACAAAATTGTGTTTTGCTAAAGGCGGACCCCACTCAAAAACATACGCTATTGAGGAAGTTCGGGACAGACGGCTGCCAGCGTTCACCTCGCTTAAGCAAGAAATCAGGAAGATACGATGTCCTGCAGAACCGCGCAAGCAATCACTTTTCCCCTCTCTATTTGTGAATATGGCAAGATTGTAATGACTAGCAGTGATACAAAATACCATCCGCGACGCACGGAACAGGGCCCTGCGAATCGGGAATGTGCGTGTATCTTAAGAGCTATGGGCACCTGTTAAACAAAAAAGATGTTTCATAGTAGCGGAAATGAACAACTGCTCAATGCTCTTAAGGTATGCATTTTAGAACTCATGTTTACTAGACTTTCTTCTTTGCTTCGAATGATCGCTGAACATTGACGGTTCCTCCTGCAACACCCGGTTTACTGAGAACGCGCTTGCTAGTACAGTCTACGTTACGGCTACCGCCAGGGAGCAGTTGGCGGCGAGGCGACGAAGGTTTCCGCGTGTGGAGCGCCAGTGCGAGGGCCTGCGAGCGCAGAGGCGCGATCACGTATTCGGAGAGCGCGCGGCCGGCCCGGCGGTAATTTGTGGCCATTATATGCAGACGCCGAGGGGCCCTTATACCAAAGTCTCACTTAATAAGGCCCGCTGCGTCTGGAGACATTAGGTGGACAGCTGACAGCCGGGGGCCTATTTATAAACCGAAGGTAATAGATTTATCGTAATTGACGCGCAATTATGAAGATGACGGCGGAGCGGCGGCCGCGGCCATTACACGGTGCCCTGTCATTACGGCCGCGTCAGCAGGGCCGTCGCCTAATGAGAAGCCGCCGCCCTCCGCCCCCGCCGCCTCTGCCGTCCATTTAATCACGTGCTCTCTGGCTGCCGCCGCCGTCGCTGCTCGCTCAGAGCTCACGCGTGCCCCTCGCGGCCGACGCCAACGCTCCCTCCCCTGACCCTACGGCCGCCTGCGATCACGTACCAGCCGGGGGTCTGGATTCTCGACAGTAGCCTACGTCATTGCTTTGTCTCTCTAGAGACAGATCGGATCGAGGCCGTCAAAGGCAGTGCCCGTATTTCTGTGCACCACCGGTCTCCTCGGTAAGATTCAGTTTTAAGAAAATCTGTGCTGCGATGCGATAACAGTACTACGCAAGAAGAAACTCATTTACCTTTTAATTTAGTTCTGTGCATGCTGCACACGTTTGTATGCCGGTCACATACATAAGCACCCTTCTTTGAGCAGTTTTATGAAATGCGTAACGGGTAGCTACCTATACAGGGTAAACACTAAGGAAACCGAAAAAAATGCGGGGATGGATTCCTGTCTGGAAATGGAGGGAAAAAGATGAACTTGTGACCGGAAATACAACGTTGCCACGGAAGATGGCGCTGACGGATGAAAGTTCGTGTGACCACGTGCCGCGTCTGTAGCCCACACATGACTCTTATGCAGACCAGTGATCCCAATTCTGGTAAAAGTTGCTTCTTCAGTAAAGAGGACTGATGACAGAAATTCCAAAGTGTAATGGTGTGGTTCAAAAATGGACAAAATGCTTTCCGTAGAGGGAAATCGGCTGCTGATAATCATTGGACTCGTTGTAGGTTATAGGGACGGTAGCGGTTGTCATGAGGGATACACCTAACCGTGTTTAGGCTTACACCATGTTGGCGGGCCACTTGGCTGGAGCTTGTACTAGAAATCGACTCAGTGTCCTGTAGAACTCGGTTCAAAAATGGTTCAAATGGCTCTGAGCACTATGGGACCTAACTGCTGAGGTCATTAGTCCCCTAGAACTTAGAACTAGTTAAACCTAACTAACCTAAGGACATCACAAACATCCATGCCCGAGGCAGGATTCGAACCTGCGACCGTAGCGGTCTTGCGGTTCCAGACTGCAGCGCCTTAACCGCACGGCCACTTCGGCCGGCGTAGAACTCGGTCTTCCAAATCTGGTCTACGCACAGTCCGCCGCCTCCCAGCACGTTCCTCTGTCTGTAAGGGCCCTTGATCACAAAAACGCCCAAAAAGGGCTTGAAATGTTGTGTGATGTGGTTGGTGTCTGTGAGGGTACTTGTTTTGGTATAGCCGTGGTGTCTCGACCGTTTCCATTTACTTGGGAGTACACAAACACCGTCTCGGCGGGTTCCAGATATCAATATGGGACCATTCTGTTGCGTAGTCGGCTGCACAATCTCACATCCTGCAACACACAAGTAGCACACGGCACATGGTCACAGGAACTTGCCCTCTTCAGCACCATCCATCGTGACAACTACGCATTTCCGCGCACATATCCGTAGGACCTCTTTTTTCCATACAAGAATCCGTCCCTGCAGTTTGCTGGCTTTATTATTGTTCACCCCGTATGTCCTTTACTAGTAGTACTGGTTTCGGTTAGTAACCATCAGCACAGTATAAAACGTCACCATATCATCGTATTTCGTGTGAGTATGGCAACGTTATTAACCCTTCTGCTAGCAGGATGTGTCTGTTCGCCGACTGCTGTGGCCGAGCGGTTGTAGGGGCTTCAGTCCGGAACCGCGCGACTGCTACGGTCGCAAGGTCGAATCCTGCCTCGGGCATGGATGTGCGTGATGTCCTTAGGTTAGTTACGTTTAAGTAGTTCTAAGTCTAGGGGACTGATGGCCTCAGATGTTAAGTCCCATTAGTGTTCAGAGCCATTTGAACCATTTCTGTGTTTCACTGAGTACCACTGTGATCATAGACTTCAAGCAATTTACACGGAATATTTTGCCAGTATTTTAATGAACTAACATAAAACATCCATTACAGCTGTTCAACATAAGTTACAATTCTGTTAACATTCGACACACGATCAATCAATTTAAATTGGAGTCATATTGACTCCAGTAGTTTCCAGTACAAAAATGCTGAAAACATTTTGTGTTGTAATTATAAAAATGAAGAATCATTGGATACAATTGACTCAAACGGAAAAAGTCATGTGTTTGTGAGAACAACGGAGACCTGTGTTTCCAAAATGCTTATGGAGTACCTATTGACCCCCAGTAGTACTGGGAGGAGTAGCAGCCCCATCAGAATCGCTGGACATCAAATGAACGAACAAGTATGCTTACTCTTGAAGTCATGTCACAGACCATGTGTTTCATAAAATAATTGACAGCTGCTGGCAATTGCCTTCAAAAATTTTTGGTCTTTTCGATAAATCCCGTAACACCTTTGTTAACTAACATTCAGTTCGTCAATTATCCTCTAGGATACAGCTTCCAAGAAATATGTGGGTCTCAGGAAGTCGTGTTTTTGGATAAAATTAAAAAAAAAAGTATTTCGGTAAGAAATATAAGAGCATAGTTTCACATATTCGTCCACACACACACACACACACACACACACACACACACACACACACACACACACACACACACACAAGGTGGCACAGCGTTGGAAACTAAACGTCTTTCGGTCACCCCTGCGCCAAAACATCATTTTATTTAAAATTCCGGCTGATCAAAAAGTCAGTACGAATTTGAAAACTTCGGAATAATGTAGATAGAGAGGTTAAAGTTGACACACATGCTTGGAATGACATGGGGTTTTATTAGAACCACCCCATATTCTAGATGCGTGAAAGATCTCTTGCGCGCGTCGTTTGGTGGTGATCGTGTGCTCAGCGCCCACTTTCGTCATGTTTGGCCTCCCAGGTCCCCAGACCTCAGTCCGTGCGATTATTGGCTTTGGGCGACCTGAAATCGCAAATGTATCGTGATCGTCCGACATCTCTAGGGATCCTGAAAGACAACATCCGACGCTAATGCCTCACCATAACTCCGGACATGCTTTACAGTGCTATTCACAACATTATTCCTCGACTACAGCTATTGTTGAGGAATGATGGTGGACATATTGAGCATTTCCTGTAAAAAAAAAAAAAATAAATAAATAAAAAAATCTTCTTTGATTTTTCTTACTCTGTTATGCTAATTATTGCTATTCTGATCAGATAAAGCGCCTGTCGGACATTTTTTGAACTTTTGTATTTTTGTGGTTCTAATAAAACCCCATGTCATTCCAAGCATGTGTGTCAATTTGTACCTCTCTATCTACATTATTCCGTGATTTATTCAGTTTTCAAATTTATACTGACTTTTTGATCACCCGGAATTTTAAATTAAATGAAGTTTTTGCGCAGGGGTGACCGAGAGACGTTTAGTTTCCAACGTTGTGCCATCTTGTCACTCTGTATATAGATGTATTAAATGCTTCAGTTTAAGTTGGCTTAGTAAATAATTCATGCATGGAAGCTTTACAGTTTTATTTACGAGTGTCAATGTATAAATAAAAGAGAGAATATTAATTGACTGAAATTTTTCGGACAACCAAGATCAACTCATTGTCATAATCAGTAGTAGTTCGCTCTGGGAACAGAGGCGCTTTGCTATATACAGGGGCTTCCAGGTGGACAGACCTTGAGCTGTCTTTCCTGGCTGCCTGCCGTTTCCTCAATCCGGATTCAGTCTTACTTCCTCGAATAAAATACCGAGACGACCCCGCTCCTTCCTATTGCAACACCGCTCCTCACTACTGCTACATACATTTTCTCGTACCAGTGAGGGGTAAATTCCCAACACAATTTTCTCTGATATCTTTCTTTGGATTTGTCATGTAGTTCCTCAAATCATAATCCGATTGTTAACTGGGATTTTAAAGACATTTTTTTCCGTCTTAATTGTTGATTGGAGGCTGTAATGGTGTTGACAGCGCCGAGAGGCCATACTGTAGCCGGAGTACACTGCTGACGGTGATGGTTTTCCTTTGGTGCCAGCCCTGATTCCCATCTGGTAATAGTTACGCACGGTAAGAAACTAGCTGAGGATTTGTCCCAGTTACGGCAGCTTCTGCAGGCTCAAGCTACTGATATCGACGTCTATTATCCCAATTACGTATGCTGTTCTCGGATATGTAGGTGCCTTCTGCTACTATGCCACCGCCGATGACTGTGAGAAAAAGGAACGATGTTCACGTTGCCCTCACAACTACGCTTCACAAATAGTCTCCTCCATACTTTCCTGGACTATAGCCCCTAAAACAACGATATTCCAGAGAAAGGGTTTAAGCGTCGCTAAGGGATAATTTCAAACTGAATTACCCGCAAAAGGCAAGGTTTTGGGTTCGAATGTGTGTGTGCCCGTTTGGCACGCACTGCTGAAGAGCGATGGATCCATTTTGGGAAAATTTTCCCCAAACGGTGGATAAGCCTTTCTCCCAGGAGGACTAGTTCAGTAAGTTATGCAAGACAGTTTCTTTCAGGTTCGAATGGGAAAAGTCACTGCCAGGAATGAAGTTGACTCGGTAGAAGTATTGACGCAAAAGAAAATATTCAGAGTTCG
Organism: Schistocerca nitens; assembly: GCF_023898315.1. Taxonomy (NCBI): domain Eukaryota; kingdom Metazoa; phylum Arthropoda; class Insecta; order Orthoptera; family Acrididae; genus Schistocerca; species Schistocerca nitens. Next base: position 451,254,028 of record NC_064614.1, read on the forward strand.
GGTACCAGTTCGTTACACAGTTTTCATCTGACAAGAAGTTGCCAGACAGCGGACACTCTGTTGCACGGTTAGAGATTCGTTATGGAAAGTGGTTTTGTGATTCGTTGTTCTTTTTTCACTGCTACTATTCTGTACAGAGTGAAATAACTTAAAGGTAATAGAATAGGAAACGTTACAATTTCGACAGTAACAGGAGCACCCTCTGCTGTACAAACACGAGAAGGTGGCGCCCGTGATATTTTTGAAGGAATCACGTGCACTCACTTGTTTCTCGACAGTTCAATTTAAAGAAGGCTCTAAGAATTCTAACTCATGTTGTGATAACAAGAACTCTGACGCTCCACTGCGTGCATGTGGTGGATGACAGCGTTGAATAAAGGGTGCTGTGCAGCAGTTGTAGCAGTCCTAGTCGAATGACTAATACGGGGCTTTCGGTAATTGTATGGTGTCTCGATAAGCATTTAAAACAGAAGTAAGGCAGTATTTGCTGCTGCTTGGATAGAGGCGCTCGAGCGGCGAGTAGCAGTGCGCCTGGCCACAAACTGGTGCGCCCTGTGCACGCGGCTGCACGACCGATAGCGGCGAGCCGGTCTACCGGAGCAGACCGACCGCTTAAATCATTGCCACGGCGGCGGCAGCAGCGGCGGCCGTGTTTCCTTATAATTGCTCTTGTTTGTAATTGTTTGTAAGAGCGCGTGACCGGCCGCGGGAGGCGTGGCGGAGCAGCCAGGCCCGTAATTACACCGGCAGCAGCGGCAGCGGCATGAGCTGGTGGGGCGGGGGCGGCGGCGGCGGTCGCCGACCTCTGTCCAAACACTGTGCGCGAGCAGCAGTCCACTATCCACGGACGGGGCTGTCCACTCGCACCCTTGTAGCGCGCGTCTCGCTGCGCTGAAAGACCAACATAAATAGCAAAGTTCTAAGCTTTTTGAAGAAGCCTACTTTAGCGACAAACACCATTAGACCGTAAAAGAGTTAACTATGTCATATTCTCATATGCGTACCAGTTCAGGTAAGCAGGGGATAGGACCCGTCAAACTGAAGCTGTGAAGTCGGGCCGTAAGGGTTGCTCAGGTGGATCACTTGGTACGAATACTGCCTGCGAAAAGCAATGGTCTCTGTTCGTGCTTTGTTTTGCTAAAAGTCTTTGGTAAATATCTTCAGTATGGCACGAGGTTCCATTACAGCATAAACTTCGCTGTGTAGGGTACATTCTTTTTCTGTGTACATATTTTGTGCCGAGAACATGAGAAAACGAATTACAGTAATAGTTCTGGGTCCTTCAACTCGTCAATTTCCTATGACTGAATACAAAACAAGAACATACACACAGTTTGTGGGTACTAATTAGAAACGTCGAATTGAGTAATACCGTACATTTTTGAGCTGAAAAATTACTTCACATTTGGCGAAGGTAGGATTGACAGAAAACCGCAAAACATTATCAACGGAATGGTAATCCCTCGCACTTCCTATTGAACTGTGCGCGCTGAACGATGTGAACAAGTACCTATCTCTGTGCACTTACAGAAAATGATGTATAAATGCGGAATAGTTTTGATAGTTATAAAATTTTTCGGGCGTAACTAAAAAGAACTTTGCTCAAGATTTTGTATTTTCGCGTAGGAATGTCAGTATGTAGTGGAATGACTAAGGGCTCGCATCGTGGAGACTTCATATTGAATCCATTTATAGGTTCCCTACGATTTACGTGAGTCTCTTCTGTCGACTGCAGGTAATGATGATTTAATAAAGGGACGGGTTATGCCTCCCACTTCCTACCGAAATACGTCCTCTTCTGTGATTACCAAAACACTACACCCAATGAATACACATACGACACAATTCTCAAATATCAGCAAGAAAGGGGCAATGTGCGAGGAGGAAAAACGTGTTTTCCGGCTGAACTCAGTTCATGGCATTTCCCAGCCAACATTGCATAACATATTTACATTATTACCATTGCACAGACGGGCGGGCGGTTCAGAAATACTTGGGCTCAAGTCCGTACATCATACGAAACAGCATTTTAATTGCATCTCCCGTCATGTGACGGGGACTTCAGAAGTAGCATACACACTGAAACGGTGTTCAGTGATTCGGGGACGTTGTCTGAGGGTAAGGTCTATGTTACAGGCAAGAGAGACTTTTGGTTGGAAGTAAGCACATCTGGTGAAGAACGTGATGGCTTTGGGTTGGATGAAAGTGACTGGATATTTACATTGTCGTGGATGGTTTGATTGGAAAGAAACAATGGGGCATTGGTGATGATACGTAGGGCCTTGTTTTGGAAAGTTTCGGTGTGATGAATGTTGTATGAGGCCATAAACCATTCGCATCTTAAATAAGAGTGGATAAGATAACTGTTCCCGTAATATCAGTTTGTTATGAATATATAATCCTTATACTCTCATCATGGGATTATAAAATTGAAAGAGACGAGCTGAGGCTATTTTGCATGCTTTGCTGAAGAAGGAATTAGATGTGAGGTGACGATCAAGGATTGGACCATGATAAGTCGACATCGTGTAAATGTTTCAATATACCAAAATATCTACGTTGGGTGGTGAATATGATGGCTTGGTTTTTATCGGCATTAATATTAGTTTTCCATGATGTGTAACATTGTTTGGTGTTGTTTTCAATATGTTGTTGGTTCGTGTTTCGTTTACGCGACAGACTTTGACCGTCGCTAGTTCGCACTGCGTATCTTATATTTGGTGTGCTAACATTTATTCTTCCCGCAAGGGAGTAATGGCGCATTCTTGTTCTCGACAAGATAAACAGGACTCGCGATATACATATTCTGCAGTGGAAGAACGGGAAGATTGTAGGATGTAGAGGACGGAGGTACGAGCGACAAGAGAGTGACGACGAGATAGGGAAGATGCAAGAGCTTCCCAGATACCGAACTGGAGAGTCAAAATGGTTGAAATGGCTCTGAGTTCTAAGGGACTTAACTGCTGAGGTCATCAGTCCCCTTGAACTTCGAACTACTTAAACCTAACTAACCTAAGGACATCACACACATCCATGCCCGAGGCAGGATTCGAACCTGCGACCGTAGCGGTCTCGCGGTTCCAGACTGAAGCGCCTAGAACCGCTCGGCCACTCGGGCCGGCCTGGGGAGTCAGTTTAGCATTCTGCGTTCTATATGAAACTGTCGTCAGCGCAGTGCTTTGCTGGTTTCGCGTGAACCCATGTTCTCCGTGGCCGCCGCGAGTGTTCTTGCTTGCAGTAGCCGGTGTTACTGTTTCACGTTACTGAGGAAAATAAGTGCAGTGTGAAGAGGGAGACAGGATGAAGAACAACAATGGTACGCGCCGAAACCTTTTCTCTGGAAGCAATATCAAGTGTGTGAAGCGGACCGCGACGCACGAGAGGTGTGTTCAACCGCGGCCGGCTGGTACATTTTCCGGGCGCTCCCAGAACCGGCTTTAATGAAGTGAGTCGTAAAAAGTAATTAGAGCCGGGAGCGGGCGGCCGGCAATTGAAGGGAGGGCGGGGGCAGGGGCCGGAGAAAGAATGGCCAGCGGGGGTATAAAGCAGCAGCCGCGATGGCCCGGATAGCGGCGAGGCCTATTCCAATTATCTGGACAATATCTGCCCGCCGCCATCTCCACACCTGCGCGCCTCCGTCCTGCTGCACACGCCGCCCTCCCCAGGCGACTGCGCTGCTCGTGTTGAACGCTAGAGTATCGGCGGGCACTGTGTACAATCTTGTTACCACTCAGCCGCCACAGTGCCACGGTGCAGCTTAAGAGCGGCAGGTGTTTCAGGAAACACCTACGTCTATACTCGGCACACAACTGCAGAGTGCATGGCAGAAGGTACTTCCCGTGCCAGTCAAGTACGGAGTGGAGGTCGAATAATCGCGTAAACATCTCTGTGTGCTGTGCAGCTAGTCTGATTTTGCTTTGCGCGCTGTTACGAAAGCGACACGCAGGACTAGTATTACACTACTGGCCATTAAAATTGCTAAACCACGAAGATGACGTGCTACAGACGCGCAATTTAACCGATTGGAAGAAGATGCTGTGATATGCAAATGATTAGCTTTTCAAAGCATTCACACAAGGTTGGCGCCGCTGGCGACAGATACAACGTGCTGACATGAGGAAAGTTTTCAACCGATTTCTCATACACAAACAGCACTTGACCGGCGTTGCGTGGTGAAACGTTGTTGTGATGCCTCGTGTAAGGAGGAGAAATGCGTACCTTCACGTTTCCGACTTTGATGAAGGTCTGATTGAAGCCTATCGCGATTGCGGTTTATCGTATCGCGACATTGCTGCTCGCGTTGGTCGAGATCCAATGACCGTTAGCAGAATATGGAATCGGTGGGTTCAGGAGGGTAATACGGAACGCCGTGCTGGATCCCAACGGCCTCGCGTCACTAGCAGTCGAGATGACAGGCATCTTATCCGCATGGCTGTAACGGATCGTGCAACCACGTCTCGATCCCTGAGTCGACAGATGGGGACGTTTGCAAGACAACCATCTGCACCAACAGTTCGACGACGTTTGCAGCAGCATGGACTATCAGCTCGGAGACCATGGCTGCGGTTACCCTTGACGCTGTATCACAGACAACCTGGGTGCACGAATGGCAAAACGTCATTTTTTCGTATGAATCCAGGTTCTGTTTACAGCATCATGATGGTCGCATCCGTGTTTGGCGACATCGCGGTGAACACACATTGGAAACGTATATTCGTCATCGCCATACTGGCGTATCACCCGGTGTGATGGTATGGGGTGCCATTGGTTACACGTCTGTCATCTCTTGTTCGCATTGACGGCGCTTTGAACAGTGGACGTTACATTTCAGATGTGTTACGACCCGTGGCTCTACCCTTCATTCGATCCCTGCGAAACCCTACATTTCAGCAGGATAATGCACGACCGCATGTTGCAGGTCCTGCACGGACCTTTCTGGATATAGAAAATGTTCGACTGCTGCCCTGGCCAGCACATTCTCCAGATCTCTCACCAACTGAAAACGTCTGGTCAATGGTGGCCGAGTAACTGGCTCGTCACAATACGCCAGTCATTACTCTTGAAGAAGTGTGGTATTGTGTTGAAGCTGCATGGGTAGCTGTACCAGTACACGCCATCCAAGCTCTGTTTGACTCAATGCCCAGGCGTATCAAGGCCGTTATTACGGCCAGAGGTGGTTGTTCTGAGTACTGATTTCTCAGGATCTATACACCCAAATTGCGTGAAAATGTAATCACATCTCAGTTCTAGTATATTTGTTCGATGAATACCTGTTTATCATCTGCATGTCTTCTTGGTGTAGCAATTTTAATGGCCAGTAGTGTATATTCGTAGATTCCTCACAAAGCTGGTTCAGTTATTGAGCGTATGTTAGTTCAAGTTTCTCAGTAGCTGTTAGAGGCTCTCCCATGGATCAAACTCATCTGCGATCTTACGTAGATTGGAGATGGCGGCGTGGGGGGGCAAAAACGAAAGGAAAGGAACTCATGATGCCAGCTGCATGGGGACTTTATGCGGAGTCAGCGGCGCAGAGCATGTTTTCACTCGTCACCGCTGACTCCGCATAAAGTCCCGATGCAGTTGACATGATGAATTCCTTTTAATGGTCGTACTTAATGGTCGTACTTAATGGTCGTACTTAATGGTCGTACTTAATGGTCGTACTTAATGGTCGTACTTAATGGTCGTACTTAATGGTCGTACTTAATGGTCGTGATATTTGCACTTAAGTAAGAAACTGCACGTAATTCGAAAAAAATTTCTGTGAAAAACAGGAGTCGTTATGATTTTACGTTTGGTGCATATTAAGTAATATGTTGCTGAACAGGAAATTTGGCTACCATATTCAATTCTTCTTTAGACCTGGGTGGAGGTCTCTTTCTTCTACCAATCTCAAGAAAATTGATCTTTTGTTGCACACTTATTTATGATCGAGCACACCAGCAATAAAGCTAGAATGAAATATCCACGACATTCCTCTTATTTCATAAAGGGTTTGACGTATCGAAATGGGATTTTTGCAAATGATAACATGCAAAGAGGATAGTATTTTGCAGCACGGTAATTACGCAGACCGTCGTCATCTGTTTTGTTATTCTACTAACTACAGACTTTCGATGAAAGAATATAATTTTTAAGGGCCATAGATAGCTGGTCAAATGAGAAGTGCTGTGGGTTTTGGAATGACATAAATGAAGACATCATACGTATATTTTTGTACTGAGGATGTGCTTTCTCATACGCTTTTGACCTTACTTTTCCTCAGTTATTCACTTAATAAACCACTGTCGCAGAATTATCGCACAGTTGCGTATACGCAACACTTTAGTGAGCTGAAATTCTGTAAACTTCTCTGTTTTGGCAAAAGAAGCAAATTTTAATGTGGCAACAAGAGATAAGAATGTTGTGCTCAAAATTCTCCACTCGTAACGCTTCTTTGATGGTTACAATGGTTAAGAAGCCAGGCGAAAATTAATCACTGCTTTTGTTGCGTTTTCAGCGGAATTCTTTTTAGATACTAACCAAAGGAGAGGTGAAGGTAGATCTTCTTGAATGTTCACCATGCAAGTGTGGGTGTGGAGGGGCTCGACTTACATTGTTGAGCGTAGGCTTCAGTTTATAATGGAACTTCGCGTGCAGTGCCTGCCCCGCAACCCTCAACACACCGCTCTCCCCACTCGTGCCCTGCCGAATGCGCATCTGATGGCCACATTATTCTGCGGGTACTCTGCGTGGAGGGGATACAAAACGTGGTGCAATATCAGTATCTTGGCTAATTTGACAGCTAGAGTAGATGGAGAAGATAAGTCTCAAACCAAATAAGAATGCTACCTGGTGGAAAATCTGGAAAACTGAAATGACAATCGTGACAATTGGTGCTCCTTTCCTGCACGTCTTCCTCGTAATTTAGGGTTAGGGGCGGGGGACCAGCCGACGAAAAAAAAGATGGTGGGCAGAATTTTGTAAAAAGACAGAAGCACGGAGAGCAGATTGCAAAGTATCTGTGGTATGTTTGCGCTGCGGGCAATTCTTAAGTAGCCGGAACCTGGTGCACGTTTAACGGGCGGCAAAATTTTCACGGTTCGACAGTGAAATTGGCGGGCGGCCCGAGAAGCGCACCTCGCTAGTCGGGCGGCTTCAGGATTAGCGGCGGGCGGCCGTGACCGACTCCAGGGCAGCGGCAGGTGTTCCCTGGGTCGCCGCGTTTCGAATCATATCGTACCCCCCACTGAGTCGCGGGTGGCCCTCCGCTCTGGCGTAATGGCCGGCGTAGTCTCGCTCTGTAATGACCGACCGGCGCGTGATTGCAACGTGCGCCGACTTCATTTGCCGCGGGGTCCCGCATTAGCTGTAATTACGCGCTCTCGGTGTTCGTGATCGTGTCACTTTTTCCGTCTTCTCTTCCAAGACGTCCCCCAGCCTCCTCCGCCAGAAGCCGAGGAACTGACGCAAAATTCGCCGGATACATGACGAATTGCTAATAATCTACAATGTAGGCAAGACGAGACTAAGTTCAAAGACAAGTATGTCGGAATTGTTTTTAGGTTTGTTGTACCTGCTGCTTTAGAAACACGTGGCTACCGTAGTTCTCTCCAGTGGCAAAGGCTGAATCGAGAGAGAATTTTTCGCTATCGTTGAATGTAAAACTATTCAATAAGTAGCCGGTCTATAATAGCGACGTCGGTAGCTTGCAAAATTCTAGACCGATTTACTAAAATCGCCACCGCCTCCGCCTGCGCTTTAGTAATCTCTTCGTACCCATCTTTCTTGCTAAAATATCTCCCTTGGACCTGAAATGGTGGTTATTTATCTGCACTTCGATACTCCACGATCTCCCACTTTCTACCAAACGTAATCTTCACATTCTAGTCCCCTTTTGATGCGTTTAGCCTGACACTCCCCTCGAACATTTCGTCTGCTGAGAAGAAATAGCTTACCGTTATGCTTTAGAAAACTGACATCTGCGTGACACAACCCGCTCTTTTTAAACACGAAAGGTGTATTATACGTTTCTAGATTTGCAAACATTTCTGCTAGTTAAGGTACTGCCACTTCGTAGTACATACATTACATGTACCAGAACATACAGGATGGACTATTTTATGTGGCAACTTTTATGTATTAGTGTGAGAGAGTAAAACACAGTGGAAAGCTCTGCAATCGCATTGTAGGTTTACGCTGTGAAAAATTAAGTCGCTAGATTACTTCGAGAAACGCATTCCCGCAGCTTAAAGAAACAAACCCCCACGACACGCTACCGTAATGAAATTAACAGTAATGCGCTCGATATTGCGTGATTTTTCTTTTGTTTAATCACCTTCAGAAGACTGTCCGGAGTTTTCCGGTTTTGAAGATCACTTAACCTTGAAACCGAGCGAGGTGGCGCATTGTTATTACATTGGTCTCTTATTCAGGAGGACGGCAGTTAAAGCCCGAATCCGGCCATCCACATTTAGGTTTTCTGTTATTTCCCTAAATCGCTCCAGGCAAATGCCGGGATGGTTCCCTTGAAAGGACACGGCTAATTGCCTTCTCAGTCATTGACATAATCCGATCTTGGGCTCAGTCTCTAATCATCTCGATGTCCAAGGGACATTAAACCCAATTTTCCTTCCTCTTTCTTTCTTAACCTTGAAATATTTATCTCCGAAAAATGGGTAGCGTTCGTTGGTTCCGTTTGTTGCAGTCGGAGTTCAGTTATTAGTCTGAAAAATATAAAGTAAAGTTGTTACTGCTTATGGCCAAAACCTACAGAGCACACGATAAGAGGAATCTGTGTCAGACAGTGCGGACAGGCGAACTGAAGTTTCTCCCCCTCAATTAGTCTACACTCAAAAGATGTACGCCAAGTGGGCACGGCGCTTCTCCAGTAAATTCACCCAGTCGACTGTCAAATCAAACGGCAAAGGCTGCGTTCTCGTGTGATGTACAAGCATTCAACTTTAACCATGCCCACCAAAATAAAAATTTTTACTACAGACTGATTACTGAAAGCAGTTCAGCCAGGTGTGAAGTGAACTCGACGTAAAGTACCAATTATATAAAAAAGGTCTGTAATTCTAGGAAGACTCAGTATTTTTAATATTCTTCTACAGCTCATTCTCAAATACATCTTTTTCGCTTTCTCATAGCTCATCAGAAACTCGAGGTTGGAATAGATCTAAATGGCGCGCTACTGTTTTAGAACAGGCCCTCTTGGTAAATAATTTTTAAATAAATACACGTCACTTAACCCATTAGCTTATACACGAATCAGCCAGAACATAATGACCACCTACCTAATAGCACGTATGTCCACCTTTAGCATGGATAATACCGTCGGTGCGTCGTAGCATGGAAGCAGTGAGGCCGTGATAGGTCGCTGGGGGGAGCTGATACGCATCTGCACATATGAGTCACCTAATTCGGGGGAGGGGGGCGATGAGATCTGACGCAAAGTTCAATCACAACCCAGATGTGTTCAGTTGGGTTCAGATCTGGCATTCTAGGGGCAGAACGTCAATATGAACTCGCCACTGTGTTTCTCGAAATTCTCCATCGCACTCCTGGCTTTGTGACATGGCCCATTATCTTGTTGGAAAATGTCACTTCCGTCGGGAAACATGATGATCGTAAAGGGGTGTATGTGGTCAGCAACCAGTGTACGAACTCCTAGGCCGTCATGGTGCCTTGCACGAGCTTCACTCGACCCGTGGATGCCCACGTGTCTGTTCCCCAGAGCATAATGAAGCCGCCGTCAAGTTGACCCCGTTCCACAGTATAGGTCTCGAGGAGCTGTTCCGATGGAAAACGACAAATTCGTGCTCTCCCAACGCCATGAAGGAGGAGGTATCGGAATTTATCAGACTATGCGCGTCTGCCCCTGCGCCAACGTCCAGTGTCGATGGTCACGTGACGATTTCAGTTGTGGTTGCTGATATCGTAGAGTTAACATTGGCTCATGGCTGGGTCGTCAGCTGCGGAGATCCATCGTTAGTAGCGTTCGGCGCACTCTCTCTTCAGACACACTTGTACTGTGCCCATCGTTAAAATCTGATGTTAGTTCCTTCACAATTCACCCCCTATCCTGTTTTATCAGTCTGCCCAGCCTACGACGGCCGATATCTGAGGGGTGGCCACCCAACCCCACGACGTCAGCACATGGTTTCACCTTCTGCTGAAGACACTCACCACAACACTCCCCGAACATCCGACAAGTCGTGCAGTTCCCGAAGTGTTAGTGTCGTGCCTCCGGGCCGTAACAATCTGCCCTCGGTCAAACTCAGATAACCGCGCAGTGTCCGCATTCTACACAAGGACGGTACGCTCACTGATAGTACGTGCAAAGTCTGACTAGCAGTAATTCCTGGACGGGTTTATATCGATAGTGGGTCATAATGTTCTGGTTGATAAGTGTACAACCGGCTCACTGCCGGTCGCAGGTTTCAAGTCCTTTATTACGTTGCCGGCTGTGAGACGGGCCGAGCAGCTATAGTTGCTTCTTGGTGTTTCTTCTTCTGTGGTAATAGATGGCAAAACATGTTCTATACCATTGGAAAGCCGAGAAATTGATCTATTTAGTGGTATACAACACGCTCGATTTCTTTTGATGTTTTGCTAGTTATAAGCAATCATTTTCAGGTTTTGTTAGGTATATCCTTCTCCCAGACCCATCAAGAAAACATCATCCAGAAATCGTGTAGTGTGCAAAGCAAGGAACAGGAAAAGTGGTACACGATATGAGAAATATATAGTGGCGTTGCACATGGCTGTAGATTTTCTGGTATGCCACACCACCAAAAACTTATAAAATAGTATTAGATCTTCACTCTTCAACACTTCAATAAATAGCAAGGATAGATTTATAAAGAATTTCTATCAAAAAAGTATATAATTTTGACAAAAATGTGTAAGTTATAATATGCTGATTTAAATAGCAAATGTATGGTCGATTATGAGGAAAAATATTAGTAAGTCAATGGGTTAATAAACTTTTGAAGAGCGTGTCCACCAATCTCGGGAAAAACTCCCGGCAAAATTCTGAGAGCAAATGTTCGCGATAGACCGGATCACTAACGTACCTCTTGGGAAACTATGGAAAGGACTAGATAACAGAAAGTAGCATGAACGGAAATGTTGGGCCGGTGTGCCTGCAGCGTGCGGACGCCGGCAGAAAAACGCCTCGTGGGAGCGGCCCCAGTAAAGTATCCGGCTCATTAGCGTGGCTCGAGATGGCCGGCATAGTCCCGATCTGGAGCGCCTCGTTACGGCCACAATTCGGCATTTTAATGACGGCCGCCCGACTGACAAAAGTCCTAGCTCTCTGATGTGCGGCATTCCGGCCGCAGCCGTTACGCTTTCGGGGCACTCCATGCGACCAATTAAATGCGTCCTTGGAATTCTACATTTTATTGAAATGAAATGTACTGAAGAATGGAGTTTCGTGGGGAATGTGTGGCATCCCGCTACTCAGTGGAAGGCTGTTTGAGAACGAAACTAATCAAAAGGAAAAAATAACTTTCTTCCTTTTATTTTCATCGTATATTCGAAATTCTTACTTTAGAAACAAGAGTATTACGTTTATCTTGACCTTCTAAATGGGAGGCGATTACGTTAATGTAAGTTGAGCAGTTAACAACCTTCACCCAGAATTTACGAGAGGTCGTAGTCTACACTGTGTCTTGATAATTTCATTCGGGATATTGCAAACCAAATAGTGAAAGAAATTTTGATATTGCGGCCCGGTTTAAGCCAATGACTCAAAGTAGTGCTGGTGAGGTAAAAGATTGAGCACCCATCCCTAGTTAAATATTGAGGGCAACTTGAAGTTCTCGGGGATCTGCTTCAGTGTTTTAAATCTGGAATCGCTGTCACAAATGATAGGATCAGTAGTCCCCCCCCCTCAACCGCACCCCACCCCCCGTTTCGAATATAGAATTCACAGTGAACTGGTCTAAAACTAAAAGTTCTTCGTCCCCTTGGAGTTCATCAGGAGACGAGATGAAATAATAAAGTCGAATACGGTGGGCAAACATCTATTAGGCGCACAACGAATGTAGTGGTGTGGACATGTTGGGAATGTGGGTCTCACAGGGAGTATGCAAGGGATAAGTCCCTGCAGGCGCACTATCCTCTGTGCCCTCGGTGGCTCAGATGGATAGAGCTCTGCCATGTAAGCAGGAGATCCCGGGTTCGAGTCACGGTCGGGGCACGCATTTTCAATGTATCCTCAATGATGTACATCAACGCCTGTTTGCAGCTAGGGTGCCGGCCGGAGTGGCCGTGCGGTTCTGGGCGCTACAGTCTGGAACCGAGCGACCGCAACGGTCGCAGGTTCGAATCCTGCCTCGGGCATGGATGTGTGTGATGTCCTTAGGTTAGATATGTTTAATTAGTTCTAAGTTCTAGGCGACTGATGACCTCAGAAGTTAAGTCGCATAGTGCTGAGAGCCATTTGAGCAGCTAGGGTGCCGATTTAATTATCAATTCGAATACGTTGATGGTAGCGATGGTCGCCAATTTGTGAAAAACATCTTATTTCTTCCGACTAATACGCTTTCGAACAGTACCTATCCACGACTAACGCTTGTAATTATAGTGAGCTTTTCGTGGAACATAGATGCTTCTCTTCTGTACATACGTAGATATTCCAATAGACTTCATATCCAAAAGCATGCAGGATACGCTGGAAATAGCGATATACCACTAGATTTAAGAAATGTATTTCACACACTGTTGAGAATTTCGAGGCATACGTTTAGTTGGGCCAAAGAAAGAATTAGGACCTTGTTATAACGCGTCATTTCCCGTGTCTCGGACAGAACGTACGAATCTGTTTGTTGCTATAAGCTGTATGCCCTTGAAATACGTAAACTTTTACAGAAAGCGATTTGTCATTTCTGCTTCTGTTACACTGCCTGTTAAGACATTTACGTATATATTTCCTCAATCCTAAGAGATAGTGGCTGAAACTAATGCAGTTTACTTAGTGTTTTCAGTGCAGTGTGCAGATGGAGACAGGATGGTATCTTGTTTCTATTGTTATTCATTCTATTTCTAAACTACCCAAGAAATTGTATTAATTTATTTATGCGTCACTTTTAAGTAGAAACTGCAACTTTCGAAAATTTGTACGCTCTTCATCTTCAGGAGATGACTGACTTCCAGGACTGATGCCTCTTCATGTGGTGGCTGTGTGGCTTACCTAAAGATGGAGCGACGAGTGGCGGAAGGCCTCAGCTGGTTTCGCATTCGCAAATTGACAGGAGCTATGGAGTGTAAATGACTAGAATGATAACTGACCCTAATACCATCACTCCTATTTGTTTTGATGACAAAATGGAGAAAAATCTTCGGAATCTTGGGTTTCCCCAACCCATAGCTTGGTCGCAGAGAGAGGGGAGGTCCTATTCACGAACAGTGCTACGACGAACTTACCAGATCGCACATAGGAAACGTGCTCTTGGTCTCACACACACAGATCTTTTGCTATTCGTTCAATTTTCTTGATATCGCAGTAGCTACGATTTCAGAGCCTTGCTGACGGTGGGCAGAGCACAGTGAGACAGAAATGGTCAATCGCAGCGGCAGAACCGACAGCTTCCTGCTCCGCGACTTCCGCCACGTCGCCTTGCCAGCTTGTACCGAAGCCCCATCGTGGACGCGGCTGTCTCTTGCGGCTGCCACTACAGTCAGGGCTGGGTTCGCGTGCCGGCTCCGCTTCCTGTGTCACTGGCAGACTTTCTTGATCCAAAGGTGAACGGGTAATCGACTGTGTTCACACGCCCGCACTCCGCTTGCTGTCTCTCAGCCGAATGTCATGACGCAGTGATATGGACGCTGTACCCTTACTATAGAAGAGTGATACTCAATTAGCCATCCGGCCATACCTTTGGTCGCATAAATGACATGAACATGCATTTTGGAATGGTTTCTTCGTAGAGGCTATTCATCACAGTTTCTTTCGCTTCTCTCTCCAACGTAATCATAGATACGTGTTAAATAATCCAATTTAATCATAAGATGTATTGATTGTAGTGTCAAAGCTAGTGCGCTTTTGCATAAACGAGAATCGTCTTGTCGCTCGAGAGGCAGCCGAAATACTGCGAGAACATAATGGCTAGACTTATTTAACTAATTTACAGCCATTCAACCGAAAGTTAGTGTCAAGCCAGGTAGAGGGAAAACAATACTTTCGTTTCATTCTTTGTTACTACAGAGCACAGGACTCACCCTCATGGAAGTTAAGATTCAAGCAAACCTGTCATTGATCTGGATGTTAGTCCAACGCCTAAGCAGCGACCAGATCGCAGTAGTTCCTTATGTGATGTAACTGGTTCAAACTGAGATAGTTACCACCTACATCCAGTCTAGAACGAAACTGTGACAGATAGAATCTAGGTCAAAAATAAAGGCCCAATAGAGACGTTCAACATTTAATAATGATGAAGACAAATATAATATCTATATACTTATCTGCATTAGGTGATACGTGTGGCAGAAGTAATTTCATTGAATGTTTATGTAGTCCCTACCTCGCTTATGTCAAAGCAACAGATTCGTGTTGCAAGTAGGTTCATAGGCATATTTTGAAAAATATCCAGCAGCCAGATTTTCATAACTGCTAGAGTTCTCATGTCTACTCAAGTACTCCAAATTGACCCAGGCTTGAAGATAGGTAACATTGCCGTCGGTACCATAATGAAGCGACAACTCTTAGTTTAGTCCGCTTATGTTACGTATTGAGCTTCAAAGTATTTAACTCTTAGGTGAAACGAAATGATCGCATGGTGTTACTGGCCGGAAGATCCCGTTTACGATCCTTCGGCTCATCTGGAATTTTTTATTATTATTCTTTTTTTTTTAAGCATATGCGGCAAGGTTTTAATTCCAACTTCTGCTCTTGATTATTTTAGTGGGTTGTGTGCTCTAAATTCAGCATTCGAATACGGGTGAAAGTGTAGCAACGTGAATGAGTTTGCATTTACATACTTTAAGAGGTAACTTCCGCGAATATTAACGTCGTAAATGCTTTCCTTGTAGTGTTATTGCGGCATTAGGTGAACAGCATGCGCTCATAGTCTGTGGCTTAACATTTTCGCCTCCTTTCTGTGAAGTTTGATATGACGGAATAAAAGCATTCCGAAAAAGCGTAATTTACAGGGAAGCAGCATAACACATCAAGAAAATTTTGCCGTGCTAACTTGTTAAGAAGATGAATATTCGCATTTAGGTGCTAACTTATACCTCTTTTCGTTGCGTATTTCTCCTTATACCGCCGTTTTCGGGGCTTCGGGCATAACTGTATTAGGAACTCTTGTTTGGCAGTTACGACGTAATCGCTCAAGCGGCCCATTCTCAAAAACGTGCGGCTAAACGGCCGTTTTGCACAAGAGGAGCCAGTTTGTAACGGGCGGCAACCTTAAACAAATGACGCTGCCTCCAGCATATGCCGTGCCTTTATCGGCGGAAAAAGTGCAGCATCGTAAATATGACAAGTTACAAAACGGCGCACGAATTCCTCCGAAAAAAGGTACTTCCTTTTTTTTCTTTTTTTGCTTTGTACGGAAAAGAAATTAGTGTCGGTGATTTCGGTTGGCGCGTACGGTCGTAAATTGCGCTTAATTTCGGCTTAATCGGCCGCCACGAGAGGCAGCGATGCGCGCCGCGGGGGAGCTGCCGTAAATCACGTACGTGTGTGTGTGTGTGGGGGGGGGGGGAGGGGGTCAAACGCACTCCCTGTCAGGGGCGCCACGGGGGGCCGGAGTAACCCAGAGAGGGCATACCTTCCTCAAGCTTCCGCGGCGAGAGGCCGTGGTCGATATACGCATTGGTCTCAGTCTGAAAAGCTTGTAAGGGTGTTGCAGGGTAAGCTGTGCTGAGGAATAACTGCTACGGAAAAACTTCCATACGCTGCGCGGTTTCCTGGTTAATTTCCATCGAAGTGCCGGCCGCGGTGGTCTCGCGGTTCTAGGCGCGCAGTCCGGAACCGTGCGCCTGCTACGGTCGCAGGTTCGAATCCTGCCTCGGGCATGGATGTGTGTGATGTCCTTAGGTTAGTTAGGTTTAAGTAGTTCTAAGTTCTAGGGGACTAATGACCACAGCAGTTGAGTCCCATAGTGCTCAGAGCCATTTGAACCATTTTTTTTCCATCGAAGTCAGCGAGTCCCGCTGTTGCGAGGGGTTGGGGGGCGGCAACTCTAGCAGCCCACTAGAGACGGTGTCGCCAAACGTCTTCATTTGCTTTCCTAAAACCGAGTAAGAGAGTGATACAAAAATTGGACATTCGACGGTAATAAGGATCGAACCCGAGCCAAACGTTGAGCAGTCTGATGCGCCATGTCTATGAAAACAACTGTGACAACTGACACCGCTTGAGTCTGTGCGCGCGGCGGACTGATTGGCTCTCTTCAATGCTAATTAACGCGCAGAAAGAGCAATGTATGGATGTTTTCTTTTTTTTTTTTTCGTAACAGTCATTTCTCAGTAAAACCAATTCTTCAGAACCCTTACAAGCTTCTCAGGCTGTTTCTGATCATGCAGTATACAACTATTCAGTGACATTTCGTCCTCGTCTACGGCTGATCTCTTCGAAGATGTAGCTACAACTGGCGTCTCCGTAGATGTCTCCCGCAGAGGAGGACGAAACGTCGGTGAACAGCAGTATATATCGACCACGGCCTCTCGGCCCAGAAGATTTAACCGTGAGAGAATACACAGTGTGTCCCAGTTCGGTTAGGACTGCTTGTGTGAAGCTCCAAACTGGAATGGTATCTCATACCAACTTGCGCGTTACGACCCTTCGCTTTTCAACAACAGCGTGTTGATCGCTGCAGCACACATTTTGGCTGCGAATGTGATCATACTTGTGTGACACTCGTCGTAAAGAGGCGGTGGAGCAGTGACGCAACATCAAGTTTTGTGTTTGTGGTCGAGAATTCGTCGAATTCAAACCTAACCTACAGGAAGATCGCTTCTTCCCGCCGATGTCCCAGCGCCCAAAGCGAAGATCGTTCACGAGTTTTTAGGCAGCAAATGGACCACGGTCCTTGGATCAGCCGCCAGATTTGGCCCCAGCCAACTTCTGGTTGTGTTCCAGATTAAAGATGGCAATGAGAGGACAACGTTAAGACGCAGTTAATGACGTCCAAGAAAGTTGTACTGCAGTACTAAATGCAACTCTATCAGAGGGCTACAGTGACTATTACTAAACACTTTTATAATGATTTCAGCTGTGTTTTGACTCAGGAGAAGCCTGTTTTGAATAAATACGATGATTTTGTGAACATAATCCGTGACTTTTATTTTTTATAGCCACAGTCCTATCGGAACAGGGACACACTGTGTGCGTTGTATAGGATACGAATTCTTTTGTGACGGAGTCCTTAGACAAAAAGTTCTGTGCTATTTGGCACATTAAATTCAGATAAAATCGCAAGTTTTCGATGGCTGCCCTCATCATCATCATCATCATCATCATCATCATCATCTCACACCCAGCTGTAGAGGGAGATTCTCTACGACGGCCCCTGACGAAGATGGAGATAAAGTGTGGCAGTGCTCCCACTTTTATACCATACACGGGCAAGATGGGTTCCCAACAGGCAAGGGGGGGGGGGGGGGGGTGTACCACCTTGTGAACGTGGGAGCAGGTACATGGGGTACTCTCTACGGACAGTTGTCGATCGATGTTTCGATCATCACCTTTGTATATGAATTTTGAGAAATCAGTGGTGACGTAGTACAGCCTAATAAATAAAGACAAGGTTATGTCTGAACATGAGAGAACTCTCGCTTACTCTTCCGAATATTCGGATTGTGTGATTATGGAGGCAGTGGAAATACATTGGGGGTAATCTCAGTATGGGCATCGGCTATGCAGTTAGAAATGCAGGGAAGCGGGTGTTTGAGAAAGAAAAGGCACATAGGGATGATTCACCGAGTTTGCCGCCTGATATGACTGATGGCGCAAAAAGCTGGCGCAATCGTAAACTTCCGAAGCAGAGGGCACGCACATCTCTGTGATATTGTAACGACATATAGTTGATCAGATGCCTTTCTATGGGCATAAAAGTGGGAGCCTCGCCAGTTCACAACTGCCATGCTTTGCCTCTATCTTCGTCAAGGGCTGTCGTAGAAAAACTATGAAATTTCCCTCTGCAGCGGGTTATGAGCTGATTTTAAACTTCTTGGCAGAGTAAAACTGTGCTCCGGTCCGGGACTTGAAGGTGGGAGGTACTTGTTGAAGTAAAGTTCTAAAGACTGGTCGTTGAAGTAAAGTTCTGAGGACGGGTCGTAAGTCGTGCTTGGATAGCTCAGTCGGTAGAACACTTCCCCGCCAAAGGCAAAGATTCCAGGTTCGAGTCCCGGTCCGGCACGAAGTTTTAATCTGCCGAGAAGTTTCTAACCTAGAACTTTTTATACTACAGTGTATTATTTTCATAATAGCTAGTCATTAACAGACCTAAACAGACAGCAATTAATTAAAAGTCGCTTACATAGAAACACTCTATAGTATTTCATGTGAATAGTTGGATACCAAACGAATTTCGGCGTACAAGGGAGTAAGATAAGTTTTTGGTGCACTCTTCACATTATTAATATTTTCGAATACACGGAAAGTACACCAGTGGCAAGACGCAATCGATATCTTCACTGCATGATAACGATGGTAATAATACTGATGACAGAGCCACTAAAGCAGAGTTACTGAACATGATTTCCCGAAATTCCTTCTCCAAAGATGATGAAGTAAATATTCCAAAATTCGAATCAAGAACAATTGCTAACATGAGTAACTTAGAAGTAGATATCCACGGTGTACCGAAGCAGTTTAAATCATGTAATAAAGGCAGGATCTCAGTTCCAGGTTGTATACCAATTACGTTCCTTTCAGAGTATGCTGATATAACAGCTCCTAACTTACCAATTGTGGGATGCGTACTATAAGACCTTCGGTACACACACCATCAGATTATTTGACTTGTCGCTCTAACGAAGTAGGCGAGTGTCAGCAATATGTCTCGTGGTCTTATCGTGGCGTGTTTATCTTCTGCCGTTAGGTCAGACGATAGAAATGCCACTTGCACGCTTACAGTAGCAGATTGACGGTGATCAACTTTAAACAGAACTTGATTGATTTTCACACACATTTATTAAAACAATAACAATCATAAACCTTATTAACTTGATTCTGGAAGCTATTTACAATTGACAATCTGAAGCTCCTTTGGTCTTGGTACGTTAATCTTATTCTCACATATCTCTGATACTTGACAAAGTGTCTATACATTTCTCTTCATGGCTATGTACAGGAATATGGTAATCTTATTAGGCGCAAAATGAAACTTGACTATAGACTGGTACAGACTAATGCAGACTGACTAATCGGAGGTCTGTACACTCGTTATAATACCTCGAGCGTTCAGGTATTACTGCGCGAGTGTGATCCGCGAGGAGAAAAGGTTCTACGTTAGCAGCGATCTCATTGGCTGCGTTACATATTAATACGCGGATCGGCGGAAGCAGAATTTGGTCCGTCTCTAAGACAGCGCCATCTCGTAGTGCGGAGACGGACGAGCGCTGCGCCTGCGCTGTTGTGCTTAGCGGGGCGCGCTCTAATGGGAAAGTTGTGTACGCGCTGACTACGCGGAACTATGTACACAACACCAATCATTTACAGCAGCTGGCTCGTCTAAAGAATACGTGTCAAAAGACTGAAAAGTTGTACAGGTCACACCAATACCGATGGTTGGTTGGTTGGTTGGTTGGTTGGTTGGTTGGTTGGTTGGGGGATTAGGGAAGGATGGGGAAGGCAGTCGGACGTCCTCTTTCACAGGAACCATCCCAGTATTTACCTGAAGCGATTTAGGGAAATCACGGAAAACCTAAATCATCAATACCGAAGAAATGAAACAGGAGTAATGCACTGAATTACAGACCCACATCACTGACGGCGGTTTGCAGTAGGGTTTTAAAACATACTCGTATTCTGTGTTCAAGCATTATGAACTACCTCGAAGAAAAAGATTTATTGACAAGTAGCCAACACGGATTCAGAAAATATCGTTCGCCTCGAACGCTTGTTACGCTCCCAATGTAGCAATGTTGTTTGTAAAGTGCCGGACTACAAATACAAAGAGCTCGGGTTCGAACAGCGAACTTTCCTAGGATTTTTATCACCCATTTATCACCTCTGGCAGTGTTTATGTGAAAAACACCGAGAGTTCTTGTTAAAGTATTTTGTTCATATAACTGGGCTTGATAAAACATTTCAGATGTCGGATTACGGAAATGGCATGCCATCAGCAATAAGACCACGCCTAGTAAAGCACTGTGGTGGTTAAACCGACCCTCGGATTGATGGCAATTTTACCTCATAGTTTCCCAAAATCACTTTAAATGTATGACCTAGTGAGATGGCGCAGCGGCAGAGACACTGTACTCGAATTCGGATACAGTTCAAATCGTCGCACATGTCGATTAAGATTTAGGTTTTCTGTAGTTTCCCTAAATCGCTGTATGCGAATGACGAGATAGCTCCTTTTGATTTAAATCCCCAACTGTGCATGTCTTCCGTCTCTAATGACATTGTCGCTTGTGGGACTTCAATCTCCAATCGTTTCTTCCGCTTTCAGATAGTATGATGGCTTCTTTATCAGTAGCTTTGTCAAGCTGCGATAGGTTTCGTAGTTCAGTTCACATCGCAGGACGCTGCATCACTTCGAGAAGAGTATCTCTGATAATTATGCCAATTTATTTTGTTCTTTGAAATCCTGAACGTTGTAACCTCCCTTTTTTGTTTATAGGAAAAAGGGTTCACTCAACTCGACAAATGTAAAGTAGATGCGGTACATCATTTACGAAGTCGATTATTGTGTGAACTGTGTGCCTAGACCAACCTGTAAGTTGTTCCCTTTCTATGTAGGGAACTCGTCTTTCCCCAGATCTTAGCTCACATCTCTCTCTCTCTCTCTCTCTCTCTCTCTCTCTCTCTCTCTCTCTCTCTCTCTCTGTCTGTCTCTCTCTGTCTCTCTTCCCCCCCTATCGCTCCTTCCCCCGTCTTGTCTGTCTGTCTGTCTGTCCGTCTTCCCCATCCAATTCTCTGTCCAGCTCGTTTCTCCGCCTCTATCCACTCAACCCTGCTCATCCGCACATGTAACACCTGCGAAACATACCGATAATATCTGCACAACATGATTGTTGTGCAGGGCAGCCCACATTTCAAGTGTTCAAAAACCCTCTTTGGCCGTATTTCCGCTCCTGTGGAAGTGTCGATTCTCAGTCTGTCCCCGATTTTCCGAAATCGCATAAGCTGGATACCAGGATGGTATCTTTTAAACGTCACGCCCTGTTTCATTCCTCATCCTTCCCCAGTCCGGTTTGTGCTCCGTCACGAATTTGTCGCCGATGAGACGTTAAACCCTCATGTACCTACCTACCTACCTTCCATCCATCCTTTCAATTTCACACAAGACAGGAACATGCCAAGTTGGTTGGCTGGGGCACAGAGGTGCAAATTCAATTCTGATCTACGTTAAATATAAACGTGAAAAGAAAAGATGTAGAAATGTGTACACAATTAAATATTCGAAGGAAGTAATTTTGTATGTAGAACACAGTAGGAAGCAACAGATATCTGTGGGTAGAGTGCTGTTCAAATGAAACAACGTGATGAACTATAAACTGTCATCGAATGCGTTAATAAACTATATTTAATAGGAAGACGTTCATTTCAAGAATACCATTAATTATAATCCTACAATCAGGACACTCCCACAAGAGCGGAAATACGAACAAAAGAGGGTTTTTGAACAATTGAAATGTGGGCTGCACCTCTGTGTCCCAGCCAGCCAACTTGGCCTGTTCCTGTCTTGTGTGAAAGTGGAAGGATGGTTGGAAGGAGTGTAGGTACATGGGGGTTTAACGTCTCATCGGCGACAAATTCGTGACTGAGCACAAACCGGACTGGGGAAGGATGAGGAAGGAAACAGGGCGCGACGTTTAAAAGATACCATCCTGGTATCGAGCTTTAGCGATTTCGGAAAATCGGGGACAGACTGAATCTCAGTGGCTCGGCGAGAATCTTAACTCGTCGTCGTCGTGAATAAGAGTCCGCTGCGTCACCCACTGTGGTGAAAGTGGAAAAGCCCCCGTCTCGAGATGTGATACACTGATTTCCAGCCTGTGCTGGGTTGCGGTCAGAACGACAGCGAGCAGGTAGCCCACAGAAGCGCCGGCCCTGGAGTGGGCGGCTGCCGAGAGCCGCGGGTATCCGCGTGGCAATTAAAAACGCCGCCTGGCGGGAAACAAAAAGACCCAGGGGGCCGGCCCTCCAATAAAATGCTAATCCTCGGCTCTGGCCGCCGTGTCTTTTTGTGGCTGTGCTCTGAATTACTGCCCGCGCCGTTTCCAGCTAAGACGATCGCCTGTCCGGCCCGCCGCCACCGCCACGGGGGAGGGGCTGTTCTTTATTTGTTATTTCCCTGCCCCCTTATAGAGATATTTATCTCGTATTTAATTGCTGTCACGAAAGAGGAAGGATCGCTCCTTCCGCGAGCTGATGCGGAGAAGTGAGTGGGGCGCCGTGCTTTCCGGACGGCGCCACGTTTCACACAGCTTCGCCCTTAATAAGGACCGCAGAAACTGCACTATCCAGTGCTCTGCATATTGTTCCAGACACTTCGCTGTACTTTCATACGTGCGTAGCATCTGTCAGTCTTCTGGGCTAACGATACATTCCAGATTTGCTGTTGGAGACGAGTCTTTCATCGGTTCTGTGAATTGTTATTAGATTCTTTTACGGATGCCAGCGCAAGGATAATTCAATAGAGGTAGTCTAACGTTAAGAGCTGGAACAAATTTTCGTGTGTGCACTGCGACTCAGAACTGGACACGCATCACGACAAGACAGGTGGCAGGCAGACCACCCGGCAAAGACTCGCAGGTTGAACTGGGGTAGGTAGACGGCTAAGTAACTGGTGCAGCAAATGGCTCTGATAGCCCCTTTCTGGACTCCAAGTACGTCCACACAGTGACTATTCTCTTAAGCAAGTGCTAAAGACAAGGAACAAAGCTAATTATCACTTAGGGGTGAGACCAATGTCAATTTTGATAGTTCCCGTCCCCAGCAACAGAAGGCAACACGTATCTCTAAGCTTTTACAGTTGAGGGTTAGACCGTTTTTCCGCGCATATCTTCAGTTAAATCCGTTACAAAGTTATGTGATACTGGGGGTTGTTCGGAAATGTTAAAGATCATATTTCGTACACATTTAGCCCCTCGACGACGACGACGACGACGACGACGACGACGACAACAACGAAAGCGTACATTCGAAATTTGTTTAATCAGTGCGGAGAGTTACCAATTCAAAATCTTTCATTTAAAATTTTAGTGAGCGCCATTTTTCACTTAAATTTCAAATTTTTTGGTTAACATGTCACCTTATTTTTAAGGCGTTTTAATGAAACGGACTCCGAAAACTTTCCGGACTCCTCAAGAAACATGTGAGCACCTTATGTTAGGTGTTAATCCCAAGTAAGTAGTTAAAACAGAAAAATGACATATAGGCGAATCCACGCACATTTTAAGGCATATTTTGTTGGAAGATAAGTCGCAGGCAAATGTACCTGTACCTTACGTGGTATATCATTTACATTCATTACATTTCATATTATTTATATTTAGTGACAGTTGATTTTTACATAGGCTATCACGGGGAGCAATGAACAAAAAACTGAGCTATGCAGCACTACATTGCTATTTTCCACTCCCCTCCCCATCCTACCCCTCGACTCTCACTTTACCCACTGTCAGATACAGATTATCACCATTAAGACGAATAAATGAAAGTTACCCATTCAGTCCAAAAAGTTTCTAAACCGAATTAATAAAAAATGGTGAAATGTCAAGTTGGTGATTTTAATGTTTAAGTGTTCTTCACAGTTCCCTCCCGCCCGTCCCACACTTGAGTGTAACGCACAGAAGGTCCATAAAACTACCTGAAACTGTCAGGAAAGTAATTTGTGATAGTGTTCAACTCGCGCATCACATTGGCTTGAATGCCGGTTATGTCATCAAAGCATTGACTCCTCATGTGTATTTCTGCACTTCACCGATTTTTGGTGGTTTGGTATTGATATAATACACATTCTCGTCAGTCGCGATGATTTTTTTTTTCAGAATAGATTTGTCCACTTTTTAATTTCAATTAAGTCGTGGCAGGTTTCCAGGCGTCGTCGTTTTTGTTCGGGAATCAAGGAGCGCGGGGCAGATTTCGCACACACTTCTCTACTCAAAACGTTCTTGAAATTGTCAGACGGACGTGGTTTACAGATGTTGTTGCATTGCGGTTTGTGACACGACGACGTTGGCAAACTACGGTCGCATGTCGACTGTTCAACACTGGCTGGTCGAACACACGTCTGTTGTTCACAGCTGTTAGTTCAAGCTTGTGCCGTAATTACTGCACTGACGTTCGTAGACTCCAGGAATGAAGTGGGTCTCGGAACATTTTGGACGGGCTGTGTATACTGTAAGATTATAAATCCCTTTTCTAAGACCAGTGTTTTGTCACGTGGCCCATGTGATCAATAGCTAAAGTTGAGTAGCTACTTTCGAACAGTTGCAGTTCACTGGAGTATTGAAGATAGCGTTTGACAGTGCCAAAGAAACAGGTGCACCTGCCTAATATCGTGTAGTGCTGCAACACGACGTGGCATGGACTCGACTAATGTCTCAAGTAGTGATGGAGGGATTGACACAATGAATCCTGCAGGACTGTCAATAAATCAGTAACAGTACCGGGGGGGGGGGAACAGACCTCTTCTGAATAGCACGTTGCAAGGCATCCCAGATATGCTCAATAATGTTCATTTTTAGCGCGTATGGTGGCCAGCGGAAGTGTTTAAACTCATAAGTGTGTTCCTGAAGCCACTCTGTAGCAATGCTGAACATATGGGGTTTTCATTGTCCTGCTGGAATTACCCGAGTCCGTCGGAATGCACAATGCACTTGAATGGATGCATTTGATCAGACAGAACGTGTCACCTGTCATAGTCGTATCTAGATGTATCAGGCCTCACATATCACTCCAACTGCACACGCCCCACCGCATTACAGAGCCCCCACTAGCTTGAACAGTCCCCTGCTGACATGCGGGGTACATGAATTCATAAGGTTGTCTCCATACCCATACAAGTCCATCCGCTCGATACAATTTGAAAACGAGACCCGTCCGACCAGGCAACATGTTTCCAGTCATCAACAGTCAATTGTCGGTGTTGACGGGACCAGGCGAGGCGTTAACGTTTGTGTCTTGCAGTCATCAATGGTAAAGAAGTGTGCCTTCGTCTCCGAAAGCCCATATCGATGATATTTCGTTGAATGGTTCGCACTTTGACATTTATTGATGGCCCGACATTGAAATCTGCAGCAGTTTGCGGAACGATTGTCTTCATCGTCTTTGGTCCCGTTCTTGCAGGATCTTCATCCGGCCGCAGTGATGTCGGATATGTGATGTTTTACTTGATTCCTCATATTCACGGAACACACGTGAAATATTCAAATGTGTGTGAAATTTTATGGGACTTAACTGCTAAGGTTATCAGTCCCTAAGCTTACACACTACTTAACCTAAATTATCCTAAGGACACACACACACACACACACACACACACACACACACACACACACACACACACACACACACACACACACACACACGCGCCCGAGGGAGGACTCGAACTTGCGCCGGGACCAGCCGCACAGTTCACGACTGCAGTTCAGCTAATCCCGCGCGGCACACGTGAAATGGTCGTACGGTACGGGAAAATTTCCACTTCATCGCTGCCTCGGAGAAGCTGTGTCCCATCGCTCGTGCGCCGATTATAACCCCATGTTCAAACTCACTTAAATTTGATAACCTGCCATTCTAGCAGCAGTAACCGATCTAATAACTGCGCCAGCGGTTCTAGGCGCTATAGCCTGGAACCGCACGACCGATACGGTCGCAGATTCGAGTCCTGCCTCGGGCATGGATGTGTGTGATGTCCTTAGGTTAGTTAGGTTTAAGTAATTCCAAGTTCTAGGGGACTGATTACCTCAGATGTTAAGTCCCATAGCGCTCAGAGCCATTTGAACTGCGCCAGACACTTGTCTTATATAGGCGTTGCTGACCTCAGCGCCGTGTTCTGCCTGTTTACATCTCTCTGTGTTTAAATACACATGCCTATACCAGTTTCTTTGGCGCTTCAGTGTATAAGGGAAATAACCGGAGTTCCTGTTGCAGTTTTGCGGACAGGTAAACCGTAGCCTAAAAGAAGGCACAGCCAGCGCCCGGCGTTACAATACAGAGACAGAAAAAATAATTATCTGGAACTTTGGCCCACCGTTAATAATTCGGCCGTAGCTATCGGACGGCCCCGGCGAACTGGGTGTCACGGCAGCTGTGATGAAACGAATGGATGGTGCGCAGTCGAGAGCAGTTCCCGGTACAATTTATCAGCGCAGGAGCATTATTTTTACGTAAAGGGCTGACAACCGTATTAATGGTTATTAATGAGCAGCGAAGAGTCGGGCCTAAGTCGGGGCGTTTTTATTTTGGTCGGCCGTGCTTACGTAATGGGCGGGCAGAGAGGCGGCTATTAGGTGGTGAGCGGGGCTGCGCTAGGCGCCTGGACGCGCCGTCGGCTACCGGACGCGCTGTCCGCTGCTGACAGCCCGTGGGCGGCCGGCGGCCGGCGGCCGGCAGCTGGGTGCGGCACCGCCCCGGCAGCTCTGCTGCTGTCTGCGTGTCAGCCACTCTGTTTCACAAACACGGCTGCACTTGCTGAACTACTCTGAGTAGTATGCGAATATGGGATGCGGATAAGGAATAAAAGAGGAAGTCGGCTGGTGGAATTTTGCACAGAGCATGACTCAATAATAGCTAACAGTTGGTTCAAGAATCATGAAAGAAGGTTGTATACGTGGAAGAGGCCTGGAGACACTGGAAGGTTTCAGATAATTATATAATGGTGGTGGTGGTGGTGGTGGTGGTGGTGGTGGTGGTGGTGGTGGTGTTGTTGTGGTCTTCAGTCCTGAGACTGGTTTGATGCAGCTCTCCATGCTACTCTATCCTGTGAAAGCTTCATCTCCCAGTACCTACTGCAACCCACATCCTTCTGAATCTGCTTAGTGTATTCATCTCTTGGTCTCCCTCTACGATTTTTACCATCCACGCTGCCCTCCAATACTAAATTGGTGATCCCTTGATGCCTCAGAACATGTCCTACCAACCGATCCCTTCTTCCAGTCAAGTTGTGCCACAAACTCCTCTTCTCCCCAATCCTATTCAATACCTCCTCATTAGTTATGTGATCTACCCATCTAATCTTCAGCATTCTTCTGTAGCACCACATTTCGAATGCTTCTATTCTCTTCTTATCCAAACTATTTATCGTCCATGTTTCACTTCCATACATGGCTACGCTCTATACAAATACTTTCAGAAACGACTTCCTGACACATCTATACTCTATGTTAACAAATTTCTCTTCTTCAAAAACGCTTTCCTTGCCATTGCCGGTCTACATTTTATATCCTCTCTACTTCGACCATCATCAGTTACGTTGCTCCCCAAATAGCAAAATTCCTTTACTACTTTAAGTGTTTCATTTCCTAATCTGATTGCCTCAGCATCATCTGACTTAATTCGACTACATTCCATTATCCTCGTTTTGCTTTTGTTGATGTTCATCTTATATTCTCCTTTCAAGACACTGTCCATTCCGTTCAACTGCTCTTCCAAGTCCTTTGCTGTCTCTGACAGAATTACAATGTCATCGGCGAACCTCAATGTTTTTATTTCTTCTCCATGGATTTTAATACCTACTCCAAATTTTTCTTTTGTTTCCTTTACTGCTTGCTCAATATATAAATTGAATAACATCGGGGAGAGGCTACAACCCTGTCTCACTCCCTTCCCAACCACTGCTTCCCTCTTATAACTGCCATCTGATTTATGTACAAAATGTAAATAGCTTTTCGCTCCCTGTATTTTAGCCCTGCCACCTTCAGAATTTGAAAAAGTATTCTAGTCAACATTGTCAAAAGCTTTCTTTAAGTCTACAAATGCTAGAAATGCGGGTTTGCCTTTCCTTAATATAGTTTCTAAGATAAGTCGTAGGGTCAGTATTGTCTCACGTGTTCCAATATTTCTACGGAATCCAATGGTAAGACACAGATTTAGGAACTAGGTTTTAAACTGTAAGACATTTCCAGGGGTAGATGAGGACTCTGACCACAATCTGTTGGTTATGAACTGTAGATCAAAACTGAAGAAACTGCAAAAAGGTGGGAATTTAAGGAGATGGGACCTGGATAAACTGCAAGAGCCAGAGGTTCCGGAGAATATCAGAGAGAGCATTAGGGAACGGTTGACAAGAAAGGGGGAAAGAAATACAGTATAAGAAGAATGTGTAGCTTTGGGAGATGAAATAGTGAAGACAGCAGAGGATCTAGCAGGTAAAAAGTCGAGGGCTAGTAGAAGTCCTTGGGTAACAGAAGAGATATTGAATTTAATTGATGAAAGGAGAAAATATAAAAATGCAGTAAATGAAGCAGGCAAAAAGGAATACAAACGTCTCAAAAATGAGATTGACAGGAAGTGCAAACTGGCTAAGGAAGGATGGCTAGAGGACAAATGTAAGGATGCAGAGGCATACATCACTAGGGGTAAGATAAATACTGCCTACAGGAAAATTAATTACAGCCTTGGAGAAAAGAGAACTACTTTTATGAATATCAAGAGCTCGGATGGAAATCCAGTTCGAAGCAAAGAAGGGAAAGCAGAAAGGTGGAAGGAGTATATAGAGGGTCTGTACAAGGGCGATGTACTTGAGAGCAATATTATGGAAAGGGAAGAGGACGTAGATGAAAATGAAATGGGAGGAAGACACACGAGAAAGAAAGTTAACCACTTGCAAGAGACATGTAGCCTGTGACACCGCCTTGATAATTCTGAGAGGAAGACACCAGATAGATACACCGTATCAAGTCGTTCTTGATGGCTAGATACCGTCGAGCTAGGGGAATGCGGGCATGTTGCGAACTTCACGCCGCTGTTGCGAACAGTCCCAGACATTTTATGTGGGATAATTGGCTCAATGGTCCGGCCAGTCGAGGTGCAACAGTGCAGCTGAGTGTTCATCAAACCAGGAATGTATCTGCTGGTGCTGATTGCCGTTTTACATTTCCTGTTGGTTTATATTTTACAAATATTATGGTTACTTTCTGTAAAAGAATGAATTATCGTGTGGTTAGGGCCTCCCGTCGGGTAGACCTTTCGCCTGGTGCAAGTCTTTTGAGTTGACGCCACTTCGGCGATTTGCGTGGCGATTTGCGTGTCGATGAGGATGACGATGATGATGATGATGATGAAGACAACATAACACCCATTCCCTGAGCGGAGAAAATCTCCAACCCAGTCGTGAATCGAACTCTGGCCCCTTTCCATGGCATTCTGTCACGCTGACCACTCAGCTGTCGAGGCGGACTTTCTGTAAATGAGATATCATTACATATGCATCTCTTCACATAATAAGAAACCACTCATTTAGATCCAGTTTTCTTATTGCAGCACGAAAACTGTTGAGAAGAAGTTCAAATTAATCCAGTCGTCTGCCCAGAGTTCGATAGCAATCACTGCAATAAGGAGCTTTATTGAGCAGTATCCGAGAATTCTAATGCCGCTTGGTAATAGAAAGGAGTAAAAAATTTTATCTTGTTGTCATCATCGGTTCTACATTCTTTATTGATGAAGAGTATTTGTGAATGCATCTATCCGGATGTGCAGTAAATTATAGACGGTAACCGTCCGCTCAATAGGCAGTCTCCGTAAATCAACTGAAGCTAGTATCGCGAAGGGCCCCCCCAGATAAAACCACGGCCGGATTAGAATATCACACCAATCATTGCTACTACTCACTCTGTAAGAACCTCGACATCTGCTCGCAGTTGAAGTATCTTTCCTTTCCAAAGATCTTACAATCATAGACAGTCTTTCCCTCTCTCTCTCTCTCTCTCTCTCTCTCTCTCTCTCTCTCTCTCTCTCGTACAGCCCGCGCTAGTCTGAACAAAAGAGCTGGTAAAAGTTAATTGTTCTGCGGCGGGAGTTATTACAAGACCTGTAGCGGGAGTGCAAATGACTCGGATTAATTTTGAACTGAAATACGTTTTGGATAAAATTCCCACTGTAGGTGACTCTGCGCGTGTTACTGTGTTTGGTCCTGCTCTGAAGAAGTTAGGCGCAGAGATTGTTGTGGGATAGCGATAACTTGTGTTATACGTGCAAAATGCAGTACGCGGCAATATGTGAAAATGCTGTCCACGGGAAGAATAATCACGCTTCATATTTAAGACAAATCAGACTGCACGTTCTAAAATAAATTATGTAATTAAGCACGCGGCAGTGCGCGGATCGCGCGGAATGATCCCAACATTAAACTCATGCTTGGCAGCGGTAATAAGTAACTGAAATGTAGAATGCACTTATAAAAGGAGGTTACACATGACGCGAATATCTACTGAACATGTACTCATTGTATCTCAGAAAATATAGTTATTATTAGCAACTAGCTGAACAGTACAAATATGGCGTCTTACTTCTAAGAAAACAGATTAGAGGAAGATCAGTCCAAAGGTTTCGGAAGATTCTCTTTTGTTCTATATGAAGGGCTTATTTCAATAGTGGTAAAGTCCATTTTTGTTCATTTTGAGATACAGAGTCCTTAAGTTAAAAGAGCGCTGAAAAATCTGCAGTTGAGATACCAGAAATATTCAAGTATATATACATGAGCGCTCTCAACTGCATATTTTTCAGCGCTCTTTTAACTTTAGGACTCTGTATCTCAGAATGAACAAAAATGGACTTGTACCACTATTGAAATAACCCCTTCATAAACGTGGGGCGTTCCACAAGTAATGCAACACCTTTCTTTCTGAAAGCAGGTTGGTTTCACTCAGGATTACTGTACACGATATTATGACACTCTTGTCTACAAAACCCAGTTTTTCAGCATAATCTCCGTTCAGTGTTGTCCATCCGAGTTTTGTGATCCCTTCCATGGTTTTTTGACTGACATGTGGCCGTGCATTGTCGTGCAACAGCAAAACATCCTGCTTTTGCCGATGTGGTCGAAGACGACTCAGTCGAGCTTTAAGTTTCTTCAGTGTCGTCGCATACGCGTCAGAATTTATGGTGGTTCCACTTTGCATGATGTCCACAAGAAAGAGCCCTTCGGAATCGAAAAACACCGTAGCCATAACTTTTCCAACGGAAGGTGTGGTTTTGATTTTTTTTTCATGGGTGAATTTGCATGATGCCACTCAATTGATTGCCTCTTCCTCTCTGGTGGAAAATGATGGAGCCATGTTTCATCACCTGTCACAATTCTTCCAAGAAATTCATCTCCACCATTCTCGTACTGTTCCAAAAGTTCGATGCATACCGTTTTTCTTGTTTGTTTGTGAGCCACTGTCAACATCCTGGGAACCCACCTGGCACAAACCTTTTTTGACGCCTACACTTTCAGTATACTGCAAACACTTCCTTCCCCTATCCCAACGTAGCGTGACAATTCGTTCACTGTGATGCGTCTGTCAGCAGTCACCAGTTCGTTAACTCTCTGCACATTGTCTGGAGTGTGAGCAGTACGAGGCCTGCCGCTCCGAGGACAATCCTCAATATTGCCGTGCCCGCTTTCATCACGTAACCTGCTTGCCCACCGAATAACTAAAGGCGCTGCAGTCTGGAACCGCAAGACCGCTACGGTCGCAGGTTCGAATCCTGCCTCGGGCATGGATGTTTGTGATGTCCTTAGGTTAGTTAGGTTTAACTAGTTCTAAGTTCTAGGGGACTGATGACCTCAGCAATTGAGTCCCATAGTGCTCAGAGCCATTTGAACCATTTTGAACCACCGACTAACTGTACTGCGATCGACAGCAGTATCTCCACACACCTTTTTCAACCTCTTGTGGATGTTTTCCACCTTCTCGTTTTCACAGCACAGGAATTCTATGACAGCACGTTGGGCCGGCCGCTGTGGTCTAGCGGTTCTGGCGCTGCAGTCCGGAACCGCGGGACTGCTACGGTCGCAGGTTCGAATGCTGCCTCGGGCATGGTTGTGTGTGATGTCCTTAGGTTAGTTAGGTTTAAGTAGTTCTAAGTTCTAGGGGACTTATGACCTAAGATGTTGAGTCCCATAGTGCTCAGAGCCATTTGAACCATTTTTGAACAGCACGTTGCTTCTGACGAACGTCAAGTGTAGCAGCCATCTGAAGACATACTGTGACGGCGCCACTCACGGGAACAGGTTGAACTAAGTTTGAAAACAAGCGGGAAGGCTGTATCTGCACACTAAAACTTTCACACATGCAGAATGAAAACTATATTTTTACAAAAATAATGTGCATTTCTTTTGGAGTGACCCTCGTACATAGAGATCAGAGATAACTAAATCGATAAAAATTTATGGTACATGATACACACACACACACACACACACACACACACACACACACACCTGTGTTCTGCAGATTACCCAGTGTATATTAAAGGATTTGAGTGGGTTAGAGAGACACGTGAAGCGGATTTCCTGTGCCCTGTGGGGGGGATTGGCTTTTCCAGTCATCAGCTAACAGTTCCACAATCTCTCGCACCGTATCTCGGCGTATCCACCTCGCATTGTAATTAGGTGTAGTAAACAAGGATTTTTTTGCGCCGCCCTGCTCCGTATGTTCTGGCTCTGTGTGTAATTACGCGCCGGCGTAGCGCGCCCTTCGCCGGGTGCAGCACTTTGCAACAAGAACACCTCGCCACTAGGTAATCGCAGTTCCAGCGGCCTCGTTACGTATTACACACTTAATCTCCTACTCCTCGCGTTTCATTTTTTCCCCGACGCTCTGGCGGATCCGAAAGGATAATATTTCTGCTGTCCCTCGCCCGGCAGAGGGGCCTGTAATCTGTGTCGTGCGTGGAGCGGCCGGTGGCGGTTTGCGGGTTGCCGCTACGCGCGGCGCCCGCGGTCTGCGGTTCGGCCAAAGAAAATGAACGCCGGCTGGTCGGCTGTACGCGTTGCGGCCCGCCTGCGTCGGGCGCGCGGCCGCTCGCCTTCCAGGGCCTACGCGGCCCGCTCGCCGCAGCAATCAGCGAGCAAAGCGTCAATAAATCATAGGCGCTGTTAATTACGGCGCTTAGCCGACGCCGCGGCGCGCGCCACGACTCGGGTAATGCGCGGCCTCTCGCAGCCGACCCCGGCCGCGATCGAAATGGCGCCGGGCAGATAAGCGGCACGGGTATTTGACCTCACAGGGACTCGGCATTTATACGGGGGGCGTCGAAAAGTTCATGCCAGGATCCGTTTACAAATTACGTGTTCCTGTAGTCTTTCATGGCGGCGCGACTGAATAAAATCGTCTCGTGGCTTGAAAGTCTACATTATTTTATTCGGTGATGTATACGATATGGCAGTGATAGTCAAACTGCGGCCCGAATGAAGTACTCTTGCCGCGCGCCGTTTTCAATTTATTGTATGCCGCAGTAATATACATCTAGCAACTAACAGAGTTCGGAAACGTTCAATAACGTTCTGGAGAGTTTTGTTTTCCTGCTCTGTAACAAACAAAATGGCTCTGAGCACTATGGGACTCAACTGCTGTGGTCATAAGTCCCCTAGAACTTAGAACTACTTAAACCTAACTAACCTAAGGACATCACACAACACCCAGCCATCACGAGGCAGAGAAAATCCTAACCCCGCCGGGAATCGAACCCGGGAACCCGGGCGTGGGAAGCGAGAACGCTACCGCACGACCACGAGATGCGGGCTGTAACAAACAAAAATGCTTACACAAACAGCAATATTTAAAGATTTGCTTCATTTCAATTGAAGCTTCTGGAGGAGGAGGAGAAGAAATGTTGGCTGGTCACCTCAGAAGCGGAGCTAGGAGCAGCAACAGGTAGACTTCTCATTTCGTCGTGAGCGGGAATGTTTTCTTTTCTTCCAGGACTGACAACTCATGTGCGTGTGTGGCTAGTGCTGATTAGGTGTTCTATAAATTTCAAATGGAAGTAACGTGGCTTCGTGGAGACGGTCATCTTCAATCGCGGTATATATTTGTAGCGTGGAATATAAAATTAAGGCCGTGAGAAGAAGAAAAACGACATTCAAAACATTTATACTTATATGGATATGGTGTCTGTTCTTTCGGACATAGTTCTGCCAATTCCGGCCATGACCTCCTCCTGAGCGGATGCATACATATTCCCCGAACTCTTATGGGACTTGGTAAGAATGTCTTCCACGAGTAATGAGTGTTTTGGGGTGGGACACTACGAATGTGGTGTGTGGACATACAAGGTGGGAATGTGGGTCTGGCGGGAGGCGTGCGCGAGATAGTCCCTGCAGTCGCACTATCCCCTGTGCCGTCGGTGGATCAGATGGATAGAGCGTCTGCCACGTAAGCAGGAGATCCCGCGTTCGAGTCCCGGTCGGGGCACACATTTTCACCTGTCCCCGTTGATATATATCAACGCCCGTGAGCAGCTGACGGTATTGATATAATTCTAATTTCGTTCAGAACATGTAGTGAAAATTTGTGAACGTGTCTCATGTTGCATAATGCATTTAAATGTAAACACTAGTACTGTTATGAATCATCCGCTCACATACATTCAACAATAGCAGGCAGTTTCGGTACAACAGCTCTGGGCTCGCTGAGTGTGGCAGCATTTTGAAACCGACAACAGTCGAAACGATGTGTTCCGAATAGTCCCGTGTTAACGTTCAGTACTTGGGAGCCGATGGCCAACTTACCGCGTCACCATAACTAGTCTGTTCGGGGCTCGTAAAATAGTAATTCATGTAGATAAGCAAATAATAAGAAGATTAGTACATGTGTGGCTCGTCGTGGCACCCCAAAAGGTCAGTATCGGCTCTCCAGCAAAAATTTTTGGGAGTCGTTGTCTTATTTTATTACACAGACGGGGGCGCCGGCTCCACACATGGCCTGAAATATTGACCTGACGATAGTTACTATAACCGAAATCAGTTACCTCCAGTAAAGCGAAAACAAGACTATTTAGATTGGTACTTTTGTTTTTATACCCAGTGGAATTGCTGAAGTTCCATCGTGATGAAAAAATTCTTGACACTAAAAGTACTTTCGTTTTGTACAGCGCCATTTCTGCCATTTCGGCTATCTCGAGGCTATTTACAGCCGTTCATGGACGTCGGTGATCCCAAGCAGTGGCATTTTTATGGATGACAAAGCGCCTTTCATCAGGCCACAGCTGTTCACGGTTGATTTGAAGAACATTCTGGACAGCGAATGATTTGGCCACCCAGATTGCCCGACATGAATCCTGTCTAACGTTTATGGACGTAATAGAGAGATCATAGAGCTAGCCAATACTTACGTCCTGCAAAGAAAGCAATACGGGTAATCTAGTACTGCCTTGCAGCAAACTTATCGAAATGGATCAATGTGGACAACCATTAGAGATCATTTCCTCTAGAAGATATTGCCGGCCGGTGTGGCCGAGCGGTTCTAGACTCTTCAGTCTGGAACCGCGCGACCGCTACGGTCGCAGGTTCGAATCCTGCCTCGGGCATGGATGTGTGTGATGTCCTTAGGTTAGTTAGGTTTAAGTAGTTCTAAGTTATAGGGGTCAGATGACCTCAGATGTTAAGTCCCATAGTGCTCAGAGCCATTTGAACCATTTTATTCTAGTAGATATTAAATTTGGGCAACAGGTTCTCGCTCTGTTTTTTTAATTACAATCTTTCTAACAGTGAGAAATAAACACTTCCTTTTCAGTAGTCCTAATGTCGCGTTCTGGACCTATAATCTCGTAACTCTGCTGTCATCAATACACACGTCGATGGCAACCTTTATCCAGGCCCAGGTAGAAAATAGATGACATCTTTATTTCTCTCTTGCCTCCTCCTTATGAGCGAAGAGTGGAGGAATGAACATGCAGACGTGAAACTAACGTTTACATATTCTACATCAGTTATTGCGTAATTGATTTGTTTCGTTCATAGAATTTACTATTGAAATTAGTAGAAGTTCATTACTGCGTTTCAGTTTAATTGTACACGAAAACTAGCTCTGAAAAAGAATCACATCCAGCATACATGGCTTGCACGTAACTGTTCTATCATGTGCTGTCTGTTCTAAAACTGAGTGCGTCCTGTGACTTAAATATGTTGTGTTAAGACAAAGATCTGTGATTTTTACTTTGAAATTTGTATTAGTCCTTAAACTGTTGCATAACTTACGGTTACAATTATGGATCTTATTATACCTTCTCTCTGATTCGCACTTGAGAATGTGGTTTCGGTAGGCGGTTACCGCATCTATTTCTTCCTCGCAAGCGGACTCATTTCCAAGAACAGATTTGTTACTAAGTTGACAAATGTATTCAGGGAGCATTGATTTCTGAAAGGGTGGACGGAAAAACCTTTTCTTTGACGTGAAGGGTGTTATTACGTGCAGTCTGCGAACAAGGAGAGCATTAATGACGGCAACAATAGACAGACAACTGCTAGGTAATTTCGTTTCCTGACAACGCACACACATGCGTGATCTGTGGTGGCACGGTGGTGGACGGGTCTCCATACTGCCACAACGTTTTGTGCACGCTAACCCTGCCAAGAGACCGTGAATCGTCATGCGCTCATTTTGTGAAGCTCTTCTTTTACAGTTGCTGTAACTGACGAGTGAACTATGTTTGCTAGAAGGTATTTGCCAGTAAAATACCCAATGCAGCTGTAGTCATTCCGTACAAAAACTACAGTCAAGTAGCAGCTAACTCGGCAGCCGGAACTTAGTTGCATTGTCTTTTCTTTGTTTACGTGTTAGCAACACCGCAAACAAGTAAAAGGTTTGACGGTTTACAGTGTAAGAAATTTTGGTAATTTCCAAGAATGATTGCCTATCGAAGTTTGAGGGGTCCAAACGATACATATCGATTATAGAAGTCTCGTGGCGCGCGTTTAAGTATGTTTCAAATTGTCACTACAACAACGACAAACGAAAAGCGTTAGGGAAGCACTTTGTCTCAGGACAATACCCTCACAACGAAACACTTGCGGGACTCTTTCTGTCCCGCAGAAAACCCAAATATGATCTACTTCTTTTTTAGAAGGTCGTCCTCTGTAGTTCTTTCGTCTATCAATATGAGATTCGTCTACTTCTGTTTTATTCGTTCCGCCAATTGGCACACTGTCATTTGTCACTACCACGTAACACAGTTCTCGGCAAAACCCGAAATAGTTACACACGGTATTTGCCGGTAACTCAGTTTCTCTTGCTGTGTCTTTTAACGTGTAATCTCGAATCCAGCACGATATAAAATTACGCTCGTCTGAATCGACAATTTGGAGGACTCGAACCACGTATTTTTCTTGATGCTGGTTCGCTGTCCGCAATGAAATTGCAACGGAATCATAGTGTCCACACTCCTCTCACTAAATTTTACAGACTTCGCAGCACCACAGTCAACGCAGTCCCTCCTTTCCTCGTCCGGCAGAAGTCCATATTTGCGACAAAAAGTCCAACATTTGTCTATGCTGGATTTGCGTGGAATTAGTTTTCCATGTCAGACAATCCGCAGAAGAAACATGAGAAGCAGCAGACATTACACTCGCTATCAACAGAAACCGTTTGGGTTTCTCAATCAAGTCACAAATTATTATGGCGGGAATGTAATGTACACGCACTGAAGAAACAACGGAAAACTGATAAAAATTACGATCACAAGCAATTAATCATAACGCGCGCCACGAGACTTCCATAATAGATTTACTAACGCACGTTCGATATGTATCGTTTTTTACCCCTCCAACTTCGATAGGCAATCATTCTTGGAAATTACGTAGCTGCATTGTTTTTTTCTTTGTTTACATGTTAGCAACACCGCAAACAAGTAAAAGCTTTGACGGTTTACAGTGTAAGAAATTTTCATCTGTGTTTTGTGTGGATAAAAACACAAAAAAAACCACATATATGACCTAAGGTGCCCGTCCCTGTTTCAGGTGGTTCTGTCACGTAGACGATGACAACTACGTGAATGTACCACGGCTGGTGCGCGTCTTGTCGGGGTACAACCCGCAGCAAGACTGGTACCTCGGCAAGCCCAGTATTCGCGCGCCACTTGAGA
Source organism: Schistocerca nitens (assembly GCF_023898315.1). Classification (NCBI taxonomy): domain Eukaryota; kingdom Metazoa; phylum Arthropoda; class Insecta; order Orthoptera; family Acrididae; genus Schistocerca; species Schistocerca nitens. The sequence continues at coordinate 451,292,213 of NC_064614.1, forward strand.
TCCTCAACAGGGACAACACCGCTGTAAGTACTTCAGCTCCCTACTCAAGTGTGTGTGTGTGTGTGTGTGTGTGTGTGTGTGTGTGTGTGTGTGTGTGTGTGTGTGTGTGTGTGTGTGAATATATATATAAGCATGATATTTCCATAGACAACGCATCCTGTATAACAGAGAAACAAATTTGGTGGGAACTTCGACGAGTGAACAAGAGACGAACACCCTTAGTAGTTGCTATATCTTCGTGTTGTAAGATTTAAAAAAGAAATGGAATGGATTTTCTTGCATGAAATGATATTTCAGACTGAAAGTGGCTATACATACCGAGAAACACAAAGACGGCACCTTACCTCGTAGCACCGAGACTTGCACATTTTAGAGACGGGACTGAAAGAAGCACATGCCGATGTTGGTTTGGCAGTTTGCTGGTTAGTTTGAGCGTACTTCGAAACCTACACGTTCTTTCCTCTGTTCAGCGAAGGCAGGAAGGGCGGAATGTATGTCGAGATAGAAATCTACACAACAATGTTAGTTGGTAACGACCTGCCAAATACTTGACAAGTTGTCTGCAGCTATCGCGGCGTCCTCCAGGAGTGGTTCAGGGAAATCGTAGAAAATCTAACAAGCATAGTCACGGGAGAAGACAGGCGTCCTGTCAGGCTGAAGCTGAGGCGGCTGTCATGAGAGTTCGAAACGTTTTAAGATATTCATTTGCTCTCATTAGTTTGCTTTTAAGATGTCATTTTTTTTTAAAAAAAGACATCTTGGCCAAAACAAGCCAACCTTACAAATGTGTTAGTACATCTCATATTTCCAACATCAAATTATTTGTCGTTCACTGGTGCTTAACCTCGTAAGGAGGTAATGATTTCCATTCTTAACGTGTGCTGGATAGTTATAACTGTTCATTCTTATTACAGAGCAAATACTTCGCTAACATAACTAACACACCTAGAATTTGACGTTAGTACTAATGATAATTGGCTATAGGTTTCGATATTCCAGGAGTGCTTTATTACTTGCGGTATTTCGAAATCCAGACTATACGGCAATCCAGAAGACCCTTGTTACCTGGTAGGCAGTTCCACACTGGTTACATATAAACTCCGTCCCGGGAAGGATTCCAGATCGTCGCCAGCATTAGAAGGTAAGCGTATAGATTAGCAACAACTCGTGTCGCCAGGACGTAATAACGAAACTACCGTCGTATGAACGGCTCTAAACGAACTTAAGTAGGCATTACGATCACAAATGTTCGTGAAAATCGAAACAGTTCATACGTGCCTAATTTATTGAGAACATGGTAGCGTTGGGGGCGGTAAGTCACTTCTGGTGTAACGAACATGTCAATCGTTTCCTGAGTGATACCTTGGTCTAAGTCTGCAAAATGTACTTGACCAACAGCACTTAAAAGCACTTCGCACGCGCCTGTACGTAATTACAGATAAAGACAAAACTTATTACGCAAGTGATGTGGAGCTGCGGTTTGTCACTCGTCCTAACTCGCTTTCTCTCGAGCAGTGGTCCGTCACCCCCACTTCTAGCTGTCATTGGCTGCAGTGACGTATCATCATCATCATCATCATCATTTAAGACTGATTATGCCTTTCAGCGTTCAGTCTGGAGCATAGCCCCCTTATAAAATTCCTCCATGATCCCCTATTCAGTGCTAACATTGGTGCCTCTTCTGATGTTAAACCTATTACCTCAAAATCATTCTTAACCGAATCCAGGTACCTTCTCCTTGGTCTGCCCCGACTACTCCTACCCTCTGCTGCTGAACCCATGAGTCTCTTGGGTAACCTTGCTTCTCCCATGCGTGTAACATGACCCCACCATCTAAGCCTGTTCGCCCTGGCTGCTACATCTATAGAGTTCATTCCCAGTTTTCTTTGATTTCCTCATTGTGGACACCCTCCTGCCATTGTTCCCATCTACTAGTACCTGCAATCATCCTAGCTACTTTCATATCCGTAACCTCAACCTTGTTGATAAGGTAACCCACACTGATTTTCATCCAATTGGTCGTCAACTAATACTCGCACTTTCCTTTCAACAATACCTGAGAAGATTTTACCAACAACGCTGATTAAAGAGATACCTCTGTAATTGTTACAATGTTTTCCGGAAATAAATAAATACTGGAAATAATTTTCCACCCAAGTTAACTCTTCCATAACGTAATTTTCTGATGAAGAAATTTTCCTGCCGTGATCTGCGCAGCCTGGGATGGGTCCTACGGTTCAGCGCCAAGGAGTGTCTGCTACTGCAGATTGCGTCGGACTTTTTCTTGCCCCTTTGCCTTCTTTGTAGATTTCAAGACAGCGCGTCGCGAGCCCCCGCCACTGTGATTTGACGTTTTCGGCCTCCGTCTCGCCACACCATGCGACAATGGCTGCTTGCGGCCGTCGCCCACTACGTCAATTCTATCGCGTTCAGTCAGAGCTGAAATATCTCACGATCCCATGGTTAGATCAGGATGCGATAACACCACTCTCTGTCTAATAAAGAGCCGCACCAATACAACTTGTGTTCCGATTTCTTACCTTAATTGACTAGGAACTTTCAAACGACCGAAATCAGTGAGAATACATGTCGCTGGAATTTCTCGAGTAGACTTGGAGGATGGCGGAAACGTCGGTTGTATTCAGTGACTTATTTGTAAGTTGACGTGTCACCGTACCCGGGAAGCTACACTAAAACCCCAAAGAAACTGGTATAGACATGAGTATTCAAATACAGAGATATGTAAACAGTCAGAATACGGCGCTGCGGTCGGCAGCGCCTGTATAAGACAAGTGTCTGGCGCAGTTCTTAAATCAGTTACTGTTGCTACAATGGCAGGATACCAAAATTTTAGTTGGAACGTGGTGTTACAGTCGGCGCACGAGCGATGGGGCACAGCATCTCGGAGGTAGCTATGAATGGGGGTTTTCCCGTACGACCATTTCGCGAGTGTGCGTGAATATCAGGAATACGGCAAAACATCAAATCTCCGACAGAGCTGCGGCCGAGAAAAGATCCTGCAAGAACGAGACCAACGACGACTGAAGTGAATCCATCGACGTGACAGAAGTGCAACCCTACCGCAAATTGCCGCAGATTTCATTGCTGGGCCATCAACAAGTATCAGCGTGCGAATCATTCAACGAAACACCATTGATATGGGCTTTCGGTGCCTAAGGCCCACTCGTCTACCCTTGATGACTACACGACACAAAGCTTTACGCCTCGCCTGGGCTTGTCAACACCGCCATTGGACTGTTGAAGACTGGATAAATGTTGCCTGGTCGGACGAGTCTCGTTCCAAATTGTATCGATCAGATGGACGTGTACGTGTGAGGAGAAACCTTCACGAATCCATGGACTCTGCATGTCGGCAGGGGATTTTCCAAGCTGGAGAAGGCTCTGTAATGGTGTGCGGCGTGTGCAGTTTGAGTGATACGGAACCCCTGATACGTCTTCACGCGACTCTGACCGGTGACACGTACGTAAGCGTCCGGTCTAATTAGCTACACCCGTTCGCGTCCATTGTGCATTCCGACGGACTTGGGCAATTCCAGCAGGACAGTGCGACACCCCACACGTCCAGAATTGCGACAGGAACACTTCTGAGTTAAAGCACTTTCGCTGGCCACCAAACTCGCCAGACATGAACGTTATTGAGCATGTCTGGGATGCCTTGCAACGTGCCGTTCAGAAGAGATGTCCACCTCCTCGTACTCTTACGGATTTGTGGAGGGCCCTGCAGGATTCATGGTGTCAGTTCCCTCCAGCACTAGTTCAGACACTAGTCGAGTACGTGCCACGTCGTGTTGCGGTCCTTCTGCGTGTTCGCTGGGGCGCTACACGAAATTAGGCTATGATCGCGGAAGCCTACATCAGCGTTTTCCATGCTGATCAGATTTACATGCCAACGTAGTTTCAGAGGCTTCACCGCCGTTGTGGACGCACTACTACAATGGTTAGAACGACACGCGCCCCTTTTGTAGGACAGTCTTGTCCCTCATACAGAGATTCCCTGCTTGAGTTCGTTTGGCCGGCCGCTGGTGGCCGAGCGGTTCTAGGTGCTACAGCCTGGAACCGCGCGACCGCTACGGTCGCAGGTTCGAATCCTGCCTCGGGCATGGATGTGTGTGATGTCCTTAGGTTAGTTAGGTTATTCTAAGTTCTAGGGGACTGATGACCTTAGAAAGTTCAGTCTCATAGTGCTCAGAGACATTTGAACCATTTGAAGTTCGTTTGAGAAACAACAGATCACATTTGAGAAATGACAGTGAATAAAGTTCCATATTTTTCCTATTGCTTATGGTGAATACATTGAAGTTGAGCGCGTATATTGCTGTCGCCAATACCCTACAAGGAGGCAGCTGTAGTGAGAAGCATTGGCAGGTGGGATTGTACTTGGGGAGAGAGGTTAAGGGGTCAGCGATTTTGCGCGTGTCTTTACGTCGCTTGTAACAGCCGCGCTTATTGGCGGCCGCGGAGCTGCAGGTGCCGGGCCGGGCTGTTATTGTTTTTCCCGGTGACGCAACGCAACGGCCGCAGCATTCCCACAGCAGTCGGCTGCTGCGCGGCCGCCGCGGGCAGCCGCTCGCATTGCCACGCCCAGCCGCAGCCGCACTCACGTACACACACGTGGCTGGCCGGCACCGCGTAACGCAATCACAGCGTCGCTGCCCCGCGCGCTCCTCTATTTTTCTAGGCCCGCGGCCGAAAGGTGAGCCTTGTCTTGTGGTTTTATTATGTCTCTAAACAACGCCCTCGAAACTCTGTTTTTGTTCGGTACGTGATAGATTTCAGTTTGTACAGCCGCCGCGTACTTCGGCCACGCTCTGCCTTGGACTGTCTGTACTGCAAACCTTTATGACTTCTGCGAGCCTGACCTGATGCAGTTCCAACATGTCAGCTTAGACGGTTCTGTATTTCAATCGGTGAAAACCAAACCCTTCGGAAGTCCGTCCCCGTCTGTCCATCAACAAACATCCCAATTTTTAGGGACCCCAAAAACGTACTTGTCAAATACTAAGGTCTACGATCGCTTGGCGATGTAAAAAATTTAAGCTTCTGAGGCAAAGCAGCCAAAGGGTACGGCCATGTATGTTAAGTATACTGATACTGACAAACTCACCCACCAAAACCTATACAGGGTGAAAAATATTTAAACCGACAAACTCTGGGAGCTTGTAGGGGACACCAAAACAAATATTTTCCCCTGATGTCATTTTTTCCTATGAGTAGTATTTAAACCGGAAGAGGAAGATTTCTCTGGCGGCAAATTAATGAAACCAACAAACACTTTTCCGTTTTTTTATGACCAAGAGACAACAACTAGGTAGCAGATACGGCCCAATTAAACAGTCGCCAACAACACCGACCCACACATTATCGAAGAACCGCACTTGATGAGCGCTAGTTACTGTGGCATGTGGGTTATCCTCACTCCAAACATGCGAATTGTGCAAGTTGAAGACTCCATCACGCCCGAACGTTCCTTCATCGTTAAACAACACAAAGGATGGAAATGTAGGATGCATTTCACACTGTTCCAAGTACCACTGCGAAAACTGTGCTCTGGGTGGATAATCAACTGGTTCCAGGTTGTGGACACGCTGTAAGTGAAATGGTCGTAACAATTGCTCTCGAAGGACTGTTCTTACATTCGTATGATTCGTCCCCATGTCCCGTATCACCGTTGAAGCGATCATTATGCTTTGCTGAAGAACTCCGTGGGTCTATCGTAAATAAAGTAGGTGTGGACTGCGAATCCAAACAGGAGGCGCTGGCAGTGTTTTAACGCTTTACAGTGTGGAGGAGACAGTTATAGAGACCACAGTGTGTTAACTTTTTATATGTATTTCTCTTATGGCCCACAATCTCGGGAAGGTAAAAAGTGTATTCAGCGAGCTGACTGAAAGTAATATCAAATTTAATAGCAAAATATTGACTGGCATTGCAGGCACGGAATTTTGTTTACTTGTATGATTGACTGGCACTGAGGGATGGCAGCAGACTGGGCGATTCTGAAGGCACTGCTGCTGCTAGTTCTTTGCAGCCTGACATAGTGCGGAATAATATCTTCTGTTTCTGCCGACAGTTCGCTGAAGCAGAGCTAGTTTGAACGTGTTACATTTACGGCGATAAAGTCTCGCGATAACCGTTCATCGTGGATTTCGATTGTAGATATGCTGACGTGGGAAACTCCCCATCGCACCTCCCTCAGATTTAGTGGTAAAATGGCCCATTGGATAGCCTATCAAAAACTGAACACAGATCAAGCATGAAAACAGAAGGAAGGTGTACTGAACTGTGCAAAGAAGTAGTAAAGCGTGCAACATTGAGCAGCTTTGAATGGCCCTGGTGTCGTGGACTGCGAAGGGGGAGATTTGGGTTCAACCCTCCTTCATGCCCCTCCTTTTTTTGTCCATGAAATTTTGAACTGTCCACTCGGTTATTGACGTGTCTGTTAGCTCCATTCAAATTTGTGTCTGTATTGTAGGGTAACGTCCGTTTGCAACAGCCACGTGTAACGAAGGGCTACCCACATAAGTACCTCCTATTCGCTCTACTCAAGTACCATATGTTAAGCCTCTTGCGTTCCGTTTTGGAAGTTTTGACTCTTGAATTCCATCGTTGTAACACGGACCGTATCCGTTTATTTGTTTGCATTTCTGTGAGCCGTCTATGAGGCATCTCTTCTGCTCTCACTATTCATCCCATTTACTTGCGACAGTAATACGTTCTTACCATTTGAATTATATTCCATAACCAATGCATAGTATGACAAGTTCCAAGACAAAGAGACCAGACATGTCACTGACAGGACGGTAAGTTAATAAATTTGTGAAAAAAATCGGGTACGATGGAGATTTAAACACGGATCTTCCGTTTCGTAGTCCAATGCCGTGACCACATGATCACGACACCGTGGTTGTTGCCATTCACTCCATGTTGCAGGTCTAAAGCTTGGACCGATCACTGTTTCTGTCCTACTGCTTTTTTCACAGTACAGTACACCTTCTTTCTGTTCTCATGCTTGATCTGTGTTTCGTTTTTGACGGGCTATCCTCTGGGCCATTTTAACATCAATTCTCAGGGGGCTGCGATGGGGAGTTTCCCTAGTCTGTAACTACGTGTGCTTGTGTTTCCTAGTGGAGACACGTATAGTTTTCAGACGCTGAATTTAATTACTGTTCATAGTGGGGGCTATAAAGAACTATATGAAGGCCTTCAGTTACAATCTTCTGCTCCCAAATCTAGCTACTACAATGGACTGTAACAAGTTACAGTGTTTCACGTCTGCAACAAATAAATGATAGTAAGAACGTTTCGCGCTGTTGTGGTAGTAAACAACTGCACTCCTGGGAAAAGAGCAAGACGTGTAAGAGACTGCTGGTAGACAGTGATACTCTATCTAGACTTACCGTGCATGCTGGCGCCTCTGCTGCTTCTCTTACAACGTGCACTTCGGATTATTTGTGCGTAGAGGACTATGTACGAGGTGTACTCGTAAAGTTTTAATTAACATCTTGAGAGAGTAAAGTTATGTATGTGTTCTTGGTTTGCAAGTACCTGTATGCGGTCGTGGTACGCACTGAAAACCCCGCTTCACAGAACCGTAGCACGCCGCTAGAGGAACGAAACAGGATTGCCTTGCCCTTTGGTACAGTGGAGACGGGCTGTGCCGTTTTACTTTTGGCGTCTGTAGCGGCGTTGGCTTCAGGGAAGGTAAATGCACCAGAGGAGGCAATTCTGAGATTGTGATTGATAATGTAAGCAAGACTAAAGAAAAATCAAGATACGTTCATAGAAAAGTCGATCTTGAAAAAGCGTTCGACAATGTCAAGTGGTGCAGGATGTTGGAAACTCTGAGAAAAATAGGAGTAAGCTATAAGGAGAGACGGGTTATTTACTGTATGTACATGAGCCAACAGGGAACAATACGAGTGGAAGAACAAGAACGAAGTGTTCGAACTAAAAAAGGGGTAAGACAGGTATGTAGTTTTCGCCCCTACTGTTAAATCTATACATCGAAGAAGCAATTACGAAAACAATAAACATTCAATAGTGGAATTAAAATTAAAGTTCGAAGGATATCAATGGTAAGATTCGCTGATGACATAGCTATCCTCAGTATAAACGAAGAAAAATTTCAGGAGTTGCTGAATGGAATGAACAGTATAATGACTACAGAACATGGATTTAGAGTAAATGAAAGAAAGACGATAGTAATGAGAAGTAACAGAAATCAGAACAGCGAGAAACGTAACATCAGTATTGGTGTTCACAGAGTAGATGGTAAGGAATTATGCTACCTAGGCAGCAAAATAACCCATGACGGACTTAGCAGGAATGACATAAAAAGCAGACTAGCACGAAAAAGGGCATTCCCGGTCAAGAGAAATCTGCTAGTATCAAACATAGACCTTAATCTGGGAAGAAATTTCTGAGAATGTATGCTTGGAACACAGCATATGGCAGTGAAACATGGACTGTGGAAAAACCTAAACAGAAGAGAATCGGAGCATTTGAGATGTGTTGCTACAACGTTAAAAATTATATGGACTGATAAGGTAAGGAATGAGGTGTTTCTCCGCAGAATTGGTGACGAAAGCAATATATGGAAAACACTGACAAGAAGAAGGGACAGGATAATAGGACATCTGTTAAGACATCGGGGAATAACTTTCCTGGTACTAGAGGGAATTGTGGAGGGTAAAAACGGTAGAGGGAAACAGACTGGAATACAGCTTGCAAATAACTGAGGACTTAGGGTGCAAGTGCTACTCTGAGGCGAAGAGGTTGGCACAGGAGCTGTGGACCCGCGATTTCAGTATGTACCACGACAGCAGATATGTACCTACAAAAAAATTAACCCCACAATACCTTTTTTCTTCGATTATAATTGAAACTTCGACCAACCCTCTTAATACCATGAATGTCTCTCGTAATATGATAAGCGTGTATTCTTATTACAAAGGCTTGGTCTGCAAAGAATACTCGCCTTCCAAGAGGAGTACCCGATCCCTAACGGATAAAAGTGAATAAAAATTATTGTAAAATAGGGAAGTGAATGTGTTCTGTGACCCATTGAGGTCGTTTATCTGTAAACTTCTGCGTTTGGGTACAGTCGATGTCTGAAGATTAACAGCTTTGATGAAACAGATGATGCTTACGAATGCAGTTTTATTATCGCCATATCGAAGAAGATGGAAAGGATAATAGCGAAATGAAACCTGCCGGTAGGGCACTGCTTAGACTGTTCCAATAGAACTAACATTTCTGTGACAGATACCTGTACACTTGTTCTGCAAGCCACAGAACAAAGCAGGAGCCGGCACCATTCTGAACCAGCAGAATATTTCTAAGCTTGGTAATTTTTGCCACTGATCCGATGCAGTATGCAATCCATAGCAGTGACGTGACCGTCAAATAGCAGTTTCTCCGTCGAGACGGCATTAGTCTCATGACTGTTAAGATAGGTCATCACACGCCCGCACTGCGCATGGTAGACTGTTAAGGCAGAGCGGGTTATCTGCGGAGACTATGGGTCTTCAGGTGCAGGTTTGTGATACAGTCTCTGACGTTGCACTGACGCCAGTAGTAAGAATACCGAAACGATCGTTAGTTCCCATTAGTGCGAGTTAGCTTGCTGTAGCGAACTGCGCAGTGGCGTCAGAAGGTAGAGAAATAAGAATAACAGGCGAGCTGCTATTGCTCAACCACGATATTGTTGCACTTGGCGGTTAAAGGAAACACGCGGTGACGAGTACAGTGGTGACTAAGGGAAACTCACCTGACTGTCAACGTATGAAGGTCAGTTGTGCAGATCCTATCAACTCCCATTACGCGCTGACTCAATATTAGCCAACCGAAGCGCTCTGACTCCCAGGTGAAATAAAAACAGTCAGTCTTTCTGTTTAACATGCGTGTTAATGCGAGTGAAGTAAAGAAGTACCGGAGTTCGTGACGGTTTTAACAGCGCGCAGAATAAGAAAAATTACATACGTGGCCGGGTCCAAATTGCAAAATACATACAACTCGCAGAGTGTCGCTCCAAAGTAACCGAAACATGTACATCAAACTCTACAGAACAAAACATAGAATGGGAGGCAACTATCTCAACTGGTTTAAAATATCTCCTGGGACTATATAGCCGTAAGAGTTGGCACTACTGATTTTCTTTCTTGCCTGCTACGTCTTCATCACTCAGCTATCAAACACCGAGCTGGCTAGTCTTAGTGCATTGCTTCATTTAATGTGCACAGAGTTCTGTATCTGCTTCTCAGCCAGAAACATTACTACTAATATTTCATTTAATTTTGCCATTATTGTCTGCCGTCAAGAGCTGATTTGAGACAGTGCGCCCGCAGAAACTGGCTTAAGGTAGTGTTGACTTCTCAGTTGTCGGTTATAATGGTGCTGACAAATCACTGCTGGGAAAGAGGCGTGTACATTATGTGGAAATTACGGATCGGGAGATACGCACTGAAAGTTACTGAATCCTGTAAAAGTATTTTAACGCGTTAATACCAATAATATTCTTGAGTTGACTTACTGTTAAAACTACCGCCATCAGCATTGTTATAAAAACCATTCTTAACCACAAATCTGAAACACTTGGTATTTGTAAATGAGCTGAGTAGCATTTCGGACCAGTGTCCTCCAGAATTTTTCCGGTTATATTAACGTCGCAACATAAAAACCCACCCACAATAGTTGTTTGTGAACAACTTATAGGCGCAGGAGGGCTTGAATTGGAGTCACGCACAGTGTGTGATGTCCTTGGCCGCGCTGCTGAGGTCCCTCTGGTGGGAGTCACGCTTGTTCGGCTGTAACTGGAGACGCCGCGCTGTCGCTGACACGGCCAGCAGTCGTGAGCGGCACTCGCTCGCCGCTGAGGCTGCTGCCGGCACGTAGCCGCTACGGCACTCGCCATGCACATTCCCAGGTCACCTCTACGGTGGCAAGACGCGCACGCTTCCTCTGCCACGGAAACTTAACACGAAGTCCCCAACAGTATTATAACCCGCGAATGGATATTTGCCAGAAACCTAATTCGTGCTTTCACTACCTTATTGTTGAGGCGACGTAAAGTTGCCATTCTCCACTTGAATAATTACATACGTACGAGGAACGCTCAATAAGTAACACAATACTCCTTTTTCATTCTGAAAGCGGTTTGTTTAGTTTTACCCAGGATTCCAATATACTATTTCGCAATCTTTTTGGGACAGCCGTTGTGGCCGAGCGGCTCTAGGCGCTTCAGTCTGAAACCCCGCGACCGCTACGGTCGCAGGTTCGATCCTGCCTCGGGCATGGATGTGTGTGAGGTCCTTAGGTTAGTTACGTTTAAGTAGTTCTAAGTTCTAGGGGACTGATGACCTCAGATGTTAAGTTCCATAGTGCTCAGAGCCATTTGAACCATTTTCTTGAAGTCTTTTTGGCTACAAAGTCGTACTTCTCAACATGTTCTCCGTTCAGTGTGATTGCTTTACGTCATCTTATTGGAAGAAGGCTATCGCAGGCTATCACTCCACTGGTCGGCGTCGGAGCCAGCGTCGTCATACATCAACAATCTCCCCATAGTCCACGCACTGCTTTCCACAGTGTGCGTCCTTCATTGAGCCAAACAGACGGAAGTCAGTATGGGCGGGACCCGGGTTGTAGGGTGGATGAGGAAGAGAAGTCCAATGAAGCTAAGTGAGCTCCTCTCACAAGGGAACCTCCCCATCGCACCCCCCTCAGAATTAGTTATAAGTTGGTACAGTGGATAGGCCTTGAAAAACTGAACACAGATCAATCGAGAAAACAGGAAGAAGTTGTGTGGAACTATGAAAAAATAAGCAAAATATACAAATGAGTAGCCCATGTGTAACATAGGCAACATCCAGGTGGGTATGAACCCATGCGCGCCGTGGTCCCGTCGTTAGCGTGTGCAGCTGCGGAACGAGAGGTCCTTGGTTCAAGTCTTCCCTCGGGAGAAAATTTTAATTTTTTGTTTTCAGACAATTATCAAAGTTCAGGCACTCGCATATAATCAACTTCGCTCTCCAAAATTCCAGGACATGTTCAGATTTGCTTGGACATATGCAGGATTTGACGGTCTACACACGGAAAAATTTGAAAACGTTAAAAACATACGTTTTGACAGAGCACAGACAAAACTGTGAAACTGTTGCATTCATTTTTTGCAGTTAATGTGACAAACTCTTATGTTTTCACACTTTTTTGGGAGTGATTATCACATCCACAAGAAAACCTAAATTGGGCAAGGCAGAAGAATCTTTTTACCCATTCACCAAGTGTACAAGTTAGGTGGGTCGACAACATATTCCTGTCATGTGACGCACATGCCGTCGCCAGTGTCGTATAGAATATATCAGACGTGTTTTCCTGTGGAGGAATCGGTTGACCTATGACCTTGCAATCAAATGTTTTCGGTTTCCATTGGACAGGCACGTCCTTTCGGCTACTAATCGCACGGTTTTGCGGTGCGGTCGCAAAACACAGATGCTAAACTTATTACACTGAACAGAGACGTCAATGAACGAACGGACAGATCATAACTTTGCAAAAATAAAGAAAGTAAACTTTTCACTCTAGGGAAGATTTGAACCAAGAACCTCTCGTTCCGCAGTTGCTCACGCTAACCACGGGACCACGGCGCTCCTGAACTCGGACTCTCCTAGATGTTGCCTATCTTGCACGTGGACTACTCAGTTTGTATATTTTGCTTAGTTTTTTCATAGTTCCACACAACTTCTTCCTGTTTTCTCGATTGATGTGTGTTTAGTTTGTCAAGGCCTATCCACTGTGCCAATTTATAACTAAATCTGAGGGGGGTGCGATGGGGAGGTTCCCTTGTCAGGTGCGCAGAATTGTGTAAGGCCTTTTTGGAGGAGGAGGAGGAGGAGGAGGAGGAGGAATAGGAATAGGAATTCCTTTTGCACGTATTTGGCGAGTTAAACGCTGAATTTCTTGGGTTAGCACAGTACACGTCAGAGTTTATCGCTGCACCATGAGGAAGTACATGAAACAGAATAGCCCTTCAGAGTCTCAGAAGATAGTCGCCCTCACTTGCGGCTTGGAGCGTTTTCTTCGGAGGAGATGTGGTGTGGCGCTACTCTGTGGATTGCTGTTTTGTTTCCAGTTGGAAGTGGTGTTTCATCGCCCGTGACAGTGTTCGACAAAAAACTGTCAACGATCAGCCTTGTAACACCCAAGACAATCCGCACAGACTTTCCTTCGTCGCTGTTTGCCTTTCTTTAGGCTGCGAGGAACCCAGTGGACGCACTCCTTTGACTGCCACAACTGATGGACGGGTGTGTCAGCACTACAAACAGAGAGGTCCAGTTGTGCAGCGAGGTGCTCGATTGTGATCTGTCGATCTCGTTGAGTGAGTGTGTCCGCACGTTCCAGTTTTGCAGGAGTTACAGCAGTGTGCGGGCGGCTGGACCGCGTGTGGTCGTTCTTGTTTACGCGACCTTGTTGCGACGATGACAGACGTCTCGCCGAACGACTCACCGTGCTTTTGTTAACTGCCACGTCTCCGTAGAGATTCTGCAAGCGCCTATGGATATCTGCGATGCTCTGGTTTTCCGCTAAGAGAAACTCAGTGATGACCCTGTACTCCGTTACAGACACCATGTTGAAGGCTACGTTTAGCGCCGCCACCTATCGAAACCTCATGGAAACCGTTGGGGCTGAAGCGGGAATATTCCACGATCTTCCACAACAAAGTTCGCATTTTTACAACTGAAATTGGCCGAGAAGAATGTATGTTGCATTACTTACCGAACGGCCCTCGTACTTTGCGGGGAGTACTTAGCATTATATAACGTTTTGGGGTTTCTTTCCGCTTCATGCGCGTGTGGATCACAGTAAGAATGCCTTCTTAAATGCAGTAATTAGTGTAATCTACTCTGCCGGAGCGAATCGTTGGAGCTGAAGTACATTTCTAGATACTGTACCTAATACTGGGTTATGAAAACGTGAGAGTAGGTTTTCACAGGATAACTGGTGTGTATCTTGAAGTCTGACCAGGTTTGTCAGTATTTCCGTGACACTGTCCAGAGTCTCCGACAAATCTGTGTCCATTCGTGCTGCCCTTCTTTGGAGACTTTCAGTGTCCTCTGTTAGTCCTACTTGAGTAATATTCTAAGATAAGACGGCAAGTGTTATTGCAAGAAATTTCCTTTGTAGGCTGACTGTATTTCGCCATAATGCCACGAGTGAACCGAAGTCTGCAACCAGCTTTATCTACCACCGATCCTATGAGACCAATGTAGTCAATATACCTAAAAATTGTTATACCCAGGTATTTGTATGCGTTGATTGAGCCCAGTGGCGCTTCGTTTTTGATGCAGTCATAGAAAACTATTTGTCTGTGTCTTTTGAAGTGCACACTTCTACATTTCTGTTCATTTAACTCAAATATTGGGAAGGAGTGAGATTCAGACCCCGTTCAGGCACCCTGTTCAGTGTTTACACAGATTATGTAAATTAATTTAAGTCTCTTGTCCTACGTCAACCTTTATCCTTGGTCCCTAATGAGCTAGACGTCGACAAAACTTAGAGCTGTCATCACAACTTCGTCTTTCACTGGATTGTCAGACGGCTCATCCAGCTGACTATGGACGTATTTACGTCTTCTCTGCGTATTGCAGTTCTTTTCACAGACACAAAGCATGCTAGAAACGATTATGGGACCAACAGGGAATCGATCACAAGACCTCTAGATTTGCAGACGCCGCTTACGTACGGAATCCCTGTACGTCTTTCTCAGCTATATCCTTAAGAATGTGTAGTTATGTAAAACGGAACACATTCAGTACCCTGTCACAATTTGCTAGGTTCTCTTCATAGAACATTTTAAAATCAGATTATTCATTTTGTTTCATGGGCGTTCCGGAATATAGCGCGGGGTAAGATTTTGTAATAATACTTTTATATGTCCAATATTTTCTTCGTTTTCTTTTTAAGAATGATGACCACATTTTGTAATCGTTTTATGTTTCGTTTGACTTTCTCAACTCAAAGATGTTGCTGAGTAACTAACGAAGACGGGATCTATTATGAAGACGGTTTCCGCTACATTTTAATGTAACAAATACGTGCTGTTAATAAAGTGGTGGCCTGAGATAATATTTCGACATCAAAGCGCATTGAAACAGATGTACATTCATGAAGTGAATGGTATTTTGTATCCTATTTTAGGGTTCAAAGTGCTGCCAATTCTTGACAAAAAAGTTCACATTTGTTTTAATTGTATGGGAAATACATACATCTACTTTCTTAGAGATCTTTGTTAAAGTAGTTCATGTATATAGACTTGCACTGTAATGTTGCACGAGTGACACAGGTAATTTCTCAAAATCTGAACATCCACATTCGTTCACACTTATTTGCGCTGAATCTAACAGGAAAGTTGGAACGTAGCAGAGAAATCACTGAATTAATTGACGTATTGACGACATACATTTGATAGAGACCAGCGCGTAATAACAGGAGTAACAACGGTGGAGCAACAGGGCACGCTCCGGTGGTTGCCCCCCCCCCCCCCCCCCCCCCGGACGGTGACAAAATAATGTTTTCAAGCTGTCATCTGGCAGAGTTAAATTGTTTGAAAAATGTTTTACAGCTGTCTGCAAGGAATGCGCAAAATAATTCACACGTTGTCGATAGAATGTTACATTTATGATTTGCCAACGAAAAAAGGCCAAGTACTGGTTAAATGAAACTTCAGACAGAACCATACTCGGAACAGTTGAAAAACACGTGAATAAAATTTAAATAAAATATAACTGAAGTGACACGAAAGTCTGATACAGATATTGCACAGTAGATGCAAGAGGACTAGAGCGTTTACATTCACACACCTAAGAGGAAACATAAATCTAATGCATGAGGGACATTCACATATGCCGAACCATTCATTCATGATAAATAAGGACGAGTGGTGTTATTTCCCAGGTACTTTAGATGCAGACCGAAATACAGTGGCTCCAGCAGGTAGCAGTATTAAGCGTAATTGCTCAAGAATCTGAGTCGAATCCTAGGCGACACAGAGACGTCCACATAGTTTCATGCACGCTGTTATGAACTTCAGACTTTGCTAACATTCTATCCATGAACAGCTACAACTTTACAAACAGCACAGTCCACTCTTCGGAAGTAGTAATGAAATAGTATGTCTAAAGACATCCAGATTTTGCGATCTTTCACCCCTAATCTTGGCTGTATCTAGAACCAATAGTATATGTGGCTAATAGAGATCATTAAAAACTTAGTCAATTTCAAGGTGACAGTTTGCAATGAACACACAAATTATATCGCCTGCGGACAAGGAATAGTATTGCCATAATGGGGATTAAGTTCACTTCGCCATACTAATGATTACCGGCAGTGTTACTCCATTCGCGAGAGCTTAGGTTGTGCAGTTTATGTTCACTTACCGCTGAACGGCATAGTGTGTAATCAGTGTTACGGGTCTATCAGTAGGAAATGAACTAAAGGGGGGGCGGAGGTGGGGGGGGGGGAAGAGGAGTTTCCGTGACCATTCGGACAAGTTGTGAGCAAGATCATAACGGCCAACCACAAGCGTCTTGATGAAGACATTAAACGCATGACTGGTGCTTAGTGTCGTGGAACTCTTGTCATCTAAGAGGACAGTAAAAACCTTTGCAGGACATTGACAAGGCATAGACGGCACCACGAAGTTTCACAGGGATGTTGGAAAAAGACGGAGGGCAGTTACGGCGACTGGTTTTGTGTTTGCGAAGGACGTGCGGATAAAAATCGAAGACACAGAGTTAGTGTAAGACTTGGCGGTTGTTTTTAATAGATAATTTCCAGTCTAGATAACATCGTGCTCGTGGGACTACCTAGACTGATAATCGCCAAAAAAACACAGATAGGGTGCTTCGACAGTTTACTTGAATGAATACTTTGTTTTGCTCTTTGCTCTAAGAGGGTTTTACAGCAGCTGCCCAGTACACAACCTGCCAATATGGTTTGTCAGCTGATTAAGGGAAACAATTACCAATGTGTGGCTTCGTTTTTTAAAGACGCTATGAAAACCATTGGCAAAAAAATTGCTATATTGAGTTCAAAAATGAATTTAAGAATTTTTGATTGTGCCACCCCCGCCCCCTTGTAGGAGTTGCCTGTCAACAACAAGATCACTGCATGTGGATCACTTTCAGGGGGAAGAGAATAAGTCGAGCGAGAAATCGCTCAACGAGATACCTCGGTCTTCTTCTCAAATAATTTAGATGAATTTAAAGAAACACTAAAACTGTAATGACAGACTGGGAACTGGACTGTTAATTGGGACGGATTGGAGTCAGTTTTGATACTGCGCAACGATACTGGTGATAGCGTAGATGGTCAGATAGTCATGAGCAAGCGGGACTGTCGTTTGCGCTGTACTATGACCTCGTTGCATGCCAGTGAAACGTTACGTAACATAAATTTTGCTTATAAAATAGACTCGTATTAAAATCAACTGGTTTTCCGCAGTGTTTGTCAGTATTAGCATGTTCGGCTGAAATTAGCTCGTGTTCTGTAACAAAGTTGATTTTGGGTTCCTGCAGATATATTCGCTAAATGGCAGGAAAAGAATTGTATTTCCACATAAAAACAAAACCGTTAAAACCAATTTAGAGAATCAGTGATGGTTCGTGTGTTCAAGTTGTTACACCAGTCTACAAACTTTGATAAAATTGTGGTTTTTTTTATAGTTCGCGGGAGAAACCATTAATTTAAATTACAGTAAGTGACGTAATCGAAACCTAACTATAATGTATTTAAGCAGACTACTATAGGGATAGACACCTGAGAGAGCATACTAAGCAGCTCATAAAAGACGTTCGCATTCTTACTGGAGCGATGGTGCCAAGTGTAGTCTCCGCCGAGGCGACATGATCCTGGATTGAGAAACATCCTGTATCACATACGTTCCCATAGTACCGTCATTAATGTCTCTTAGGCCATATCATCTCCTTACATACGATACGTAAAATATACAGATACGTAGTATTTTCTTTTACAGTTCATTCAAATACTTGTTTTTCTAACTTACTCAAAGGTCTTCTCGAGAACAACACAGCTTTTTTTCATGAGAAAACATAATCCAGACACTAAAGAGATCATCAGAAACCGGATAACGCCCTACTGGGTATTAAAGCAGCAGTTAGTTGACAATAAAGTGCGAGACGTGGTTAATAGCAACATCGAATTTTTCTGGATCAGTTATATAACGTGACCAAAATATAACTTCGAACAACTGCTATCGTAGAAAACATTTTTGGATCATTTATAACATTATCTCTGTTTCTTATGAACACCCGCCTTCGATGATGAGCCCGCATCTCGTGGTCGTGCGGTAGCGTTCTCGCTTCCCACGCCCGGGTTCCCGGGTTCGATTCCCGGCGGGGTCAGGGATTTTCTCTGCCTCGTGATGGCTGGGTGTTGTGTGCTGTCCTTAGGTTAGTTAGGTTTAAGTAGTTCTAAGTTCTAGGGGACTTATGACCACAGCAGTTGAGTCCCATAGTGCTCAGAGCCATTTGAACCATTTTTTCGATGATATATGGTTTCTGAGTTCCAAATACTCATCGAAACAGTTATGTCAGACGCAGATTGTTTTACCACCGTAACTTTTAGTTTCAACCACGAAACGGGTTTTCGCCTGCAGGGAACAGAATCAAAGATTGTGGAGTTCAAATAGTCAAAAGCTGATGTTCCTCGTTGAAAGAGCCAAAATATAGCTCAATTTAATTTGAAGAACAGCATTACCAATCCTACAATATGTCAGTTCAAGGAACAATGGGCCTGCATTGCATTCAGTACGTGTTTCCCTGGGCTTCTTATACTGGTGTCAACAACGTTAAGTATTAATTTTAATGAGGGATAAAGACTTAGTTTGCCGCAACAGATAATGGAACTTGTTTTATTGAATATGATGAAAAAAAAGTTTACCTCTTATTTGTGCACCGAATGTGACGATTTCCATTTTCTTTTACACTGCAAGACAAAAAGGAAACGACGCACCATTGAGGAGATATCCGAATAGGACGGAAATCGATAGATGTGACGTACAAACAAATGATTACAATTGTAGAGAAATTGAATAATTCATTCAACAGGAAGAGCCTTGCAAATTGATCAAGTCAGTAACGCGTTAGCCCACTTCTGGCCTTTTGCAAGCAGGTACTCGGCTTGGCATTGATTGATAGAGATGTTCAGTATCCACCTGAAGAATATCATACAAAATTCTGTTCAATTGGCGCGTTAGATCGTCAAAATCCCGCGCTGATTGGAGGGCCCTACTCACAATTCTCGAAACGTTCCCAGTGGGGAGAGATGCAGTAACCTAGCTGGCCAAGGCAGGGTTCGGCAAACACGAAGACAATCAGTAGATAGTCTCGCCGTGTGCGGGCGGGCATCATCTTGCTGATATGTAAGCCCAGGATGGTCTGCCACGAGGACACTAAAACGGGTCGTAGAATTTCGTTGACGTAGCGCCATATGTCGGGCCATATGGAGGGCGACAGTCGAGTTGGTATCCCACCGCCGTCTGGGACGTCTCCAGACACGTCTTCGGCCTGGAATCTCATTGACTGGAGTAGAATTGTCTTCAGTGATGAACCCCGTTTCGAGTTAAGTCCCGATGACCTGCGAAGACCTGTCTGGGTACGCCCCTGACAGCGATGTGACTCCAAGACTCCAACCTGACTGTCGCCCGCCATCCAGCACGACAACCAGGAATGACTGTCTGGGGTGCCGCTCCTTTTCACAGCAGTATCACTTTGCTTGTTATCCGCGGCACCCTTACAATACAGCGGCACCTCGACGATATTCTGCGACCCTTTGTGTTGCCCTTCATGGCAGGTCGTCCTGGGCTTACATTTCAGCAAGACCAATGCCCGCCCGCACACGGCGAGAGCTTCTAATGCTTGTCTTCGTGTTTGCTAAGACCTACCGAGGCCAGCGCGGTCGCCTAATCTGTCCCCAGTTGAGAATGTTTGGAGCATTATGGGCAGTTCGGGATTTTGCTGTCTAAAATGTCAGCTGTGCAGAATTTGACAAGATATATCTCAGGAAGACAAGCAAGTCTTACCAGCGCTTTATTGACTTGCTCGGTTTGTGAACCTTTTTCTCTTGAATGAAGCATCCATTTTATCTATAATTGTAATTATTTGTTTGACTGTTCATCACATTTACAGATTTCCATCCTACTCTGATAATTCCTTCGTGGTGTGTCATCAGTCTTCCGAGTAGTTAGATGCGGCCCATTAAGACTTTGTCTCCTGAGCTACCGACTTCATCTCAGAGTAGCACTTGCCCCCAATTATTTGCTGTATATAATCCAGTCTCTGTCTCTGGCTACAGTTTTTACCCCTTACAGCTCAAACAAGTACCATGAAAGTTATTCCCTGATGTCTTAGCACATGTCCTATCATCTGTCCCTTCTTGTCAGAGTTCCTGCAGAGAACATACTCATTCCTTATCTTATCAGTCCACTTAGTTTTCAGCTCCCTTCTGTAACGCAACATGCTAAACGCCAAAATTCTCTTTTTCGGTACTGTTGTTGTCTTCAGTCCAGAGACAGGTTAGATGCAGCTCTCCATGCTACTCTATCCTGTGCAAGCTTCTTCATCTCCCAGTACCTACTGCAACCGACATCCTTCTGAATCTGTTTAGTGTATTCATCTCTTAGCCTCCTTCTACGATTTTTACCCTCCACGCTGCCCTCCAGTACTAAATTGGTGATCCCTTGATGCCTCAGAATATGCCCTACCAACCGATCCCTTCTTCTAATCAAGTTGTGCCACAAATTTCTCTTCTCCCCAATTCTGTTCAATACCTCCTCATTAGTTATGTGATCTACCCATCTAATCTTCAGCATTCTTCTGTAGCACCACATTTCTCTTCTTGTCTAAACTATTGATCGTCCACGTTTCACTTCCATACATGGCTACACTGCATACAAATACTTTCAGAAACGACTACCTGACCCTTAAATCTAAACTCAATGTTAACAAATTTCACTTCTTCAGAAACGCTTTCCTTGCCATTGCCTGTCTACATTTTATGTCCTCTCTACTTCGACCATCATCAGTTATTTTGATCCCCAAATAGCAAAACTCATTTACTACTTTAAGCGCCTCATTTCCTAATGTAATACCCTGAGCATCACCCGATTTAATTCGACTACATTCCATTATCCTCGTTTTGCTTTTGTTGATCATCTTATATCCTCCTTTCAAGACACTATCCATTCCGTTCAGCTGCTCTTCCAGGTCCTTTGCTGTCTCTGACAGAATTACAGTGTCATCGGCGAACCTCAAAATCTTAACTTCTTCTCCATGGTACTACGTAGTGTAGGCGCTTCAGTCTGGAACCGCGCGATCGCTACGGTCTCAGGTTCGAATCCTGCCTCGGGCATGGATGTGTGTGCTGTTCTTAGGTAAGTTAGGTTTAAGTAGTTCTAAGTTCTAGGGGACTGATGACCACAGCAGTTGAGTCCCATAGTGCTCAGAGCCATTTGAACTATTTTTTTTTTTTTTGTAAATTGGCGGCGCAGCAGCTTCGGCTAGATGCACCGCAGACCCACGATGAGCCACCAGACCCTCCGCGTGGTGTAGCGAGGCGAGCGGCGGAAGCGGCAGGCCAAGCATTCGCACACCACGGGAGAGCGCTTGGACGGCCGGCAGCTGGCTTTCACTGCTGCTCTTTTTCCTCGGAGCAGAGTGCGGACTTTCTCGTGTCCCGTCGCCATCCATCTCGGCGGCGGCGCGGCGTACCGGCGGGCCGCGGACGTAACCCGGCCGCCGCTTCCTGCGCTAGCCTAATGCGCTCGCTCGCATTTGTCTTCGCGGACTGCCTCTAAAAACTGCCGCGCTACTCATTAACCGGCGCGTCTATTCGTCGGGCTTAATGAAATGCGCTCCTCTGAGCTCACAAAGAAACGACGTCCCCTCTGGCCTCGCTGCCGCGGTACCTGCGGAGCGAATGCTCTGTTGCAGGTTGCTCTCTATCAGGCCGTTCAGTATGTCCGCCGCCCCCGCCATTCTCCGTGTGTACTCTGCTCTGATTCACTCAGTGCTCCATATCCGGTCCATCCCTTGGTGCAACGGATCCAGCAATCCCTCCATTCTTTTGCTGAGGTTGGCTCTCCTGTTAGCTTTATGTGGGTTCCAGGCCATGTAGGAGTGCCTGGGAATGAGGATGCTGATGCTGCGGCCAAGGCTGCAGTCCTCCTGCCTCGGCCAGTCTCCCTTTGTGTCCCATCGTCTGACATTAGTGGGGTTGTTAGTAAGAGATTTGTGTCATTATGATGGGATACTTGGTCGTCACTTCAAGAAAATAAGCTCCGGGCCATAAAACCGTTCCCAACAGCTTGGACAACCTCATCCCGACCATCTCGGCGAGAGGAGGTCATTTTGGCCAGGTTGCGGATTGGGCATTGCCGGTTTAGCCACCGCTACCTGCTATCCGGGACCCCGCCCCGCCCCGCAGTGCATTGACAGTACGCAATGTTTCATTGTTGTGTCCCCGTTTTAATCAATCTCGTGTTGTCCTGTCTCTGCCATCTACCTTACAGGAAATTTTAGCTGATGACGCTCGAGCAGCTGCTCGTGTTCTTCGTTTTATTACTTTGACGGACTTGTCCAAAGATATCTAACTCTTTTAATTATTTTATCTGCGTCTTTGTAAGAACTTTCTGGTGTGTCTCCGCCCCCCCCCCCCCCCCTTGAGTTTCACCAGATCATAAGTGCACTTACATTTGTAACTGGGCGCTAATGACCTTAGTAGTTCAGCGCCCTCAAACCCCACAAAAAAAAGTTCCAGGTTGAAACGGGATTTACGCTATACCGTATGCCCACCACCACCACCACCACCACCACCACCACCACCACCACCACCACCACCACCACCACCACCACCACCACCGCAACAACAACAACGTGCGGAGCTATCGTAATCAGTTCTCACACATGAGTTGAAAGGCATACGTAAGTCTCATTCGAGTTCCGGTATTTTACATTTTCACTTCACTCTCTGATTCTGTTTCCGTCGCTGTTTGAGATAGAGTTAGCCGCAGCGATTAAGGGGAGACTCCACCCTAAAACTTCAGATTCTTTTCAAGACGAATTCTAATGGCTATGTCACATCTTTGGAATGTTTACTCTTAGATCCCAAAACGATTTGGCTGTACTTGAATTGCAAGCACGTCTAAGAAATGTCTGAAATGGGGACTGCTCGAGGGACCGTGGCACACTGAGAGCTGCCAAACTGGTCAAAATAGTACCAGGCTATCACGGACTTGCATCTGATGCACAGGAACTGATGGCAAGACAAAAAATACAAATGAAAGTTTCTTCGGTGTCATTTGGTCCCAGTGTCTCAAACTACAAAAAAAAAAATACTTTTGGCTCTTGTAGAAGCTGTATCTCAGTTCAACACGGGTTATTTGAATACTGAGGAAAGCAGGAATCCAAGCACTCCTTTATTACACACCCAAAAGATGATCTACTTATCTAGTGATCAACGACGGGTCAAGCAGTCCACAATGCCTGGAGAAAGAACAATTCAAGAAAAAGACTACTCTGGTTTTGAAATTAAAACAAGGAGTCTTAGGGAAGCGGGGAGTGAAAAGCTATGCGGCCGGTGAATTTTAATGGGCATGTGTCGTGTACTAGCATTCATTTTTTTATAAAATTTTGAAATCCATAAGCATTTTTATGTACCGATAATGAAATAAAATCAAGTCTGAAACTTGAAAAAAAATACTGAAAGCAAATTAAAATCTTTCATCATAAAATGAATGCATAGAACTGTTAAACAGTCGTCATAGCTAAACATTCTGGAATGTGAAAATTGTCCGAGCAGCACAAGTTAGTTTTCATAAATTTTATTAAAAATCATATTACAAATTCGGAACAGGAAAATCAAACAAGTTTTAGACTCCAAAGCTTGAGTATTGCTACATCTTCATGTCACAGCCATGATTTTAAAATTCAGTTCCAATCAGTGAAGTGGAAGAAAAGTTAAATTTTTGGGAGGAGTCTCCCCTTAAGTCACCGGATAGGATTGAAATCTGCATTCGACATCTTTATTTCATTTTTCCATAGATTCCATAAATAGCTCCAGGAGAATAACCGGGTTGTTCTTTCAAGACGTGCAAAAAAAAAAAAAAAATGGTTCAAATGGCTCTGAGCACTATGGGACTCAACTGCTGAGGTCATAAGTCCCCTAGAACTTAGAACTACTTAAACCTAACTAACCTAAGGACATCACACACATCCATGCCCGAGGCAGGATTCGAACCTGCGACCGTAGCGGTCGCGCAGTTCCAGACTGTAGCGCCTAGAACCGCTCGGCCACTCCGGCCGGCCCAAGACGTGCACCCCGATTTCCTTCCCAATATTTGTGGAACTGAGCTAGCCACTCAATTTTAATAATCTCGACGGGGACCAGCCGTTAAAACCTATTTCTATTTTGCTTTGTCGGATCTTCTTTATTTCATCTAAAGTGTCGGCCCTGCGCCTGCTCCAACATCACACACCCATAAATTAGACATCCTGTATTGGATGATGGGTCCAGTTGACGTGTACGGAAATTGGTTTTCCATAGGATCGATACGCAGAGTCCTGACGTCGCAACAAGCAAAACACAAATACCTCGTCTACCTGCTGCCTTAGACGTAAGGCCGGCAATGGAGGGCAACATGTCCCTATTTGTTGGGAGGAAACGGTCAGTTAGGTAAAAGCCAGCCACTAGTTCAATCAGAAACACGTGACCTCGGACGCCAGTTACTTGCCTGCAGTGATTGCGAACGGGGACATCCATAGGAAATTAATAATGAGTTTTCAGATTCATGAGACAAGTGCATTGGCTACAGAACGTCCCAGTAACCTGGGGGAAGAACACATGCCTTCCACACTTGACATCAGATGCAGCACGATTTTAAGATTTGTGCAGAAACACATCCCTCTCCATAGTGCGCCACAGTAAAATGTAAAAGATTCGGTTGAAAGCTATCACTTCTCCTCTCAGTCTCGTGGCTAATATTTACTGTTCTCTCGTACCATTTAGCACATGAGAGACAGAGCACAAAGACATAACGTCACATTCGTAATTACGAGAAGTATACTTTTCTATACGTCAAAATTATTCATACGAGTGCAGTTCGTCACGGAGAGTTTCATACGTAAGGGAATATGCTTCGAATTCTGTTATGTCCAGACTTCTCTCAGTTTAATGTGGCAACTAAACGCAGAGGGACGCCCCTAAATAAAGCAAATGATGGTTATTGCCTCAGTCTCAGATGACATGCAGACGTGGTGCTGCAACGGTGGAAATGTTTCTCGATTAGTTTTCTTTATTCGTACCACATGCCAACACAAACGCTACGCAGCTTTGCAGTGCATCCAAAAGTCTTTCTGTGTATGATCTACCCCTATTGCAAGCTTAGTGAGTTAAGTGGAAATGACAGAATGCTTTGTGTCTGCTTTCTTGAGGAACTGAATCACTGTTCCCTTTCTCTGACCTGTGCGTCATGTGTTAAATGCGTAACTGTGCAGCGTGACTAGCTACCGGTGGTTAGAATCAAAGTGCAGCTGAGGCTCAGTGTGGGCTGCAGTTGTCGTATGGCAGCGGAACTTGGTAGATATGCTGATGCATTAACGCGGAACCCATTTGCGCTGGTAACATTAGCTCCAATTTTGGCAACCAGGTGCATATTTAGCGCTGTACACTTTGTGCGACGCTCTATGACATTCACGGTGTCATTTGACAAGCCATAACGCGAGTCAACAATATGTCTATTGAGAAGTGAGGCCGTGGACTGTTAGTGAAACTGTTTTATGTGAACGGCAGCAATTACAGTGCTGCACTCAGAGACTATCGCCGACTGAAAGGTCTGAGGAGAAGCTCGATGTCATTAAATGGTTTGATGATGAATTCGCAACAAGGGTGAGCTTCCTGTGGAACTTGGAAGAGGAAGTCGTTCTGTACCAGTGGAAGTAACTCTCGAGGTTGCTGCAGCTGTAATTGACCATGTAACACGTGCCCGGCTGTTGATAGTGCTCGTGCAGTGGCACGAGAGTTGTCCATCCCATGGTCAACAGTACTGAAAGTTTTGACGCCTGTTTTACACTGGCACCCGCACAAGATCCAGACAGTGGAGCAACTGAAACCTCATGATCCGCAGCAGCGTTCTTAATTCGCTCTTCGGTATCTACCACGATTCGAAGTTGATGACATATGGCTGGGCAATATTCTATAGAGTGGCGAGGTACATTTTGCAGTAAAATGTCCAGTGAATGTGCAATTGACGAATTTATGCGACTGTGTGGTGTGGATTCACAAGCACCTGTGTCGTGGACCCATTCTTCTTTGAAGGCCTCTCAGAGGGCCTCTCGGGTATACCGTGACGTCTGCACGTTATCGACACCTCCTTTTACAACATGTGATTCCTGCTTTGGAAGAGCGCGACTGAATGAGAACTAAGATTTTCATTCAAGTTGTTGTAACACCTCATCTCGCTCGCAAAGTCAAAAATCTGCTTAATGCAACCTGTCATGAACGTGTTGTATCGAGAGGTTTTACAGCTACATGGCCTGCAGAACCACCTGATCTGAAGCCATTCGACTTTTGGCCCTGGGGGTATCTAAGAGAACGCGTATAGCAGGAAAACGTTCGGTCTCTACGACGTGAAGGTCGGTACACTGATAGTGTTGCTCAGATTCCACTGAAACTGCTGCGAGCAAATGTTAAGTCATGTTACGGGTACATCATCACGTCGACGTTTCCGGCACTCAAATTGTGTAAGCCGCGGTTAGTAATGAAATCGACGTTATGCCTTTCTCACTTGTCTGAACTTCCCTGTCCATATCCCGTTCCTAGTCCATTACACGTAGAAGCATGTCTATACGTCTTGCTTGCATACACAGCGCCAGATTTGCACCTGGTGGCCAAAATTGGAACTAACGTTTTTCTAGGGCAGATCGGTTACGCATTAACGCATTTCACTGCCAAACGATAATTACAGCCCACACTGGATCTTCGTGAGTAGTTGCACTTCACTTATAACCAGGTGGTATGAAAATACTGTAGTGTTATGTGCGGTGGTGTGCTCGTATTACCCTGAGTTTTGAGCAGACATCGTGAACCCTGATACATCACATTGCATCTGAAAGCGTGAAGTCGAACGTTGAGCTAATTTACTCAGCAATTAGCATTGTGCCCTCTCCTTATACCTAATCGAGGGACTTCGGTATTCTAAGCTAGGACACGGAGGCGCAATTCGTTATTCGCACACTGTCATCTCTCCTGCCTTTGCTGATGAGACCCGGCGATTAAAAATTTCTTTAATGCCCAGCTTCGGAAAGGTGGTGATGTCGTCTTCTCTGACGACTCCACCCTGATTACAAGCACATCACACACAGTTCTGGATGGGCGATGAGGATGGAGTACGAAAAGCTGTCTATTTAAATCGTTGAAAAACTGTTTACGTCGAAGCGCGTCGGAGAAAAAGTGATGAAAAAACCACGAAATGAATTTCGTAAACTTGTGCCACTCCTGAGGGCGTTACAAAAACACGGACAGCTCCTCGTCCGAGGAGAAGTTGCGGCCGTGCTGGCCTGCGTGCTGCACGCGGCTGCGGCGCGCGCACCCAGAACTCGCCCATTATTCCAGCACGGCTGCCCACTGCCCAAGATCCAGGACGGCCTCTTGCTCTTATTTGCTGTGGCGCGCAGCCCTCGCAGGGAAATTACGAGGAATATCGATTAACCGATGTACCGGGCCGCCTTAACGTCCGTTATTTGAGTATAAAGTCGGCCAGGGAGCCCCGGAGATGCTATCGCGGCTAACCATATAATGGACGGCCTGATGAATGGTGTGGCGTGTAGCGCGGACCGCCGGCCTCCGAAAGCGCGCAGTCACGCCACCGCCGTGCTCTTGCTGCTTTGGCCGGCGCCCACCCCCGCCCTATTACCGTGATGTTTTCATTCAGGCCTTCTGCCAGGAGCGTCGCGTTAGCTGTAGCCACATATTTGACGACATTAAATATGGAGATCAAATCAACAGGCGAGGCGCATTAGATGAAGTTTGGTTTTCGTTGGTGTTTCTTCAGTATACAAAGCGTAAGCAACGGTCGAAATTTGTGTCTTGAAACTGTTCCTGTCGCCGGAGTTATCTTGTTCCAAGCTATACAGAGCCATCAATTCGTACTTGCTTGTGAATTGTTTAAATTCTACTATGATTTTTGTTAGTCTCTTCGTCAGGTAGAGAACGGACCTCTGCCTGGCACAGCAACACTCCCGTCATATTTCTGGTGACTCGTTATTAACAGACAAAATTTGGTCTTTCCGCTCTCTACATCTCTCCCTTTCTCAGCTCCTTCCACCAAATTATCACTGATCACTCCGAACTGTGGTAGATTCTTGTGATTTTAGAAGGTAGGAAGGAACTTCAATGTTCAGTGTTACGTCCATTCACTGGTCACTAGAAACGGAAAAAAAGGACCGCAGTGTTTTCGCCGAGAACCCCAATGGCAAGCAATTGATATGGCCCTGTATGGGCGAGAAGAGTGGTAGAGTACGAAAAGCTTTCTATGAGGGGGCGACCAGAGTGTTCCCGTTGGAAGGCCACACTAGCATGTCGGTACTTAAAAACACCCGCATTAGAGTCGCGCTGGGTTGCATATACACTGCAGAAACGCTCTCAGACTGAAACTTTTATATCGCCCGTTACATTTTGGTAGCCGAAGACATCAACCCCAGTTGGAAAAGAATATATCAGGAACTTGTACGCGTATTTTCTGCAGGAATCATCCCGGCATTTGCGCGATTGTTAGAAGTGCCAGAGGACAGAGCATTCCTACTTCCCCTAAATATGAATCCACTTCCTTAATTCCTTGGGATTGCCGCTCGACATTATCTTAGAGATAAGTCTTCTTGACATTCTGAGTAGGTCTTGTGGGTTTTTTTTCTGACGAGTATAATACTACAGAACCAGGTTAAAAGTTAATGCATATTACTGCAACCTCTCATACATGTGGCTGAAAGTAATGGACACAGCAAAAGATATGCTAAATGAACTAAACAACTATCATACAATGGAATACAACTTGTGAATGAGAAGAACGAAGACTTAAGTAATTTGGTGGAAAATAAACGGAAGTGACAAATTTAAAGTAGAGTGAAATCAGATGTTTCTGATTATTATTAGTCTTCTTTGACAGAGTATGCTTAGTGCTCATATGTCCAATAAAACTAAAAATATTGAACCTCATGGAAAGCAATTTTGGCTGCTGTTCAGTTAACAGAATTGTGTATGGTAACTGAGGGAGCGTAACTCGCTGTAGAATAAACGATTATTTGGTAACACGGCTTTAATTCTTCGTTATGGAAATTAAGGAAGTAACTGTTAGTGTTGCATTTTTTAGTTTTTGCTCCCACACAATGCTGTGTTCCAGTGTAGTGGATTCGGGGAAACAAGTAAGCTTATTTTAAAAATTATGCAGGACTGGAAGGGGATTCGCTAGAATCTGCCAAAAGAAGGGATAAGATTGGAGGCATACTGGGCTAGTCAACTCGATAATGGAGGGCTATCCTAACGGGATGGTGGAAAAAGGCTAACGAATCGCTCAGTCACGAGACACTCTGGACAAATTTACCATGCATTTGAGAATGAGTCTTTAAGAGGAGCTCTTTTGGCGAAATTATCGAACAGAGAAGTTCTTTTTTCCAGTGGAAAATGGGTGTGCCAGAACAATTAACGGTAGTGAGGGGAGAAGAGACCACATACTACTCGATGTGTCTCGGTGTTGCGAAAGAACGTTGTCTGTTGGAAGCGACGACAAAACCAAAAAAGTCAAGTTTTACCACAACGTAGGAAGAAGAGCTGCCCTCTAATTTCCGAATTCCGGCCGGCGTATTGTTCGAAATTCATAGCCAGCCGTTTACTAAATTTGTCCCCCTGTGTGTCACCATACGCCAAGTTTCTCGAGACATTTAGCTACGAACGCCATGGACTGCGTCGTTCGGCGATAAGAAGCCTACAGCTATCGCCTGCAAAGCGTTGTTCACCAGTAGAGACAACGACCCGGAGTATCCCTCCTTGGTGCCAGCCAGATGCGCCCCCGACATCGGCGTGCTCTGCTGCCGCAGCGCCCACACGAGACCCTGCGCCCGCTATCGGCAAGAAATTGGTGGAGCCCTGCGGTCGATCGACTTGCAGGGTACGTGAGCGAGTCGCGGGCCACGCAGCAGACTCAATCACTGTCTGATTAGGGGTCCGGCCCTCGGTCCAGGCTGCCAGTATAAACCACGTTGACGCGCCGCTGCACACACAAATACGAACACGTACAGTGCGTGACTGTCGATATCTCACGAATGACTTACGTGTATGACTTGCCGTGGCGCTGCTGTCGGAGGTCACACGTAATGGCACTCGCCGAATGAGAGGGCTTGCCAATAAGAAAGCTCTCCCAGTGGCATGATAATCATAACATGTCGGCGTGGACCAAATGCGACGCGAAAAACTGTTCAATTTCTGGCATTCTGTTCTCTTTGTGTTACACCAGGACGTGCATACGTCATCACTAATAAGAAATGGTCAACGGCACAGCGATGATCGCATTGGTGGATCGTTATATTCGAGGCGACGATGTAGTAAAAGTCATCAAAGGTACTTTGTACAAAGGAAGTTTATAGTGTGTCTCTATATACGGCACACCAAACTGTGTAGTTACGCATGTTTTAGTAACAAAGCTTGTGTGTTAGATTACTGAACGTAAATTTTCAGTTTTGGTCTCTCATAAACCTGACAATTTTTTTCAGGCACCTGACCACACGTCCGTCCTAGGAAAGCTGTTTTTAAGCGAAAAATATCTTGCTGTGTACTGAACCCCCTGCCACTTTACACGGGGTGTCCCACGTAAAACCGGTACGACTCACGTACCGGCTAATCATCTCTAGTCGAATTGCTTGTGAAGTGGCAACACTGACTGAGAAAGTTGGCTACACTGCATTTTATCACAAAATTGATTGCAGATGTATGTCGGTGCTTCAGGTGTTTTGAGAAACTCGTACTGTTGAGCTGTTACAGAAATGGGGCGGTTTGCATTAGAATAGTGAACTGATATTGTGGAGTGTTACGTAAAGACAGGTTCCATCAAGGAATGTAAGGAAATGTTTCAAGCGAAGTATCGTGGTACGAAACTATCCACGACCAGCACTATTCACGATCTGTAAAAGAAATGGAGGGCTGTAGGACCGGTTCAGGATGTGCAGAGGAATGGACGCCTTGAAACTATTCGCATGGACCTTGCGAGAAGTCCCCGCAAGTCGGTAATTAGATTATCGCAGCAGATTGGTCTATCTCGTACATCGTGTCATCATCTAAAAGATGTGAAATTAATAGGCAGTCGTGCGAGTGAGATGCAAGAGCTGCAGTTTGAGGATCAGGAAGGAAATTCATTTTGTAACTGGCTGTTAACATCAATTGCTAACCGTTACTTGGACCCTTTACTTTGCTCCATGTCAGATGAGGCCTCGTTTCAGTTATCAGAGTATATAAACTCCCAGAACTGCAGATATTGGTCGCCGGAAAATCCACATACTCTGCGTGAAGAACCTATCCACTCAGAGAAGATAGGTGTTTGGTGTGCGTTGCCAGCATGCGCATTATATATTTCAATTACATCTTAAACAGGGCCAGGTATCTACATCTTAAACAGGGCCAGGTATCTACATCTTAAACAGAGTCAGCTATCTACAGATCTTTGACCCTTTCCATGCACAATTGACATGCAGAAAAGCTGTATGCGATATTCCAACAAGAGGGAACAAAATCCCACACATCAAATCAAAGTATGGTCCACATCACCAACGTATTCCCTGGAGACAGGAGTGTCAGTAGAGATTTCTGGCCAGGACTTAACGTCGTGTGATTTTTATTTATGGGGCGCACTAAAAAGCAAAGTGTATGCTGTCAATCCTCGCACAGTAGGCGATCTTAAACGGAACGTTACTAGAGAAATTAACATCATCACGCCTGCTGAATTACAGCGAATTGCTGGTAACGTCTTTAGACGATGTCAGCGATGCCTGGTTCCCCATGGTCATCACTTCTAGCATATCTTATAAAGAGGCAAATACGTTTTTCTTTAACGTTACTATCTATTCGTTTTTAGTTAGTTTGTTACTTGCACCTCGGACTTGTAGCGTACCGGTTTTATGTGGGGCACACTATAGCCATAGGTTCCTTTGTATTTGATGGGGATCTGGTTCTGGAGGAGGATAAGCCATAGACAGCCTTGTCACGTTCAGATCAACTTTTGTGCTGTGGGCTATTTTGCAATTATTTGTAAGTGATAGGAAAGATAAATTCTCGCACGGGGTCTTCGATTGGTGAGTAAGAATGTGTAATATGTGGCTCTAGTTATTTTACGGTTGTGGTGGTGCCTGGAGTTAGTGTGATTTCCAAAGCAGGATACATAAAAAGTTGTAAACATAAGAAGCTATTCGTCAAGAGGATTTTTTATATGAAAAAAGACGATAGTGTATGGAAAGTTCAAAAATGGTTCAAATGGCTCTGAGCACTATGCGACTTAACATCTGTGGTCATCAGTCGCCTAGAACTTAGAACTAATTAAACCTAACTGACCTAAGGACATCACACACATCAATGCCCGAGGCAGGATTCGAACCTGCGACTGTAGTGGTCGCTCGGCTCCAGACTGTAGCGCCTAGAACCGCACGGCCGGCATGGAAAGTCTGACGACTGAAATTTAAATAATCATTGTGATCAATATTAAGAATGATCAAATAGTAATCACATGCGTCTGACAATTGGCCATGGTTAAAATATAAAGTGGCGGAATCAAAATTTCTAAGATAGCAAGTAGGTTTAATCAAGGCGTTATTTAGTTACTGGTCTTACCTTTGACGTAACCTAAAACTCCATATTACATCGATTTATTTCTTGATTACTCATGTTATATAGTAGCGTTGATAAATTTCTCAACGGATGAATGATTTATGTATTGTCTTACAAAAATGTATTTTTCGTAATCCAGAATATTTGCAAAGGAAACGTGAATGTTAACGCTTATGTATTCTACAGAACGAGGTGGCTCAGTAACAAAATCTCTGGACTTATATTCTGGCCGTGGACTGCTTCATCCTTGTTCCGTTCGAGTTTGATTGAACTTCATATTCTTCTCCCTCTTCGATCTCCAAACATTCGATTTTTTCCCCCTTCACTGAGCCTCCCGAGACATGGAGCAACACTTTTTGTGAGTCCGCGGTTAGGACGTTTCTTTTTTCGCCTTAGGGGATGAGGTATGCGTCTTGGATCGTGCGTGAGCGCACTGCTGTTGAGGAAGACCACTCACTTCCATGTAAGGAAGCGGAGAGGTGTAGAAAGTAGTCCACTGATTGAAAGATGTCAGAGGGCTCCGCCGTCCCTACCGGCATCTCCTTTCTCCATTGATATCTGCTCGTGTAGACCAACGAAAGTACACATCCATCGTACGTGCTTCCTGGTTTCGCTAACTTCGCTAGAGGGAAGCAACGTGTCGTCTTCTGCGCTCACTCTGCTATGGACCTGACAAGAGGGCTAACGCTAACAGTCACGCCTACTCGTCCTAAGAGATGTGGCGGAGAGTGCTAGCAGTGGAAACAGAGGCGTTTGCCAGTTTAACTTGGATTCCGGATCGGCGTTAACGTTACATTTTCCATCTGCACAAAACCGTGCCAGAGGCGAATGTCACCTGAAGTATCGTAAAGTAAGTGTGAAACACAGACCAAATACTGATCCTGATTATGATTCTTGGGCATTTATACGCCACGCAACTTCTGTCACCTTCCCCCGATTTAAAAAAGTCGGACTTCAGGATTGGGAAATCTTTTTCTCGGTGAACCTTTGACGATCCACATTTTAATAAGTCGTATATGAAAAGGGCAATCTCTAGATCAGAAAGTTAAATAAGTCATGGCAATCGCTATCGAAAAGAAGATGTTCTCGTTAAGTGTTTTAGCCCATTCTGACAGTGTTTGTGGCAGTAACTATAGGACATGTGAGCAGTGGCGGATATATTGGAGGAGGAGGGGGGGGGGGCGACATGAAGTCCATGAATAGCCTCAAATGGTCTCCAAATAGCCGAAAATAACCAGGGTCCAGTACATTCCATGTAACCACAGCGCACGCCATGATGGAGGCACCACCAGCTTCCACAGTGGCTCGTTGACACCTTGTGTTCCTGGATTTGCGGGCTCTGCTCCACACTCGAAACCTACCATCAACTCTTACCAACTCTCGTGGTCGTGCGGTAGCGTTCTCGCTTCCCACGCCCGGGTTCCCGGGTTCGATTCCCGGCGGGGTCAGGGATTTTCTCTG
Source organism: Schistocerca nitens (assembly GCF_023898315.1). Taxonomy (NCBI): domain Eukaryota; kingdom Metazoa; phylum Arthropoda; class Insecta; order Orthoptera; family Acrididae; genus Schistocerca; species Schistocerca nitens. The sequence goes on from NC_064614.1 coordinate 451,326,626, forward strand.
CCTCGTGATGGCTGGGTGTTGTGTGATGTCCTTAGGTTAGTTAGGTTTAAGTAGTTCTAAGTTCTAGGGGACTGATGACCATAGATGTTAAGTCCCATAGTGCTCAGAGCCATTTGAACCATCTTACCAACTCAAATTGGGACTCATCTGACCAGGTCACGGTTTCCCCGTCGTCTAGAATCCAACCGATATGGTCACGAGCCCAGGAGAGGCGCTGCAGGCGATGCCGTGCTGTTAGCAAAGGCACTCACGTCGGTCGTCTGCTGCCATAGCCCGTTAACGCCAAATTTCACGACACTGTTACACGGATACGTTCGCCGTAGGTCCCACAATGATTTCTGATGATATTTCACGCACTACAACTTGTCTTTTAGCACTTACAACTCTACGCAAACGCCGCTGCTCTCGGTCGTTACGTGAAAGCCGTCGACCACTGCGTCGTCCATAGTGAGAGGTAACGCCTGAAATTTGGTATTCTCTGCACAGTGTTGACTCTGTGGATCGCGGAATATTGAAATCCCTAACGATTTCCGAAACGGAACTTCCCATGCCTCTTACTCCAACCCATTCCGCGCTCAAAGTGTGTTAATTGTCGTCGTGCGGCCGTAATCACGTCGGAAGTCTTTTCACACGGATCACCTGAGCAGAAATGACAGCAGTGCCGTTGCTCCTCCCTTTCACACCTTGTGCACGCGCTACTGCCGCAATCAGTGCATATGTACACTCCTGGAAATGGAAAAAAGAACACATTGACACCGGTGTGTCAGACCCACCATACTTGCTCCGGACACTGCGAGAGGGCTGTACAAGCAATGATCACACGCACGGCACAGCGGACACACCAGGAACCGCGGTGTTGGCCGTCGAATGGCGCTAGCTGCGCAGCATTTGTGCACCGCCGCCGTCAGTGTCAGCCAGTTTGCCGTGGCATACGGAGCTCCATCGCAGTCTTTAACACTGGTAGCATGCCGCGACAGCGTGGACGTGAACCGTATGTGCAGTTGACGGACTTTGAGCGAGGGCGTATAGTGGGCATGCGGGAGGCCGGGTGGACGTACCGCCGAATTGCTCAACACGTGGGGCGTGAGGTCTCCACAGTACATCGATGTTGTCGCCAGTGGTCGGCGGAAGGTGCACGTGCCCGTCGACCTGGGACCGGACCGCAGCGACGCACGGATGCACGCCAAGACCGTAGGATCCTACTCAGTGCCGTAGGGGACCGCACCGCCACTTCCCAGCAAATTAGGGACACTGTTGCTCCTGGGGTATCGGCGAGGACCATTCGCAACCGTCTCCATGAAGCTGGGCTACGGTCCCGCACACCGTTAGGCCGTCTTCCGCTCACGCCCCAACATCGTGCAGCCCGCCTCCAGTGGTGTCGCGACAGGCGTGAATGGAGGGACGAATGGAGAAGTGTCGTCTTCAGCGATGAGAGTATCTTCTGCCTTGGTGCCAATGATGGTCGTATGCGTGTTTGGCGCCGTGCAGGTGAGCGCCACAATCAGGACTGCATACGACCGAGGCACACAGGGCCAACACCCGGCATCATGGTGTGGGGAGCGATCTCCTACACTGGCCGTACACCACTGGTGATCGTCGAGGGGACACTGAATAGTGCACGGTACATCCAAACCGTCATCGAACCCATCGTTCTACCATTCCTAGACCGGCAAGGGAACTTGCTGTTCCAACAGGACAATGCACGTCCGCATGTATCCCGTGCCACCCAACGTGCTCTAGAAGGTGTAAGTCAACTGCCCTGGCCAGCAAGATCTCCGGATCTGTCCCCCATTGAGCATGTTTGGGACTGGATGAAGCGTCGTCTCACGCGGTCTGCACGTCCAGCACGAACGCTGGTCCAGCTGAGGCGCCAGGTGGAAATGGCATGGCAAGCCGTTCCACAGGACTACATCCAGCATCTCTACGATCGTCTCCATGGGAGAATAGCAGCCTGCATTGCTGCGAAAGGTGGATATACACTGTACTAGTGCCGACATTGTGCATGCTGTGTTGCCTGTGTCTATGTGCCTGTGGTTCTGTCAGTGTGATCATGTGATGTATCTGACCCCAGGAATGTGTCAATAAAGTTTCCCCTTCCTGGGACAATGAATTCACGGTGTTCTTATTTCAATTTCCAGGAGTGTATAATGCTATGTCATGACTTGACAAACTCCCTGTATTTTCCTATTTTTATTCACATTCCTTGTAAAACACGTAGTTCAAATGGTTCAAATGGCTCTGAGCACTATGGGACTTAACATCTATGGTCATCAGTCCCCTAGAACTTAGAACTACTTAAACCTAACTAACCTAAGGACAGCACACAACACCCAGCCATCACGAGGCAGAGAAAAAACACGTAGTCACAGATGCTATAACAGCCTTATGATCACTGATACTCAAGACATTTTCTTCTGTTAATGTCTGAAAAACGAAAGCAGCTTTCGAGCCCTCGTCCTGTATGTTGAAAAAATATCCTGAACGTGGGGTGTCATCTGCACAGTTATACAGCCGGCTTTTCCAGCGATTTGTGGACTGTGGGTCCGTAGCTCTAATAACGGCGTATCGTAACAGACCTCGCACCATTTCTGATACTGTTGTGAACGACTGGGTATTGCAACGAGTGGAAGAACATCCTGAAATTAGTGCACGTGGAATTTCAGGCTATGTTGGGGTTAGTTATCTTTCAGCTTGGACGATGCTTCACGAACAGTTGCAATACCCATATCCTATACAGCATCTCGCTGTACCCGTATCGTGTAAATTTTCTCCAAGCTCTTTGGCCATAAGATCAACGTGCCATAGACAAGTTATACCAATGGCTGTTACAAAGATGTAGTGAAAAATGTACTTTCCATAAGAAATACATTGTTCACAGACACTGCTGATTTCGAGTGATTTGTAATTGTCATGTTTCATAACCAATGAGTTTGGGAGCGATGCAGATCCACAGGCAGTTTAATAAACAAGTCATTCACGCCGATTTTCAATTAATGTATGACCTGTAATTATTGACGATAGACTACTAGGGCCTTACATGCTACCAACAGGTTGACTGGTACAAGATATCATCAGTCCCTGTCAAAAGACTTGCCACTCCCGCTAGAGACGGTACCATTCAACAACGGCTGGAGATGCTTTGCCTGCATGATGGCGCAACATTTTCTCCGAAATGTCCGACAAAGCTTCACACACACACACACACACACACACACACACACACACACACACACACACACAATGGCCAGTGGGTTGGTCGGGAAGGTCCAACACTACGGGAACGCACCATCAATGGCTGCAAGTGCGTCCTTGACCAATCTGAATTTTTTCAGAGAGAGTATCATGCCCTAAGACGAAGAACAGAAGCATGCCTTAGTATGAATGACTCCATATTGAACGCCACCTTTAACGATGGCTCACAAGTGCAGGTTGTGTGTAATAGCGAACAGATAACGTTAGAAACTGTGCTCTTTCACAGTAACAGAATATGTTCTCAACTGTTTACTGCATTCCGCATGTAGTTCGTAATAACAAGGAGTTTGCAATAGAATAGATGTTTTACAATAGCGAGGATGAAAATGTGTTCATAGCTCTTAAGGTATGCATTTTAGAGTAGTCCATGTCCACAGTACCACCATTGAAACTGTGGTACATAGTCTTTCAACAGCATGTATTTTCCTTTGGAAGGCTGTTACTCAATTCTTTGTGTCTTCTACATAGTTATTTCTCGATCTATCTGTTCCTTTAATTATGCCTTTATAAGTTTTTTACTTTCTGTAGCCATACAGCATGGTAATTATACTTGTAAATAGCGCACAGTTATGGTTACTTAACGTACATATTGTAATACTGTGATGTGACCTCTGTATGACATCAGTCTTGATTTATAATCGACTATGTACTTCTGAAGGCGGTAATGGAATGCTGCATCAATTCCCTGTAGCCCTCTAATTTATAGACACATAAAATTTGCAACGCAACTGCTTGGAATACTGAGGGATAATTGCATTACGAGTGAGACTGAATTTTCTTCTGAACTGCGACTACGTATGGGGTGAAACAGTATTCTGTGGTCTGTGACAATAGTGACTTGGCGACAAATGGATGACAGACCAATCTGTTTTGTTTCGCGCTTGCAGAAATTCGTCATAAAAGATACCGAAATAACGTTTGTTTACGATGGGTCTAGTGATAATTCTAAAACTGATAAGTTGCTGTTGTCTAGCTACCATGTTTGAGACAGTGAAAGGAGTCGAGGCGTCAGCGATTTGGCGACACGAGACGTACGGCTACCCAGCTCCACATGTTAAAGGCGGATGTGCAAATAGCCGCAGTGACAAGAAACTGCCCCAACCGGCCGGGTCATTCCCCGCGAGCGAGCACCTTGCGGGCAGAGTGGCGCTCGCTTTTTGTTTGTGGGAGCAGGTGTAGGTGTGTCCGCCGAGGGCAGGGTTAGTGACCGGGGAGGACTCGGAAGTCTGTGGCAACCTCCCACCTCTCAGCCGTCACCTCGCGACACTCGCTGCACGTGCCGCGGACGACACAGTAGCCCGTCAGCGCTTCCTGCAACTTACTTCCTGTTTGGAAACCCGCCTACAATAACCGTCCCGTGATAGCTGTAGTTGCTCAAAAAGCGACAAAACACCTTGGTTCACATATGAAGCTCAAAGTTCAGATCTGTCCATTCAGATAAGTTGCTTTGTTTTTTCTGTGAACCACCTAGGAAAATTCACGACTGGACTTCTCCAACATGGTCGTGGCAAATATTCTTCGTTCTGATTTTCCAGATGTGATACTGCTTCGTCCTTAATATCATGCAAGTCGTTAAATTATAACGTTTTTGGAATGAAATGTTAAGAGTATTTTACACTTTCGCGCGAACCATTTCAAGACAGTTTTGGAACTGAACATTTAAGTAACATTCGTACATAAGTGCAAACAACGTGGAACTTATTGTTATTATTATTATTTCTGTTATCGTACTGATCCGTTGGGTTCACATAACATCAATTCCCCTTTCTGTGTCTCTTCATACGTTTCTAGTTCTCCATGTTCTCCCTTCTCTGTTTCATACGTGTTGTTACTGATTCCTTGTTTTCTATGCCTTAAACGCCTTCTAAATGCGCTATTTTATTCTTTAAATAATTTATTTCTGTGATTTATGGTTCTCTGACATTGTTCATTTCCAGTTCTTTCCTTTTTTCCTATAATCCAAGCTATTTTGTCTCATTTTCACCGTAATACAGGAATGTTTATTTTGTTTGCCTGTTCCCATTTATTTGGTTTAGATATCCGAATAAGGTTAACGTTCACTCTGCTGTTACTACTGATATTTTCTATGATTCAAAATTTCTAGTTCTCTCTTTTTTTGTGTTGTATCTATTGTTATTGTTGTAAAGTAACGCTATCAAGTCAAAGTTGACGCTACTATGGTATAGTAGCATGGATTTGCACATCTAGAGATGCTTTTTCTTACTATATGTTTCTTAGTTAAACCACATGCTTCACTAGCTCTTAAATCTGTTGTAAATATTACTAGGTCCTCTTGCCACGTGATCTTATGCACCAATCACTACCTCTTTAACAATCGTTATTTGGCAAGTGGCGCTAACCCACTACTTTGCACACATTCCGCTCAAGTTTCAACTGCCCATCACTTACAGACGGAATGCCCATTTTTTTTTTTAACCGTGTACGTTCCAGCTTGGGGTTGCCGTCAAAGTTATCGGCGTTTTAGCAAATGATGCGCGGGCTGCCGACCACGTTTTACTTTTTATACGCCAAAGCAATATGGCGAAGGCCATTTAATTTATAGTTTTGGACCTCTGTTTCTATATGCTGTCTCTTTTAGCCCTTTCTCCACTTTAGCTGTCTTATGTCAGTTGGGGCTGACGTATAGTCGATTTTTAACTCGTCTCTGTCTTCGTGAACTGTCTAGTGCGGTATACTGAACATGGGCACAATGCTCCTCCTCTGTTTATAGTACTGCTTGATCTCGAGAGATCTTCATATGGAACCAGAAACGAATTTACATATTTAAGAGCATTGTTCAAAATTTCGTGAGAACTCCTTCACAAAGCTGTAAAATTACTCTGGACGAAGGAATGAACTTTCGGGACGGCGGAGTTGTCAATGAATAATCGGTTCTCTTGTGGATGTTGAATGCTTGCTGGTTGTGGCACTGACCGTTATGATAGCGCGTGCGCGCGCGTGCGCGCGCGTGCGCGTGCGCGCGCGCGCGCGCACACACACACACACACACACACACACACACACACACACACACACACACACACACACACACACACACACCGAACAATATGTTTATTGGAAAAACTGTAAAAATTTTATGCAGAAGTTTCGAAATAATTCGAAAAGCATCTGGCCGTAGACTGTGGAGCTTGTACAACATCAGCGTGCATAACTAAACTCGTCCTCTGCATGCAGTTTTTGCATTCACATCACAATCCTTTCGAAATGCCCGCCACTAGCAGTACGGCGATCGCGCAAACGATCTGTGAAATTTTCGATCACATCCTCTAGATTCTCAACGGAAATTGATTCAGATGCCACACAGACCGCCGATTGATGCTCGTCTAGCGAGGTGGGATGGTGTCGGTTGATAGTGTCTTCTCAATGTCACCCACAAAACGTAGCCACGAGGAGTCATATCGGGTGACTACGGAGGCCAAACTATACCTGAGCCAGTAAATTTGCAATAATCCAACGCAGTGGCTCTATTCTCTAAGAATTCATCAAGAAAGCGAAATATTTATTCAGTGCAATGTTGTCTGCCCTCGTCTTGCATGAACCACTCGGTGCCTGGTCGATCCTCCAACGTTTGCTACTTGGCGACAAACCCTATCGAAATTGCAACGTACCATTCGACAGTGATCGTTTCTCGCATGAAAAGAAGGATGAATAATGCCGTCGCTGCATACCGCAGCCCAAGCAGTAACCTCGGGACAATACAGTGGTTGCGCTTCACGCAAATGGGAATTTCCGGAACCCGAAACTCGCCAGTTTTGCTTATTCATGACTCCATTCAGGTGGAAGTGTGCTTCATCTGTGAACCAGATGCAGCCAGCGTCAAATCCTTCATTACCAATCACCGAGAGAATCTGGTTCGCAAAGCCAGCCTTGTGTCGCACAGCTCTTACAGATACTGCCTGGTGGCGATGGTTTTTGAATGGAAACGTGTGTAGGCGCTGCCTCAGTATGTCTGCGTACAGGAAAGCTTCAAAGCAGTCTCTGCTGCACTTGTTCGGATGGATTTCCTTGGAATTCGCGAATTAATTGCAAAAACCGTAGCAGTATTTTCAAGAGTAAGTACAATTTGCCTGCGGCCAATATTCCGCCCTAATTTGTCGGCTACGCGGGCCGCCCATTAGAACTTGGCTAAGAATTTGCGAATGGTTTCCACATACGGTTCTTTGGAACATTACATGGTGTTTGAAAACTGCGACCTTTTGCCGTAGGGTTGTTCTAATCTTAGGTATGCCAATACAAGAAAAACACGTTGTTCAATGGAATACGTGATTTCAGTCTCTCTCTTCAGTACGCTAACATCATTTCATGTATCAACGGTGGAAATGATCACTCTGAGCTGCGGCGCACTATTTACAGACACTACATATTACGGTTACAGCGCCATCTATCAGCAGGTTTTAGAACCACGTCGAAAATTCGTATTAAACTCTGAAAAGTTTCCCAGTAAACATACCGTTAACTGCATTCGTCTATCAGTCTTAATTTTCGAAATATTTAATTCTGAAATTAGGGGCTCCTTCGCTGGACACTCTTTAGTAGTAGAGTAGCTTTTTCATGGTGCTTTATTTTTACTAAATACTCTGTTTACAGATGCTGTCAGATACGCAGTTTGCAGCTGTGAGTCTGCAAAACAAATTACACGTCAACATACTTTGGAAACAGGTTCACGGAAGGAGCAGTTAATAAATCTGGTGCATCCAGAGTTGAAATTTACCACCACGTGTTTACATAATCACGTGCCGCCCGGATCGGAAAGACCGACCGGTCCACTATCGAATGCTCTGGACATTACTCGGATGATTAGTGGGTTCTCCGCCCGCAGCCGCATTCGTAACCGTGAAATTGGTCAGTCGTCGCCTGGCTTCCGCGAGGCGGCTTCCCTGCAGAGCCCCACCGGGATGTCACTTTTAATTTTCGGCGACGGCACGTCAGTGTGGGCCGCGGCGCTCGTGCTGCTCCATATTTGGTGGATTAATACGGGCCGGCCGGACCTGCGTGACGCGGCGGAAGCATTTTTACGACTGCTGTCAGCCTGCCGCGGGCCCGCTTTAAATTTAAATTAAGAGCGCAGTCCCGGCTCGACTCGTCTCGGAATGCCGACCGCGTCCGCTTTTTCCCTGCCGCGTCTACACAATTCTTGCCACTTCCTAACGCCCGCGCCCGCAACAGGTTCCCGTCTCCATCTGTGGACCGCCCGGTTTTGCTGCAAGAAGCGTTCTCGGTCAGGTAACGGACTGACATCCTGCTGCGCGTAGGTTAATACCTGTTTTCTTCTCTTTATTCTCTCTATAGTGTGTCCGAAACCAACACATTACCAACAAAATACAGCATTTAAAGCCAGCACAGAAGTATATGTGGGGGGAAAAACTTGGTTATCAGAGGAAGGCACAGATAACACAATCAAAGGAATTGTAAATATCGAAAGTCACGTCGTAAACTATGTGATCTGAAGTATCTGGACAACTGTTACTGGATATTAATATGGGGTAGTCTACCCTTCGCCTTTATGACGGCCATTTCAGAAATGGTATTGTCCAGAAACCTTCGCCTTCCTGATGCTGCTTCGTAACAGGGTGCATTGTAACGCCGTAACAAACCATCGTCGTGCCGCGCGGGATTAGCTGAGCGGTCTCAGGAGCTGCAGTCATGGACTGTGCGGCTGGTCCCGACGGAGGTTCTAGTCGTCCCGCGGGCATGGGTGTGTGTGTTTGTCCTTAGGATAATTTAGGTTAAGTAGTGTGTAAACTTAGGGACTGATGACCTTAGCAGTTAAGTCCCATAAGATTTCTCGTGATGACTGGGTGTTGTGTGACGTCCTTAGGTTAGTTAGGTTTAAGTAGTTCTAAGTTCTAGGGGACTGATGACCATAGATGTTAAGTTCCATAGTGCTCAGAGCCATTTGAACCAGTTTGAACCCATAAGATTTCACACACATTTTTTTTAATACCATCGTCGTCTCCGAACTATTCTTCTAACTGTGCGCAGTACATAGTGCGTTAAAATGTGTTTACATCCTTCACATTTAGCATTTTCTTAAGTGCTGTAACGGAACCGCACCCTAACCACGAAAAACTCCCCCACATCATAACACCACACTGTTCTTCACTGTTGGGTTTATCCATAATAGCAAGTAATGTTCTTCAGGTACCCACCAAACCCAAACCTTTGCATGAGTTTGCCATAGGGTATAGCGCGATTCATCACTCCAAATCTCTAGTGTCAAGTCATATGCTTTCAGGGACGTAGCCTATTGCGCAACCTCAAGCGTCGCTTATCACTGAGTACAGGAATGTGTGGCTTATGAGGAGCTGCTCGTCGATTGCATCCCATTATTTTTTTACTCCATAAGCAGAGTCATAGTGCTAGTTCGCCTGCTGGTAGCATTTTGGGAAATCGAGAGTGATCCCTTCCGATGATTTCATGCTTATTTTTACAAATTTTTCTTACTACCACCATCTGCGGTGTTCGATGACCTGTGGCCGTCAATGTATGAGGTCTTCATGGTCGTCGTTTTGCTGTGGTTCTTCCTCGTTGTTTCCATAACCGCCATCACATCCCCAAAAGTCAACTTCGGGAACTTCAAAAGAGTCGAAATGCCCGTGATGAATTTTTTACTCAGGTGACATTCAATAACTAGCTTGCATTCGAGATTGACAATGAGATCTGACCTTCACATTCTGCTGTTAACTGCTACTCAACTGGTAAGACAATACTCCCCGTCTCCATTTATATTGAAGGTTCCTCTCTCGTGACATCTAGTGGTAAATTCCACATTACTTTAGGGTGTCCGGATACTTTTGAACAGATAGTGTATTTTAATTATTTACTGTTAATTGGAATTTGTAACTCATTATAACGACATATAGAAATGTTTGAAGAAAGGGAAATGTAATAGGGCTTCACTACACTTCGTGTAGACCAAAACTTCAGTTAAGTCATTTCGTACACAAACCAGGCAGTCAGAGTGAGTGGGGTTATGAAGTCATAGGCTCACTCATATGTAGACAAAGTAATTGGCATATCTCGATACATTAATATGATGCTGGGAAACTACAGTTCGTGTACGAAACAGAATACTTACAAAATACTTCTACGACTAATTTTCGCTGGGGCGCTTCAGTCTAGACGCGAGGTGGTCCTCCCAATCAGGCAGTGGCTGACTACTCCCCACAGTCAGTCGCGGTCTGTTTCTAAGCGCGTTGACGAGACGTTAAGTGCTACCCTGTCTCCCTGCGAAGATCCTGTTGGAGGAATCCCGTTGTTGCAACGTACAGACAGTGGAATTTTATCTTTGTAGTTCAAAAGATGACAAAGTGAGCACAGACTGAGTCGTCTTACGCGAGCAGATGTGCGAGAGAAAAGGATAGCTTGAAACCCGTTCTTATTTCCCAGACCACCAATAGCGTACTGCTGTATGCTCTCTTTCTAAAGTTTCAACTTTATGAGTGATACACCACAATGACTACTCCCCTTTCCGCACGTATTTTGTTGCAGTAAATTCCTTGCAGTATCAGGATTCGTAATTGGTACTACCAGGTCGGTTTGTACTGCGTTATGGCGAGTTAAGTGCAGTGCCCATAGATTTCGGTATATTATTTAACATATAATAAATAAAAGCTTCACAAGATCAGTGCTAAGCAGATTAAACTTAGCGATTTCATAAACCGCTGTTCGATAAAACCGTGTATCAAGTCGTAAAGTCAAGATAAGACTTCAATGTTACTATCAGAGAATGCAAAACAAAGAATAGGGTTTGCAGACTCTAATATTGCAAACGAGTGAGCCGTCAAAAACGGAGTAATAAAGCATTCTTCGTCAAATATAAAGGGTAATAATGCAGTGCAGTTACGATAGAGAATCGTTGGATCCACCCACAGGTATCGAACTGACGTGGTCTTAACAATATTCTTCACAGCAAATGTGTACTACGCTCTCCCGTCCTTACACAGAGCTAACCGGCGGTGTCTTTTGCCACCGAAATCGGAGGTGAAGTTTCAGAACGATATCATCGATAAACATTCTCCACATAGTCTATAGGAGTACTTGCAGGTAATTTCGAGATCCAGTAGAATGTAGCCTTATGCCAGTCACGATTTCTTGCGAATTTTACGTTGCATATTTAACCACAGTGAAAGTAATCTACTGCAACTGTCCCTCAATGTTTCCAAGTTTGCAAGTCGAAGTTCTTGTTTTGTAATTCCCTAAGTTTTCCGTTTGACTTCTGTTGAACATTATGTATAAAATTGGTGAAAAATTCTCTGGATTCTTCAAATAACATTTTACTTTTGTCGAACCCTGTATCTACAAAAAAAAAAAAAAAAAAAAAAACCTTACGCGAGCACAAATCATACGTTGTTTGTATACGACATTAGGTTCCTTTCGCGTAAGGGATAGCACCCGCTTATGACAGGGAAGTTGGTGCAGGTGACTTACGAGGAGGGAAGGACCCAACAGTTCTATATGGTTGGCTTCTGGGAACAACAGGATGAAGTCCACGTCCAAACACCACGAATACGGGTACAGAGGAGTTAGCATGCTGGCAGTGTGTGGCCGCTGGCTGGTGCCGGGATGCTGCCCCGTAAATCAGCAGCGAACGGCCGACCTCTCCCTACAAGGCTCGCTGCACGGACGTGCCCAGGGAAACTGCACACCTTCGCCTATGTCCCTATCGCATCTCACATGGCACTGCGCGGAGCTCTCACTTGGGTTAACCTCGATACTAGCTGTCTCGAGGAAACTACTTCCACTTTCGCCGGCGTTAGAATTCTGTATAGTGTACCGACTCTGTTCCCAGACGCACTTGGGGTCACGCAGCTAAGTGCCTTGAGAAACTTCCCTGAATCTGAAATACGGGGCAAAGGCTACTTGCTGCTATACCGCAAGCGTTGGGCGTGTCAACAGTTCTAGTCACGAAGTGAGGCGAACGACTTCTGACGCATCTGTACGTCGAGTGACAAGTCTTTCTGCGTAATCGGTACATATTAAAATAATGGGTAAAAGAAGCACAAGAATACAGGACCCCATCGTACATGTCATTACCTACGGCACTCTTTCTTTGAGGATAGCAGAGTAGTGACGACCGGAAGTTGTATTACTGGATGGAATTATTGGAAAGTAAAGTACTGGTGACTTTAGAAACCCGATCTGCTGCTGCTCCTTAAAGTTCCTCCTTAGTTTCTGTGAACCTGACTGCAGCCCGCTCCAGTCTCCCCGAAAGAATTACTCCATATCAGAAATGAGGATATAGGCCTTACTCTGTAGGGATGAGAGATAAGTATCCGAAAAGCACTTCGTAACTCAGTCCGAATTTTAACTAGGGAATTGATATTACGCACATTAAACGTTGTGTGAGATACAGCAGGGGATGCGGCATAATTTTGGGTCTCAAGCATGCTGTGGACCGTTGGTGGCCATCGACGAAAGGGTGTCCTTAAGCTACGTCAGTGTGAAGCATCTGCTTAAATGGATGGATGGAATTCCTGCGAGCCAAGCAGACCTAGTTGACTTCAGATATGTTGCCATTTCTCTTCGACTGTCCTTACAAGAGTTTCTGGGCTGTTTTAATTTGTCCAAAGGAGTTCTTATGACACTACCGGGATTCAAGGACGTCGGAAGGTATTGTTTAGAGGTTATGGGGAGACTGGTAGAGGCATACAATTTCCAGTGCAATGCTCAAGCTTGGATTTCTCATGTGTGCTATCAAACGGCAGCACAACTCAAACCAGGGAGGATGATTTCTGCTTAATCTTGACTCGCGCGCCAAAGCGAGGTTGGAGATTCATACTAAGAAAAATTCACAGGTAAAGAAGTGTACTAGATAAGACTGAATCTATAAAATGATGCATTTTCCAGCCGAAGATGTCTTGGGTTGGTTATTCGGCTAGATGGGAACAAAGAAAAATAACATGAGACATGTAACTATAGACTTCAATTTTCCTAAAGGTCATAATACGAAAACGTGTATGATTTATTCTACGTAGTCTCAGTCGATTTTGTCCCTCATTTTCAAATGAGGTAGGTCTCCATAAGATTATTAGCGATGGAGTATGAAGGCTTAATTAATTGAAGAAACAATACTGCGTAGCTTACTGAGTCAATTTGCCGCATAAATGCAGAAAGTGCGAGCAGGAATTCTACATTGCTATTTCTTGTTTCGTATCTTTCCGTGTTCGAAAAGCTGTTCTTGAGTTAATGTTTCGGTTGATGGAAATGGAGACAATAGTATTTTAAGAAATACAGCAACTAGACACTTTTATGTATATTTGTATCCCGATACGCGTTTCGGGCTATCACCCATTTTCATTTGGCGTAATATATATTTGAATCTTCAGCAACTACATCGTTAAAACATGGACAGCAGTTTCTTTGCTGCCGATGGTCCTTGCAAAATTAACAATTCTGTTTAGCTACTACACTTAGCGAGTTGTATTTTTACGATGTGTTATTACTTTCTACTCCGCTTGTTGTTCCGATTTGCGCGTTGGTAGATGAGACACAAACACTTTTTAACTTTTATCTTGCACAAAAACAGCGCAGTATCCGCCTTGTTTGCGACTGACATCTTTCTTTATATCAGAAAATTATATCTATGGTCAAAGTTACATTTTACTTACACGGTTTGAAAGTAACATTTCTAGTTTAATCTTTCTGTATGACTAAAAAAAGGCTATACTGAATATTATAAAAATTATGTAATACATTTTGTATAAAAGAATAAATATTACATTTTTAACAGTTTCAATTTTTTTCTTTGTAGTCGTGCAGAAGCTTAAAACAGAAACAGTAATTTCAGATCCTGTAATTAAATAGACCTCCGATCACAGCTATAATTCTCTGACGTAAACAAAGATGTCAGTCCCAAACATGGCGGACACTGCACTGATTTTGTGTAAAATACAGTAGGAAATATGTATACCTAACCAGTAATACGTTGTAAATATACAACTAGGGAAGTGTAGTAGCCAAACAGAATTGTTAATCTTGCACAGAACAGCTGCCGCATCCAAACTGCTGTCCATGTTTTAACAATTTGCTGAAGATTCAAATATGTATTGCGCCAATTGAAGATTGGTGAAAGCCCGATATAAAAACAATGGGATGCAAAAATACTTGAAAAGTGCCTGTTTGCTGTATTTCTTAAAATACCATAGTCCACAGCCACGGACCTCAACGACAAGTAAAATGGATGAATTAATGGGGAAGAGTTTCAGAAAACGAGTCTTTCACTGTAGAAGAAATAATTTAACTTTAAAGTAGCGTATGGGAATGGATATTTGTTTTTGAGAGTGACTGAAAGCGGCCAGCCACAGAATCAGTCGTCGATCCTCTGCGTATCTTCATGAATTTCTGACGTTGGAACCTCACTGTAGACAAGAAAATCGTGCTCAGACAGCCTCCAGAAACTTCCGACGCTCCCGTTACGGTGTGTTTCATTCTTCTGCAGTTGCGCTGAAGTTAAGTATTTTCTACCTTGTGAGACCTTAGTTTCTCACGCCATACAGAATGTTCAAGTAACTTAAGGGAATTCATCTGGATGACGTCGTCGCCTACGTATCTGAAGAAAAAAAAATGCAGGTTTCGGAGTCTGCTGCTGTGAAACCTGCGTGTTTTTCAGATACGCAGACGAGACTTTTGTTTTTGATCTCATGGCAATGAGAATTTCAGGACATTTAGAACACCTGAATTCAGTCCAACCGAATGTTTGTTTCACGATGGAGGTGGAAAAGGATGGGTGTCGTTCCTTCCTTGATATGTTGATCAGGGGGAAAGATAGGTCAATTCGACTATCTCCACTAACCTAAGAAAATGGCGGGAAATGAAAGTCACTTGGGCTACCTCCACTAACCTAAGTCATCGGACTGCCACCTTATCCTAAGAACTGGCGGGAAGTTTGAATTTTGGAGGAATGATAGATCTACATCTACGTGATTACTCCGGTGTTCACAATTAAGTGCCTGTCAGATGGTTCAATTAACCACCTTCAAGCTGTCTCTCTACTGTTCCACTCTCGAACGGCGCGCGGGAAAAACCAGCACTTAAATTTTTCTGTGCGAGCCCTGATTTCTCTTATTTCATTTCGATGATCATTTCTCCCTATGTAGGTGGGTGCCAACAGAATTTTTTCGCAATCGGAGGAGAAAACTGTTGAATGAAATTTCATGAAACGATCCCGCCGCAACGAAAAACTCATTTGTTTTAACAATTGCCACTCCAGTTCACGTATCATGTCTGTGACACTATCTCCCCTATGTCGCGATAATACAAAACGAGCTGCCCTTCTTTGTACTTTTTCGATGTCATCCGTCAGTCCCACCTGATGCGGATCCAACACCGCACAGCAGTACTCCAGAGTAGGGCGGACAAGCGTGGTGTGAGCAGTCTGTTTAGTTTTTGAACCATTTTTCATGACAGTAAAGAGCTAGTTGTGTTTCACAAGAACGATGTTTTTTAAACCCATGTTGACCGTTTTCTTGGAGTAATTCATAATGTTCGAACACAATATATGTTCCAGAATCCTGCTGCATATCGACGTTAATGATATGGGCTCGTAATTTAGCGGATTACTCCTAGTACCTTTCTTGAATTTTGGTGCGACCTGTGCAACTTTCCAGGCTGTGGGTACGGACCTTTCGTTGATCGAGCGGTTGTGCATGATCGTTAAGTATGGAGCTATCGCATCAGCATACTCTGGAAGGAACCTAATTTGTGTACTGTCTGGACCGAAAGACTTGATTTTATTAAGTAATTTAAGCTGCCTCACTACTCCGAGGATATCTACTTCTAAGTTACTCACGTTCTTGATTCCAGTTTTGCCCGCATCTCGTGGTCGTGCGGTAGCGTTCTCGCTTCCCACGCCCGGGTTCCCGGGTTCGATTCCCGGCGGGGTCAGGGATTTTCTCTGCCTCGTGATGGCTGGGTGTTGTGTGCTGTCCTTACGTTAGTTAGGTTTAAGTAGTTCTAAGTTCTAGGGGACTTATGACCACAGCAGTTGAGTCCCATAGTGCTCAGAGCCATTTGAACCATTTGATTCCAGTTTTGGAATATTTACTTCGTCTTCTTTGGTGAAGGAAATTCGGAAGGCTGTGTTCAGTAACTCTGTCTTAGCAGCACTGTCATTGACACTATTTCCATTGCTGTCAGGTAGAGAAGGCATTGATTTTGTCTAGCCGCTATTATACTTTACATACGACAGAACCACTTTGGATTTTCTGCAAAGTTCCGAGACAACGTTTCGTATGTTTTTTCGTTGTTTCTTCGGTTTGTGATGGGCGCTAGTGTTTACTCTCTCTCTCTCTCTCTGTGTGTGTGTGTGTGTGTGTGTGTGTGTGTGTGTGTGTGTGTGTGTGTGTGTCACGGTGCTTACTTGCTGCAGTTTTGCCTTCAAAATACGAGGGTCACTCCAAAAGAAATGCGCACTATTTTTTTTAAACCCATCTTTTATTCTACATGTTTGAAAGTCTTACTGTGTGTAGATACATCCTTTAGGAACAATATTTTCATTTCTCCACATAATTTCCATCCCTCTCAACTGGTCTTACGCCATTTCGGAACCAGCGCCTATATAACCCGCACCGTAAAATTCTGGACCAACCGGGCAGCGTGCACAAGGGAGTCATCTTCAAACCTTGTTCCACGAAGAGATCATAGTCACATGGAGCCAGGTCTGGACTGTAAGGCGGGTGTTTCAGTGCTTTTTGTAGTTTTTCTCGTTTCTTTGTGAGCCACTGTCAACATCCTGGGAACCCACCTGGCACAAACCTTTTTTAACGCCAACACTTTCAGTATTCTGCAAACACTTCCTTCCCCCTATCCCAACGTAGCGTGACAATTCGTTCACTGTGATGTGCCTGTCAGCAGTCACCAATTCGTTAACACTCTGCACATTGTCTGGAGTGTGTGCAGTACGAGGCCTGCCGCTGTGAGGACAATCCTCAATATTGCCGTGCCCGCTTTCATCACGTAATCTGCTTGCCCACCGACTTACTGTACTGCGATCGACAGCAGCATCTCCATACACCTTTTTCAATCTCTTGTGGATGTTTCCCACTGTCTCGTTTTCACAGCACAGGAATTCTATTACAGCACGTTGCTTCTGACGAACATCAAGTGTAGCAGCCATCTTGAAGACATGCTGCGACGGCGCCATTCACGGGAGCAGGTTGAACTAAGTTTGAAAACAAGCGGGAAGGATGTATCTACACACTGTAAAACTTTCACATGCAGAATGAAAACTGTATTTTTAAAAAATGGTTCAGATGGCTCTGAGCACTATGGGACTCAACTGCTGAGGTCATTAGTCCCCTAGAACTTAGAACTAGTTAAACCTAACTAACCTAAGGACATCACAAACATCCACGCCCGAGGCAGGATTCGAACCTGCGACCGTAGCGGTCTTGCGGTTCCAGACTGCAGCGCCTTTAACCGCACGGCCACTTCGGCCGGCACTGTATTTTTACAAAAATAGTGTGCATTTCTTTTGGAGTGACCCTCAGAGCAACGTGTACTGCTGTTTAAATATCGGCGGCGTTAGCGGGCAACATTCCTGTAACTTATTTGAATCTTTTTTTGAGTTACACGATATTCTTGGCTTCAGTTTCATTCTCCTTGTAAGGAACTTTAAATCTTAGAATATCGCAGTAACAGCAGGTGCGCCGAGTCAAGTGCGTCAACTGACACAAATCTGGAAAATCATTACGAAGTACTGTTTGTTCAACGACGCAACCGCCAGTCCTTGGCACGCAGTGTTGTGGAGATGTACCAGGAAAGAGGTGGCTAGCGCAGAGAGAGCAGCCAGCCTCTGAGTGAGGTGTTGCCGGGAGGGTCGGTGGCTGGAGAGAGGCGCTGGGCGTGTCCGCGGCCAGGGGTCGCGGTCGTGCCGGCCTCGCCCCGGCCAGCGCTCGCCGGCTCAGCCACATTTCTATCCCGCCAGCCACTGGGCGGACGCTCACTGCTCTGCCCGTTACCTCGGCCAGGCCCCTTCTCCATTCCCGGCAAACCGCTTCATTACTGCCGTACTGTCCCTAATTCGTCCGGCGTTGTAGTTCACAGGAAGCCCTGTCAAAAATTACACGAAATATACATTTGAAGAGTTCGGAGAAGGTATTAAAATGTCCGCAGCTCGTGGTCGTGCGGTAGCGTTCTCGCTTCCCGCGCCCGGGTTCCCGGGTTCGATTCAAGGCGGGGTCAGGAATTTTCTCTGCCTCGTGATGACTGGGTGTTGTGTGATGTCCTTAGGTTAGTTAGGTTTAAGTAGTTCTAAGTTCTAGGGGACGGATGACCGTAGATGTTAAGTCCCACACTGCTCAGAGCCATTTGAACCAGTAGGTATTAAAATCCATGGAGAAGAAATAAAAACTTTGAGGTTCGCCGATGACATTGTAGTTCTGTCAGAGACAGCAAAGGACTTGGAAGAGCAGTTGAACGGAATGGACAATGTCTTGAAAGGAGGATATAAGATGAACATCAACAAAACCAAAACGAGGATAATGGAATGTAATCTAATTAAATCGGGTGATGCTGAGGGAATTAGATCAGGAAATGAGACACTTAAAGTAGTAAAGAAGTTTTGCTATTTGAGGAGCAAAATCGTAGAGGGAGACCAAGAGATGAATACACTAAGCAGATTCACAAGGATGTAGGTTGCAGTAAGTACTGGGAGATGAAGAAGCTTGCACAAGATAGAGTAGCATGGAGAGCTGCATCAAACCAGTCTCAGGTCTGAAGACGACAACAACAACAACACATTCGAAGAGCCAAAGAAACTGGTACAGCTGCCTAATATCGTGTAGGGGCCCCGCGAGCACACAGAAGTGCCACAACACAACGTGGCATGAACTCGACTAACGTCTGAAGTAGTGCTGGAAGGAATTGACACTATGAATCCTGCAGCGCTGTTCATAGCTCCGAAAGGATAAGAGGGGGTAGAGATCTCTTCTGAACAGCACGTTGCCCAAGGCAACCCAGGTATGCTCACTAATTTTGATGTTTGGGGAGTTCGGTGGCCAGCGGAAGAGTTTAAACTCAGAAGTGTGTTCCTAGAGACATTCTGTAGTAATTCTGGACGTGTGGGGTGTCGCATTGGCCAAGTCAATCGGAATGCATACTGGACATGAATGGATACAGGGGATCAGACACAGTCCTTACGTGTCACCTGTCAGAGTCGTATCTAGACGTATCAGATCACACCAGCTGGTCACGCCCTGCACCATTACAGAGCCTCCACCAGGTTGAACAGTCCCCTGCTTACATGCAGGTCCATGGATTCATGAGGTTGTTTCCACACCCGTACGCGTCGATCCGCTCGATACAATCTGAAACGAGACTCGCCCGATCAGGCAACATGTTTCCAGTCATCAAACGTCTAATGTCTGAGTTGACGGGCCCAGGCGAGTCGTAAAGCTTTGTGTCGTGCAGTCATCAAGGGTACACGAGTGGGCTTTTGGCTCCGAAAGCCCATATCGATGATGTTTTGTTGAGTGGTTCGCACGCTGACAATTGTTCATGGCCCCGCATTGAAATCTGCAGTAATTTGCTGAAGAGTAGATTTATGTCACGTCGAACGATTCTCTGCAGCCGTCGTTGGTCCCGTTCTTGCAGGATCTTTTTCCGGCCGCAGCGATGTCGGAGATTTTATGTTTCACCAGAGTCCTGATATTTACGGTACACTCGTGAAATAGTCGTACGGAAAAATGCCCAGTTCATTGCTACCTCGTAGATGCTGTGTCTCATCGCTCTCTTAAGTCTTGATAACTTGCCATTGTAGCAGCAGTAACCGATCTGACAACTGCGTCACACACTTGTCTTATATACGCATTCTCGCCCGCAGCGCCGTGTTCTGCCTGTTTACATTTCTCTTTATTTGAATACATATGTCTTCACCAGTTTCTTTGGTGCTTCAGTGTGTATTTGCAGTTGCGAATATGAACAACCGAAAATTTGTAGCGGACGAGGACTCGAACCCTGTTTCGCGCTTATCGCGAGCGGTCGCCCAGCCATTCGGCTATCAGAGCACCACACACTGCCAGACCCAGCTTCCTTATGTCGTCAACCATGTGCCTACAGCCTGTACTCGTTTGTTGTTGTTGTGTTGGTTCAAATGGCTCTGAGCACTATAGGACTTAACTTCTGAGGTCATCAGTCCCCTAGAACTTAGAACTACTTAAACCTAACTAACCTAAGGACATCCCACACATCCATGCCCGAGGCAGGATTCGAACCTGCGACCGTAGCAGTTACGCGGTTCCAGAGGGAAGCGCCTAGAACCACACGGCCACACCGGCCGGCTGTTTTTGTGTTGTTGTAGTCTTCAGTCCAGAGACTGGTTTGATGCAGCTCTCAATGCTACTCTATCCTGTGCAAGCTTCTTCATCTCCCAGTACTTACTGCAACCTACATCCTTGTGAATCTGCTTAGTGTATTCATCTCTTGGTCTCCCTCTACGATTTTTACCCTCCACGCTGCTCTCCAATGGTAAATTGGTGATCCCTTGATGCCTCAGAACATGTCCTAACAACCGTTCCCTTCTTCTTGTCAAGTTGTGCCACAAATTTCTCTTCTCCCCAATTCTATTCAATACCTCCTCATTAGTTATGTGATCTACTCATCTAATCTTCAGCATTCTTCTGTAGCACCACATTTCGAAAGCTTCTATTCTCTACTTGTCTAAGCTATTTATCGTCCAAGTTTCACTTCCATACATGGCTACACTCCATACAAATACTTTCAGAAACGACTTCCTGACATTTAAATCTATACTCAATGTTAACAAATTTCTCTTCTTCAGAAACGCTTTGCTTGTCATTGCCCGTCTACATTTTATATCATCTCTACTTCGATCATCATCAGTTATTTTGCTTCCCATATAGCAAAACTCCTTTACTACCTTAAGTGTCTCATTTCCTAATCTAATTTCCTTAGCATCACCCGACTTAATTCGACTACATTCCATTATCCTCATTTTGCTTTTGTTGATGTTCATCTTATATCCTCCTTTCAAGACACAGTCCATTCCGTTCAACTGCTCTTCCAGGTCCTTTGCTGTCTCTGACAGAATTGCAATGTTATCGGCAAACCTCAACGTTTTTATTTCTTCTCCGTGGATTTTAATACCTTCTCCGAATTTTTCTTTTGTTTCCTTTACTGCTTCCTCAATATACGGATTGAATAACATCGGGGAGAGGCTACAACCCTGTCTCACTCCCTTCCCAACCACTGCTTCCATTTCATGGCCCTCGACTCTTACAACTGCTATCTGGTTTCTGTACAAATTGTAAATAGCCTTTCGCTCCCTGTATTTTGCGCCTGCCACCTTCAGAATTTGAAAGAGAGTATTCCAGTCAACATTGTTAAAAGCTTTCTCTAAGTCTACAAATGCTAGAAATGTGGGTTTTCCGTTCCTTAATCTTTCTTCTAAGATAAGTCGTAGAGTCTGTATTGTCTCACGTGTTCCAATATTTCTACGGAATGCAAACTTATCTTCCCCGAGGTCAGCTTCTACTAGTTTTTCTATTCGTCTGTAAAGAATTCGCGTTAGTATTTGCAGCTGTGACTTATTAAACTGATAGTTCGGCAATTTTCACATCTGTCAACGCCTGCTTTCTTTGGGATTGGAATTATTATATTCTTCTTGAAGTCTGAGGGTATTTCGCCTGTGTCATACATCTTGTTCACCAGATGGTAGACTTTTGTCATAACTGGCTCTCCCAAGGCCGTCAGTAATTCTAATGGAATGTTGTCTATTCCCGGGGCCTTGTTTCGACTCAGGTCTTTCAGTGCTCCTGTACTCGTACACTATGCATATTCACCTACAGGAGAACCATCTTATGTGAAAATTGCTTGCCATGTGTAGGCGGATAAATAAGTCAAATACGGTACTGGAGTGCGAAGGCATGTTCTTTCGAATATAGCCTAATGGTAAGCGACAGTTCGCTATAAGCGGGAACTCCGGGTTTGAGTTCCGGTCTGGCACAAATTTTCACTATTGTCTTTCCATTATGGTTGTCCGTATTAGTAACTGCGAATGCATTTCGTGTATTTCAGTATTTCATCATGGCTGTAGTCGCCGCAGTGCATCGTAATTCGGAGTAACACAGGCACTGCAATATCGTACTATAAAGAATTAAACACATGCGCAGGAAAACGAGAGAACCCTCAAATGTAAAAGCTTAGAGATAAGTGGTACCTTCCGTTGCTGGATACGAGAACTATCAAAACTGACATTGGTCTAACCCCTAAATATCACTTGGGGGTGGGGCCAATGTTAATTTTGTTAGTTTCCGTACTCAGCAGACGATAGGCACACTTACCTCTAAGGTTTTACATTTGAGGGTTAGCTCGTTTTCCCTTGCATGTGTTAAATTGTTCTTCGAGCGCACGATTCGCGAGTGGAACAGAGGAAGAGGTTACTGGCAATGTTGCACAAAGTACCCTCCGCCAGACATCACGTGAGATCATTTGTAGTTCACATGTAGACGTATTTACGCACGTCTGCTCTACGTAGAATGGTCGTAAAAATTAAGCTTTCACTGCCCACAATGGATGTTATGAAGCGTTTCGGGTTATTGAACCTACACAAAGAAGGGCTATGCCGTCTCTCGATTGACTTCGTAGCTCTCTGAGTGTCGCAGAGGTCCTGGAGAAAACTTTGATATTGCAGCACTGATTCTCAGTACCACATAAGAAACGTACTCAGATGATCATAAGTACAGATATTGTGCATATTCGTCGGCACCACACTCACTGATATTGTAGACATTGTGAATATGAAATTAGGCTAATAAAGACTCGCGCGCAAGCGTGCGAACACTCTTCCTTCGTTTGTTCAGTGAGTCAGCCGCTAAGAAGCTTATGTAAATATATAATAAAAAATGCGCTCTGCCACGCACTTGTCATTGTTCTCCAGACTGTAGACATGGCCGTGTATGTAATTAAAAATAAAAAAAAAATGTCAGCTTCTGTCTCAAGAAAAGGACTTGCCTATTGACTTGTGATGAAACATACAAATTAACGTAGAGTCTGGATCACATTTAAGCATAGACGTACCTGTCTGAGCAGCGGGCATCAAGCAAGTGTGACTTACAGGAGCTACAGGACATGCGTTACTTTAGAGTTTAAGAGAACGGTGAACACAAAAGTGATGTCTGCTGTTGCTTTTACATTTTATTGTGGTGTTAGACCATATTCCCAGAAAGTCTTTCATTTTGCGTAAAGGTACGCCGTAGGGAGTAAAAGAATTTATTTCTTTTTGGTCTCAAGAAATTCACCCCAAGTATTTTTTATACGTCCTGTAATAAACTCTCCATCCATCACATCTTGTATTGCACATCATGAAATGAAAGCTTTATTTAAAGAGTAGAACGAAAATTTTGCAGTAGCAATTGAACGTGATCACTATTTTATAAAATGACTCACTCGGAAACGGCTTTCATCTCGAGTTTAGGATATGCCTTTGGTCATTCCAGTGAAATTTTTCATCTTTCGTTGTCGTCGTGATAACATAGAATGTTTTATCTCTAGAAGTTACTTTTTCATTGGTGCTCAAGAAAAACCAGAAAGTGAATGGATGAGGCTATTGGAGTGTGAGAAAATTGCGACCTCCACTGGATGAAACAGATGACCACACAGTTTGCTGGCTATCAGCAGCAACCAACCATGCCACTTGTGTTAGTGGCGTATGCGTCACCCACTCTCTCAAGGCCCCGGAGTAATAGCAGACGGATGCTCGCATCGACGAACCCGCCCACACAGCGACATTCACACGTCTTTTTTTTCTGTCCTCCTCCTCCTCCTCCTCCTCCTCCGACGTTAAAGGTTCAGCTCGTGTTTATTTTAGCGCCTGGGTCAGAGTGGAGTTAGCTATTAGGCGTAGATTTAGCGGACGTAAAAAGTGTGAGAGTTGTTGCAGCGTGGTGTGACGTCACGGCCTGTCGAGCACCCATTGCCAACCGCGCATGGCCGCCAAGTGCAGTGGAAACAGCAACGTCCCTTTCTGGCTGCATCAGGCGGCTCCTACCCTGATAAGCACATTAATATCGCAATCGCCGCATTTCGGCCTGAACAGTCTATTTGGAGGAGCTACTCGATCGTAGACAAGAAGTTTCGCCTTGCGGTTTCACGTACCTATACGCTCTCGATAATAGCTCATTCTAAGTACTTCCTTTACTCATAAAAAAAATATTGAAGTGTGGGGAAATTGTACACTACTGGCCATTAAAATTGCTACACCACGAAGATAACGTGCTACATACGTGAAATTTGACCGACGCGAAGAAGATGCTGTGATATGCAAATGATTAGCTTTTCAGAGCATTCACACAAGGTTGGCGCCGGTGGCGACACCTACAACGTGCTGACATGAGGATAGTTTCCAACCGATTCCTCATACACAAACAGCAGTTGACCGGCGTTGCCTGGTGAAGCGTTGTTGTGATACCTCGTGTAAGGAGGAGAAATGCGTACCATCACGTTTCCGACTTTGATAAAGGTCGGATTGTAGCCTATCGCGATTGCGGTTTATCGTATCGCGACATCGCTGCTCGCGTTGGTCGAGATCCAATGACTGTTAGCAGAATATGGAATCGGTGGGTTCAGGAGGGTGATACCGAACGCCGTGCTGGATCCCAACGGCCTCGTATCACTAGCAGTCGAGATGACAGGCATCTTATCCGCAAGGCTGTAACGGATCGTGCAGTCACGTCTCGATCCCTGAGTCGACAGATGGGGATGTTTGCCAGAAAACAACCATCTGCAACAATTGGACGACGTTTGCAGCAGCATGGACTATCACCTCGGAGACCATTGTTCGCGGTTACCCTTGACGCTGCATCACAGACAGGCGCCCCTGCGATGGTGTACTCAACGACGAACCTGGGTGCACGAATGGCAAAACGTCATTTTTTCGGATGAATCCAGGTTCTGTTTACAGCATCATGATGGTCGCATCCGCGTTTGGCGACATCGCGGTGAACACACATTGGAAACGTGTATTCGTCATCGCCATACTGGCGTATCACCCGGCGTGATGGTATGGGGTGCCATTGTTTACACGTCTCGGCCACCTCTTGTTCGCATTGACGGCACTTTGAACAGTGGACGTTACATTTCAGATGTGTTAAGACCCGTGGCTCTACCCTTCATTCGATCCCTGCGAAACCCTACATTTCAGCACGATAAAGCACGGCCGCATGTTGCAGGTCCTGTACGGGCCTTTCTGGATACAAAAAACGTTCGACTGCTGCCCTGGCCAGCACATTCTCCAGATCTCTCACCAATTGAAAACGTCTGTTCAATGGTGGCCGAGCAACTGGCTCGTCACAATACGCCAGTCACTACTCTTGATGAACTGTGCTATCGTGTTGAAGCTAGATGGGCAGCTGTTCCTGTACACGCCATCCAAGCTCTGTTTGACTCAATGCCCAGGCGTGTTACAGCCGTTATTACGGCCAGAGGTGGTTGTTCTGGGTACTGATTTCTCAGGATCTATGCAACCAAATTGCGTGAAAATGTAATCACATGTCAGTTCTAGTCCAATGAGTACCCGCTTGTCATCTGCATTTCTTCTTGGTGTAGCAATTTTAATGACCAGTAGTGTATATACAGATAAAGATACGGCCAATGCATCTCAGTTAAAAATGTTATTCCTCATCTTAAAAGAGCGCATGGCGTTCTGGATGGTGTAGAACTTGTACTAGATGGGCATGCCAGTCTCCACCGCTGAGATAAGCAGCGTCATTTAAGTAGTGTGGGTGTATATCAGTCGTTTATATGCAGTCAGCGCAATGAAATGGGGTCAGCTTTGATACTTGACAGAATGGCAGGAAGGAACTATCGTGTATGGACTTGCCCATGAGCTGCCAGATTTGTTGATGTATCAACGCCAACTATCCAACGTGTGTACAAGGAATGGGGTACCACTCATAGCCATGTAATACGGCGTAAGAATTGTGTTAGTGAAAAGATCATCGACAGGAACCGGAGACGTGCTCACTTGCATTGTGAATGACAGTCGGTTCATACTCGAAAGGAACAGCCGCTGTCAGGAAATGCAGGTTCGTCTCAGACTTTTTCCGACCGAACATTACGATGGAAGCAACATAACAATGGACACTAGGAACCTCGCAAGCGGCTGTTGTTCACAGCACTACGTAAGCTGCTCGTCTTCAATGAGACAAACAAGAGATAAACTGAAAACTGGTTGATACGAACTGTGCCGTGGAGTCAAACCAATCGCCTTTTAGCACATTCTCACATGGTGCCACGCGTCGAGTGCAACGACAGGCAAATAAAGCGTCTAATCCGCAGTGTGCAGAATGTGTTGTTCAGGCCGTACCATGATTTTGGCCGACTAATTCAGGTTACAGTGAACATGAACCACGGCGTTGAAACAAATATTCTCGGTGAAGAAGCGTTGTCCATCTTGTAGATTTTCACGGTGGGTACCCTGTGACACTCAAGTCTTCCAGAGTTAATAGCCGTGTTCACAAGGCTGTACACCAATGCTCCTGGCTTGACGAACACTTGGCTACCCTATCGCATTTCGACTGTCTCGCTAAATTATTGTTGTTGTTGTTGTTGTTGTTGTTGTTGTCTTCAGTCCTGAGACAGGTTTGATGCAGCTCTCCATGCTACTCTATCCTGTGCAAGCTTCTTCATCTCCCAGTACGTACTGCAACCTACATCCTTCTGAATTCGCCTAGTGTATTCGTCTCTTGGTCTCCCTCTACGATTTTTACCCTCCACGCTGCCCTCCAATACTAAATTGGTGATCCCTTGATGCCTCAGAACATGTCCTAACAACCGATCCCTTCTTCTAGTCAAGTTGTGCCACAAGCTCCTCTTCTCCCCAATTCTATTCAATACCTCCTCATTAGTTATGTGATCTACTCATCTAATCTTCAGCATTCTTCTGTTGCACCACATTTCGAAAGCTTCTATTCTCTTCTTGTCTAAGCTATTTATCGTCCACGTTTGACTTCCATACATGGCTATACTCCATACAAATACTTTCAGAAACGACTTCCTGACATTTACATCTATATTCGATGTTAACAAATTTTTCTTCTTCAGTAACGCTTTCCTTGTCATTGCCAGTCTCCATTTTATATCCTCTCTACTTCGACTATCATTAGTTATTTTGCTCCCCAAATAGCAAAACTCCTTTACTACTTTAAGTGTCTCATTTCCTAATCTGATTCCCTCAGCACCACCCGACTTAATTCGATTACATTCCATTATCCTC
Source organism: Schistocerca nitens (assembly GCF_023898315.1). Taxonomy (NCBI): domain Eukaryota; kingdom Metazoa; phylum Arthropoda; class Insecta; order Orthoptera; family Acrididae; genus Schistocerca; species Schistocerca nitens. Next base: position 451,354,131 of record NC_064614.1, read on the forward strand.
GTTGTGCCTTTGCTGATGTTCATCTTACGTCCTCCTTTCAAGACACTGTCCATTCCTTTCAACTGCTCTTGCAAGTCCTTTGCTGTCTCTGACTGAATTACAATGTCATCGGCGAATCTCAAAGTTTTTATTTCTTCTCCATGGATTTTAATACCTACTCCGAATTTTTCTTTTGTTTCCTTCACTGCTTGCTCAATATACAGATTGAATAGCATCGGGGAGAGAATACAATGATGTCTCACTCCCTTCCCAATCACTGCTTCCCTGTCATGTCCCTCAACTCTTATAACTGCCAACCGCTTTCTGTACAAATTGTAAATAGCCTTTCGCTCTCTGTATTTTACCCCTGCTACCTTTAGAATTTGAAAGAGAGTATTCCAATCAACATTGTCAAAAGCTTTCTCTAAGTCTACAAATGCTAGAAACGTAGTTTTGACTTTCCTTAATCTTTCTTCTAAGGTAAGTCGTTGGGTCAGTATTGCCTCACGTGTTCCAATTACATCTTAAGTCCACAGAAAAGGTATTGGGCTATTTGGAATAGTGGATGAAATATAGCAATCAAGATCCTCGCAATTTTGTAAGTCTACCGCGGGATCTAAGCGTCAAAAGATTAGTTTCAGCAGGACGCAGCGTACCTGAAGAAACTTGTGGACTCTTCCTCCTCACCGAATGGAGGCAGTTATTCAAAATTAGACCCGTAGTTAGACGGTATTAGCGCCCGACGTGCATGTAATAGACGCGACTGGTGTCACAGTGATCGTAATGAAACGTGCCGGTGTTCAGCACGCTTCCCTCACTGCCGTTGCTGAGCCGAGTACCGCTTGTCGGCGGCTCGGCTGCCGCCTGCCGCCTGCTGGCTGCTGAGCAGGCGTGGCGTCCGCCGCAGATGGGGCCGGCAGATAGCCGCGGCTTTCCCCGCGTGACCCCGCCCTCGCCCTGCCGCCGCCACACGCCTACCCGCCCCGGACACACCGGAGCCGCTCACCGCTGCCACCGCCCGGCACACCTGACAGCCTCCCGTGTAACGTTCTACGTACTCCAGCCGCGTTAAATAAACTACACGACGTTTCCAGAATTACGTCCCGCTTCAGGATGTAAGCACACATCTTTCTGTTCAGCACACCTGCTGCATCCAGAGTCTGTTATAGTTTGCATCTTCCCCTGTCTTGCTCCTTGACTTGATCGCTCTGCGGCTAGGAATCGTTAAAAACCTTTATGACCTTGGGGAAAGAGACCTCAAGGTGTGACTCTCAAATTTGGCAGAGGTGTTAATCCTCTATATTTTAGGCCTTCAGTGCCAGAAATTTCAACGACGGATAACTTGGCGGAGACCTTGATTGTAGAAGTCTGTGTTTTGGCTGTTCAGGAAACGTTCCACCTCGAAAATAATCTCGTCGTCGTTCTGAAAATGCTTGCCATGCAATGGTTTCTTCACCCGAAGCAAGAGGAGGAAGTCACTGGTTGCCGTGTCAGGTGAATGATGGCCAAAAGGCGTCGCTTGTGTGATACTGTGCCGGCCGGGGTGGCCGAGCGGTTCTAGGCGCTACAGTCTGCAACCGCGCGACCGCTACGCTCGCAGGTTCGAATCCTGCCTCGGGGATGGATGTCTGTGATGTCCTTAGGTTAGTTACGTTTTAAGTAGTTCTACGTTCTAGGGGACTGATGACCTCAGAAGTTAAGTCCCATAGTGCTCAGAGCAATTTGAACCATTTTGTGATACTGTTCTGTGGAGAATACGCTAGGGCCATGTCATGGAGCACAAACACCCCCCTTGGACAGCTTTGTATGGTGCTTCGTCTTGAAACCCGCCCGTAATCTCTTCAGGACATTTCGGTAGTATACTTCTGTGACAACCTCCAAATGAGCTTAATGTGATAGCACCACACTATGGCAGTTCCTACATACACTCTGTATCACCTTTTTGGCCGCAACTCATGGTCAAGTGGCTAGCATTGCTGCCTGTGGATCACAGGGTCTCGGGTTCGATTCCCGGGCGGGTTGGGGATTTTCGCTGCCCGGGGACTGGGTTTTTGTATTGTCCTCATCATTTCATCATCATCATTCGTGATAGTGAGTAGATTGGGACTGTGTAAAAACTGGGACTGTGTAAAAACTGGGACTGTGTAAAAACTGGGACTGTGTAAAAACTGGGACTGTGTAAAAACTGGGACTGTGTAAAAACTGGGACTGTGTAAAAACTGGGACTGTGTAAAAACTGGGACTGTGTAAAAACTGGGACTGTGTAAAAACTGGGACTGTGTAAAAACTGGGACTGTGTAAAAACTGGGACTGTGTAAAAACTGGGACTTGCATGGGCGCTGATGACCATGCTTTGAGCGCCCACAAACCAGTCACCACCACCACCACCACCACCACCACCACCACCACCACCACCACCACCACCTTGTCCGATGATAGTCGGGTTTCCTCCATATTCGGCGTTGGTGAATCCACACGTTTGTACTGGTTACTTTCCTCCTCTGTCTTGGCGTCGTGGTAGTACATAGATCACTTGTCCATGGTGATCAGGCGGCTAAAGAATTCTGGATTGTCCTGACACAGCTGCAACATTTCCGCTATTGCCTCATTTCCGTGGGGTTTTTGAATCGGTGTGAGGAAACCCGGAACTCGACGGGCAGTATCCATGTCGTCCAAGATGTTGAAAACTCATTTCCACTTTTTCCACAATCACGTCGATTGTGATACGCCGTTCTTGGAGTACCAGAGTCTCCAGTTCTCTTCAGATTCCTGGTTATTAACAGAGAAATGACCTACCACGTTATTCTTTTTCATTTGGTCTTGTTTCACCACACTGAAAACGTCTGAGGCATGTAACCACTGTGTGACGTGATGGTGCTTTGTTGCTATACACTTCCACCAACTCAGCATGCAATGTTGTTCCCCTTCAAATGCAGGAAACAAATAACCGCACGAAAGCTGCATCTAACAAGACTTCGGACCGCCACCAACTCCGCTTTATAAGTGAACGCCCGCAGTTTTCTTTTGATTCTTCCTCATGCGAGCTGCGCCGTTGTTGCTTGAGAATTTTATTGTGAGCAAAAAGCTTAGCATTGTTTTGAATTAAAACCACTTAATTTGAATAAATATAATTTCATACACGATTAGCTAGACCTTCGCAACTTCTAAGGCAATAACTTGTACTTGGCTTGAGCCACATCTGGAACCAGTTTCACGATCTTTGGTTAAAAAATAACCAACTGTCAGGACTTGTTCTAGGGGGTTTTCCACACTAATTTGGTGAATGTTGTGTTGGTTTTTCTCACTGCCCCGTGATTTTCAAAGTAAGAAATCTTTTTTTCGACTTTTGTGGAGGTGAGCTGCACTGGTGTGGTACGGGGATTTTATTGCGCTCAAAGACTGCAAAAAAAGCTGATTCCGTAATGTTATTTTTTCGAGGTGATAATTACTACTATAACTGCGCATCTCACTTCTGAATATCCTAGCGCACTCCACAACCCTGCCCATATTTCTGAAGAACCACCCTCTTTCTCTCATACCCATACACTGAACTCTTGACACCCTGTTGGATTACAATGTTCCAAATATCTCTAGTTGTTTTCCCTTCGATTTTCTCACCGCCTCTATTTCATTGGGACACACTGTAGTACACAAAAACCCACTCTTTTATAAATTATTTGACAATTACCTGCTGATGTTCAGCAGGAGCAGGGCAGTCTGCGTCTATAAGACTGCCTTGATACATGTACTTCGTTTCACTTTGCATCCTACGTAGTATCACAGAAGTTCTTGTTCTGCTTTCTATGCTACTTCTTTTGACAGTGTCAGTACCTTTGCCATTTTTTAATCTAGAGTACACTCCTTCCTAGAAAGCGTGTCATTGCACTTGACAATTATCGTGACTATTATCTCCGTGTAGCGCTTGAGACCTCCGTAAAACGGATGGCATTTTCTTTTCTTTGAGACGAGAACCATACGGCGGGGTGATGCTGCACAACTTCCTTTTGAGTGTGGGATGGATGCTGGCCTTCGTCGATATACTCAAGCGGAAAGGTGAAATTATCTAACTTGAACAAAGTTTGTCTGCGCAAAGCTTTCCACCCGGCTCTGAACGCTTTGTCCCAGTTTTTTGACTGGTGTGGCCGACAGTGGGTTTCGGTTAGTAACCATCATCACACTATAAAAGTTCTTATATTACAAACGTTACCAGTACGCCGCGTCTTGCAGCTCTCAAATATTGGGAAAAGCCATTTTAAATTTTTAGCACCGGAGGTGCTATTATTTTTTGCATGACTAGCCACGCATTTTGTACTTAGGAAATGCTTCGTGTAGACAGCTATATTTGTCGTCACACTTAAGTATATCTCAGCTCTTCATTATCCAGGATGTGATCCACGTGACAACGATATTTTATATACAATGGAAGATTTGTTCTCGTAGAACTACAATGTATGTCACGCAGACTTATGGATCGTAGGTGCCATCGTAATTATGACGCATGTGTAATGATGTAAATAGAACTGTTCATACCAAACAGACCCTAAATACAAAATACGTGGCTTGTGAAGATTGGCAAACCCCGAAACTAATCACCCAGTAAATAAATATCAGCTTTGGTGTTAAACATTTAAAAATGTCTTTCCTTCAGTTCATATATTGTGTGTTATGACATGTCTTACGAATACGGCAATATTATTAATATATGCTCATCAGACCCGCTGAACGTCAAAAGAACAAACAGGTATGTGGTGTGTGATGTGAAACCGCAGTTGTAACTGTGTAATTGTTGCAGCTGTTTTAAAAACATTGTCCCACTGAGTTGTAAATAATATGAACTGAACAGAGTAAAAGTTTATATTCTGTGAAGAAGGTTACTAAACGAAACCAGTAGTGATAATAAAGGAGGACAGCTAAACAACTGTGTGGGATTTCATGAAGTAAACGACAGCGATCAAAGGTTTTCCGAAGAGGAAATAATATGCAGAGATATGGCGGAAGGGGGCAGGGAGATGCCAGTGTCTTGTTACTGAGGCAAAAGCCAATCTCTCTGTAGCCACAACGTTAATACAGTGACGTAATGTAGTTCAGACACTTAGTACTCGTGTGAAATGGTAATTACGTTCCCTTTGCAGAGATCTGACTTGTGTTTCATCCCAGGTACGTGGATATTTTCTGCAGCAGCGTTATGTCGTGATAGCTTTTGTTGAAAACTGTTTTAAAACTGAGTGTTGTGATTTAGACATGGTAAGTTTTGTGTTTTGTCAGTATGAACTTTTTTTTACAGTTTAATACTCATACTTTTGAACAATTAATCAGATAATCCTGTCTTCAGAAATTCTTCTACAGGAGACCGTTCTCGCTGTATAATTTCTAGTTATGTGATTGGACGTTTAAAGTTTTCAGAATGCCGTCACGTCATAACATTAGTGTAGGGGTTGTTACCTTGTCTCACTAAATGGTTATGTAGACAATCTCTTTGGTATGTTAGTTTAGAAAGCTGATCAGCGCCTCGCCGCAAATATTTCCTCTCCCTGCCATGATGTAAGTAATTCGCGTAGCGAAATCACTCGATTCACATACCATCGCCACATAGACGGCGGCAGCAGACGTTGTTTCGCAACTTCTCGCAAGAAAAGCAGACAGAACGTTAGATTTATAAATCGACCCCATAAGCTGCTAAAATGACGACACTATTAGTCAACCTTTGGATTGTAATTTACGACACTTCACCGTAGGAGTGCCGTGTGTGTGGAACGGACAAAGTGCAGTTTTTCTCCATCTTTGTTCCCATCCCCTCAAAATCTTCACGTGTAATTCCTCTACTCCGTATTTCATTGTTTTATCTTACATGTTTTCTCGAGACGGCCTTTATTTGTCTCCGCTTACTCTCATTGTATACTTAACCCCTTACCGCATAATGTGCCAGATATGGCACATACCAAATTTCTCTTTGTCAATCTCATATCTGAGAATATATTTCCAAACTGCATGTTGGGACAGATATGGCACACAGTCAAGAGCAGCTGTGCAAGTAGTGTATGCCATCTGTTGGGAGAGTAAGGAATTACGTGTTATGAATCTTTGCTTTGTGTTGCTAGCTGTTTACATCCAAGTTTGGTCACACAAACAGTTGCAATCAGGTACAGTAAACGATTGATTTCAGTGTTTACATTATTTGCAGAGAAAAAAGGACATCTGTGGACAGTTATAAAGAGGTAAGTTTATATATTTGTTCATTAGAATAAATATAATACTGAAAAATAGGTCTGTGACGGATATGGCACAACATGCAGTCCGGTCCAATCGAGTACGTGGCTGCATTTTACCTAAGGAGGCAGCAATGAAGAAGAATGGTCGAGGCAGCATGGAGGAAAAGATAGCAACAGTAGACGGTGTGCAACTGTCAGTAGTCAGTCTCCTGGTTTGATAATAAGTAGTCAACACTTTGTCAACTTACATTGGATGTAAACCAGAAGGCGAGATCAAGAGGCTTTTCAGGGAGGAAAAAGAATACAAAATGATACCTCGTCCACACTCTGTGATGATCTACAATGACTACATGGGGGGTGTCGATCTATTAGATTCTATGCTAGGATATTATAGAATTCAAATCAGATCAAAGAAATGGTACTTGAAGATATTCTTTCATATAGTTGACTTGGCTTGTGTGAACAGCTGGCTGTTATGGAGAAGAAGAAATACAGACTACATGCCCCTTGTTGATTTCAAGGTCGCAGATGCAGAGGCCCTCTGTAAAATTGGGAAATCCTTATCCAAGAAACGTGATAGGCCAAGCAATGAAATACAAAAACAGCTTGACTGCAAGAAGAAGAGAGGCCCTACAGCAGATCTTCCACAGTGTCAGGTGCGACTGGATGGGATACATCACATGCCTATCTGGCTGGAAAACCGTGGTCGTTGCAAGTATCCAGAATGCAAGGGAAAATCCTATATAGCGTGTATGAAGTGCAGTACAACATTGTGCTTGAATAAGGAGCGAAATTGCTTCATCAAGTTTCATAATGAATAGAGAAAAATGGAAACAGAATGTGTGTTATTTTCTCAAAATGTGCGTATTGTAATGAATAGAAAGTGTAATTGTTTTACGTAAATACAGTTCTGCTAGTTCATGTACGTATCTTACTGTGTATTTTCCACATTGTGCATCATCAATCCCAAAACTGGTATCACATGGTATTAGTTGTTACTGCATGCTGTCCCATATATGGCACACACCCTTAATTCTAACATAGCCGCCCCTACATAAGATTTAGAATTTTTTAAGCATTTTTTATGAAATCAGAACATCGAACATAACATGCAACATTTTTTTCAGAAAAATAAAAAAAAAATCATGCAGTAAGGGGTTAAATTTGTTGTCTCTAAATTGTGAGAGAGAATGCTCGTTAGATGATAAGTGAGCCGGCGCGTGTGTTAGACGCTCCTCCTCGAGCTATGACGTATCTTCACTCGCACAAGCGGTTACAGTTTTCATGAAAGCACGAACAGCCGTTTCTCATTAGTGAGAGCATTGTCCGGCTGCTTGGTCCGTATAACTGTTCCACTAAACAAAGGCGCTGTTCTGGGCCTATGCTAATCCCGACACATTCCTTGCGCCCGACTCTTTCTCGGCAGGGAGCCACCGTAGCTGTCGGGCCGCGTCGCCTTCCCTAGTGTAAGCAATTCATTTACGACTGTTTCCGTGACCGGTTCGAGTCCCGCTTATGGGAATTATGCCCTCTTTATGGCCTCTCTTAGGGAATATTTCAGTGCCGTATGCGTCCGTGCGCAGCGGGAAACCGCTTTTCCTACGCACACACTCCTAACCACGTGCACATACGGGCCGAACAGTATTCTGTCGAGGCTGCAATACAGAATCATAAGTTTCTGTAGCAGGCGACTGAGGTGGTGATGTGGGCGGACTGGAATAGGAAAGTGTTTGCGGGCAGCTACGTCTGCAACTATTGTAACAACTTCTGTTCAGTTACAGTTTCGAAAATCGTGATCCACAGTACGATGAACCCACTGTTATAATTACCAAGGACTTGAATTGGGATCATGACACAGAAACCTTTGTGCGGAAGGCGAACGAAAGTTTGCGTTCTATTAGCAGAACACTTTGAAGATAAAGATGAAAAAAATGCACTAAAGAGACTCCCTATACTATGCTTGTCCATCCTCTGCTAGAGTATTGCTGCGTGGTGTGTGATTCTTATCGGATAGGACTGACAGCGGAGAGTGAAACAGTTTAAAGAAGGGATGTTCGCTTTATATTATCACGAAATAGGGAGTAGTGTGCCACGGATATGATATGTAATTTGTGGCGGCAGTCAACAAAACAAAGATGCATTTAGCTTGGACGAGGTCTTTTCGACAAATAATAGGCGACTGAGGTAACGTGGCCGAACTGCAATGTGAAAGTGTTTGCGGCCACCTATGTCTGCAACTTTCTCTTCGTAACGAGAAAATATTTTGTTGGCTCCCACCAACATAAGGAGAAATGGCCATCGTAGTAAGGTAAGAGAAATCAGAGCTTGCACGGAAATGTTCAGGTGTTCATTTTTCCGACGTCCACCTCGAGCTTGGAACGATCGAGAAATATTCCGAAAGTGTTTCTACGAACCCTCTGCCAAGAACTTGGGTGAACTGCAAAGCATTCATATAGACGTAGATTTCGTAGTTGCTCATTGTTGAAGTTTTCCTTCTCATCTAAATAGTCACATACGTCACCCCACTGCTAATCATTTGCATGTGTAGGAAATTGAGAGGTATTTCGTCGTTTTGTTACGAATAGAGAAATTTTCTGTACCTCCTCGCATTTCGTCTATGACTCGTTAAAAACAGTTACGTAAATAGTGTAACGCTGCAAACTAAAATCAGCATAGTCACTTGGTTCTATCTCTGCCTCCATGTGGCTTGTACATTTCCATTAATCCGAAAATACATACTAGCTTAAAATATTTTCCAACAGTTGTTAAACTTGTTTGTGTTTTTTATCTGATGGAATGATTTTTTTTCTGTCTTGCAGCAAAAGATCTCGTTCTGGTTCGCGACTGGAGGAGCAGGGTTTTGCCTGAGTCGAGCGCTGGCGCTCAAGATGATGCCCGTCGCGAGGTAAGTTCATCCATTACTCAAATATTAGTAATCAAAAACTGGGGAAGGCATGTGACTGAGTAATTTACTTAAGGTGATTAAGTGGTGGCATAAATAGCTCCCATTGCCCATCTCAGTGCCAGTAAACTTTTGATACAAATTTTATTTTGTGCGTCCAAACGAAGAGAGACCGGTTGTAATCATTCGTACGACTGATAACGAGATCAGCTTCTACACAGTACAAAGATTGCGTTAATGATGGAAGAGTGCACATGGTAAAATAGTGCTGACGCAAGAAAATTCAAGCACGTAAACGAATAGAATATCAAAAGCATTAGACATACTGTCATTTCGTAACGTCTCATTTCCTGGCCACACCTTTGTGCTAGTGGTATTAGTCAGAGACAGTGTGCTGTTCCCCAGTCTGGAGGTGATGGACTTGTTTTTCTACAGTCATCTGAAAAGGTCGTCACCAGAGCTCACACGTTTGCTTGAGAGGATTGTGATTTACCGTGATGGCCAGTATTTTCCGATGCCCTTTGCAAAGAAACTTCAAACGTTTCGCCAGCAATCAGCGATAATAGCAGGAGCAGGAAATGACCAGCGAAAAGGCTGCATTCTGCTCCTGGTTCTGACTGGACGGGGTGCCTTAAAGTTCAACAATTTTGTGGAGCGTATTGGGAGCTCGTGAAATCTGAGGAGCCACCCGGAAGTCCTCTCGGGATGTAGAAGTCTTGTGCCCTCTGTGCGCGGAGCTGACGTTTGCGAAGTGTTTCTGAAGTCTGGGGAAGGTGATCAACTGAGTTATTTGGTGCTGTGCAGGAAATTGAGAGAATACGCAGTGCATACCCGTGCATCGGCTTCGATTTCGAGTGGAGTCATTCCGATTTTCTAAGCGTATGTTACCTGTAAGTGAATGTGCACGATAGGCAGAGTTCTTAAGTCGGATCGTAGAGCCAGTAGCTAGCTGGATAGTTCTATCTTAGTGAAAGATACGGACTGGGCGAGGTATGAGAGAAGCCTTTTAATTATTTTTGTCTCCGTGGAAATTCAAGAGATGTTCAGTGTGAGTTTTTCCTTTATTGACACTGAAGTTATGTGAAAATTATCAGCGGAAAAGCTGTTAAAAGCCAGTTGGAGGCTGTGTACATATTCCATGCCAGTGGTCGGATCTCGGTATCTTTATGAAGGTGGCTGGGTTGCTTTAGGACTTTTAAGCCCTTGCCGTACTTGGATGAGTGCGGTTCGTAGAAACAAACGTAAAAATTAAGAGTCAGACTCGTGGAAACGAAAGTCGGGCCAAACTTTTTCAGAGTTGGGTATTGCTCTATTCAGGATGTACATTAACCAGAAAACAATAGTACAGAGAAAGAAAGCATGTATTGATTAGCATGTAAATAAAGCAGAAGTAATGTTAAGTGTCCAGTTGCCGGAGAAACCATCACTAGGTGAAACACCACCTCTGCTCCAAGCACAATATTGGGGCCCCTTTTCACAAAACATGGGAAAGCACGAAGAGGCACTAGATGTACCACAACTCTTTCGAAACTACCATGCCATTTTGGATTACCAATTTTTAGAATTATAGGTATTTTCCTATTAGAAATTCATTCAAAGTGAGTATTTCTTCAAGTAATTACATTTTTATTGATAGTAACTACGGTTATACGTCGTGTTATTACATTTCTCCTGAAAAAGTCACACCTGAAGAAGCCCACGAAGACTTTGATTTCTATTGACGTGTTGTCTCTGTGTAAAAATTTATACTGTGAAGTATTATTTGAAATATTGTATTATAGAAATGTATATTAAAAAGGAACAAGAACTAAATTAGTTTAATACCTAAAAGGGGCCCGCATCTCGTGGTCGTGCGGTAGCGTTCTCGCTTCCCACGCCCGGGTTCCCGGGTTCGATTCCCGGCGGGGTCAGGGATTTTCTCTGCCTCGTGATGGCTGGGTGTTGTGTGCTGTCCTTAGGTTAGTTAGGTTTAAGTAGTTCTAAGTTCTAGGGGACTTATGACCACAGCAGTTGAGTCCCATAGTGCTCAGAGCCATTTGAACCATTTTGAACCTAAAAGGGCAGCGTCACAGAAACAAACCTGTAGCTACGTAACAGGTATCCTCATGTCAACTTGTATTGCGTGTGTGTCACGCATCACCTGTCCCGTTTCGGCTGCATGGTTTCCAGTCGCTTGGGAACCGATTTTGTCGAATTAAATGGTACAGCAAGGGATTAATCAACGACTTCGGAGCGCTGAGAAGTTTAACACTTGCTGGTTAAAGCAAGGCTGGCGACCCATATTTAAATTGCTTTTACGTGCGTAGCTGTCCAAAGAATTAATCCCGGTCCGCTACTAAATCCGCGGAGCGGTACGTCGCATAGTTTATCTCACGCGCCGCATATCGCCAAGATTACGTGGATTCTGACTATGACCAGAGCCGGCCGGTGTGGCCGTGCGGTTCTAGGCGCTTCAGTCTGGAACCGCGTGACCGCTACGGTCGCAGGTTCGAATCCTGCCTTGGGCATGGATGTGTGTGATGTCCTTAGGTTAGTTAACTTTAAGTAGTTCTAAGTTCTAGGGGACTGATGACCTCAGAAGTTAAGTCCCATAGTTCTCAGAGCCTTTTGAACCATTTTGAACTATGACCAGAGTTTGTTTTCGCGTAGCACTACAGAAGCTGCGAGGCGCAGACGAAAGGAATGTTAGCAAACTTTCGGAATACGCTCATCAATGAGACATATTGAAAGCAGACATAAGGTACCTTGCTATGAAATCCATAATACTGTAAATAAAATACGATGAGGTCACTAAAGTTATGGGATAGCGCACATACGAGGTGCGGCTAGAAAAAAACCGGACTGATGCTGGAAAAAACATTTATTTACAATTTCATGTTATCTCCTTCAATGTACTCTCCTCCTCGGTCTCTACGCCGCTCCATACGAATTTTCCACTGTTCATAGCAATGCTGCAGATCATTTTCGGTAAGTCCATACATTACTTCCGTCGCTTTTTCTTTTACTGCTTCAACAGTCTCAAATCTAGTTCCTTTCAAAGCTGACTTGACTCTAGGGAAAAGAAAAAAGTCACAGGGGGCCAAATCAGGTGAGTAGGGTGGATGATCTAAGATGGGAATGTTGTGTTTTGCCAAAAACGTCTTCACTGACAACGCACTGTGAGTTGGGGCATTGTCTTGGTGAAGGATCCATGACTTTTTTCTCCACAAATCGTTCCGTTTTCTCCGTACTCGCTCACGTAGGGTAGCCAGGACGCTAATGTAGTAATGCTGATTCACTGTTTGTCCCTCTGGTACCCAATCAATGTGCACAATCCCTTTGATGTCAAAAAAACAATCATCATTGCCTTGAATTTCGATTTTGACATTCGTGCTTTTTTTGTCGTGGAGAACCAGGAGTTTTCCAATGCATCGATTGGCGTTTAGTTTCGGGATCGTAAGTAAAAAACCACGATTCATCGCAAGTAATAACATTTTGTAAGAAGGTGGGATCACTTTCACTGTTTTCCAGGATGTCAGAACAAATCATTCTTCGGCGTTCCTTCTGTTCAATTGTGAGACACTTTGGAACCATTTTTGAACACATTTTGTTCATGTTGAAACTTTCATGAAGAATCTGCCTAACACTTTCCTTGTCAACTCCTGTTAACTCAGACACTGCTCTGATTGTTAAACGGCGATCTTGTCGAACAAGTTTACCGATTTTTTCAATGTTTGCATCAGTTTTTGCTGACAATGGTCTGCCAGTGCGAGTGTCATCACTGGTGTCTTCGCGGCCATCTTTAAATCGTTTAAACCACTCAAACACTTGTGTACGCGACAAACAATCATCGCCGTACACTTGTTGTAACATTACAAACGTTTCACTTGCAGATTTTCCTAGTTTGAAACAAAATTTGATGTTAACACGCTGTTCTTTCTGTACACTCAACATTTTCCGACGCACAGACAAAACGTCAACTACTTAAAACAGACGCCACGGGCAGACTGAGTGCAGGAGGCAGATGAAACTCGAGCAGTAGGCGGAGCGAGAGTCACGTGACAGGCCACGCGACTTTCAGCCTTATTGCATTCGTTTTATTGTTTCACCAGTACTAGTCCGGTTTTTTTTTCTAGCCACACCTCGTATACTGACGTCGCGTGCAAAAGGTATAGAGGGGCACTGCATTGGCCGAGCTGTCATTTGTACTCAGGTGAGTCCTGTGAAAAATTTTCCTACGTGATTATGGGCGCACGACAGCAATTAACAGACTTTGAACGCCGAGTGATAGTTGGAGAGCTAGATGCATGGGACATTCCATTTCGGAAATTATTAGGGATTTTAGTATTCCGCGATCCACAGTGTCAAGAGCGTGCCGAGAATACCAAATTTTAGGCATTATCTCTGACCACGGACAACGCAGTGGCCGATAGCCCTTCACTTAACGACCGACGGCAGCGGCGTATGCGTAGCGCGATAAGTGCCAACAGAAAAGCAACACTGCGTGAAATAACTGCAGAAATCAGTGTGGGACGTGCGACGAACGCGCCCGTTAGGACAGCGCGGCGAAATTTAGCGTTAAAGGGCTATGACAACAGACGACGGTCGCGAATGCCTTTGCTGACAGCACGACATCGCCTGCAGCGCCTCTCCTGGGTTCGTGACCATGTCGGTTGGGCTCTTGCCGACTGGAAAACCGTGGCCTGGTGTGCGTAGTTCAGATTTGTTGGGCGAGGGTGAGGTGGGTTTCCAGTGGGGAGCAGAGTCCGCGAAGCCATGGATCCAAGTTGTCAACAAGGCACTGTGAAAGCTTTTGGTGGCTCCATAATGTTGTAGGCTGTGTCTACATCAACTGGACTGAATCCTTGGATTTGCGGCCATTCATGGACGTCTAGTTGCCAAACCACGACGGAATTTTTATGGATGAGAGTGCGCTCTGCCGCCGGGACAAAATTGTCCGCGATTGGCTTGAATGAAATACTGGGCAATTTGAGCACATGGTTTGGCCACCCAGATCTCCCGACATAAATACCATCGAGTATTGATGGGACATAACCGAGAGATCAGTTCGTGCACGAAATACTGCAACAGCATAACTTCCACAATTATGGACGGCTATAGAACCAGAGGTTCAACATCTCTGCAAGAGAGTTGCAACGACTTGTTGAGTCATTGCAACGTAGAGTTACTGCACTACGCCAAGCAAAAGGAGGTGCGACACGATTTTAGAATGTATCCATCCCATGGTCACTGTAATGTCGAAGCCAGTAACATTTAGTCCTCCTGGAGACAGCTGACGATGGCTTGCAAATAAAATTTTTTTATCGGCGCCTCCAAAGGCGAGTGGTGAATATATTCCCGTATTCCGTGCACCTGCGGTGCGTCCACGGTGACCGGTTCCATCAGGGACAAGTGACAGTGTCGCGAACGAAACTGGTACTATTCGTTTGCCACCTGCCGCCTCAGCCCAGTCCGCGTAGCGAACCTGCTGAATCTCCTTCTGGAACTGAAATGGACCTGATTATGCAGGGAGATTAAGTACTCTGAAAATCATTAACCGTAGCTCGTGGAGATAGCTGCGGCAGACTTGCGTCGTGTTGCTGTTCCTAAACCATAGCAAGAGGCAGTAAATTTGGCACTTGGACGCGAATGAAAAAGTCCCGTATGTCATTATTCTCGGATTTCACAACATAAGTCTCACGGAGGATGGCTCTTAATAATGTTGGCGTGCAGAAGAACTAGAAACAGGCACGTGGCAGTATACTGAGTCGTAATTGGATTACGGGAAAGAGGATGGAATAATAGAATCCAATAATGCGACATGATCTTTCATGAAATAATGGAAATTTGTACTTTCATTTTACAGTTTTTTTTCTGTGTCACATTTTATTTTCACCTGTTTAATTCCCTGGAACAGATTGCAGTTTAACGGTGAACGCCACTCGCCGAAAGCTGTGCTGTGGCGTCAGTTCCGAGTAGCGTACCAGGATTTCACTCCACATCTGAGTTTCACTGCCTGTTTCTTTATTTGAAGCAAAATTTGACGTTGCGAATCAAAACATTCCTTTCACTGTCTACTTGTAAGATACACACCATGCCTACCACCTAGCCTTGAAGCGTAAATGTTCATTGTCTCCCAAACTGGACAGGTTTGAGGTTTACGTGAAATGGCTGTGGATGATATGGCCAGACGAAAGTAGTTTCGTCTGGTCACAACTGCGGGCTCTTTGATTGGTGTGGGAGAACGCTCATCAAACCAGAACACATGATATATTAGTTCACTTTATTCATTAATGAATAGAAAATGTACTTAAATTTGACAGACTTCATTTGCCACATGAAGTAATGGATGATTTACGTTGACTAGTAAAGCATAACGGGATGCATTAATTAAACTGTTATATTCAGGTACAGTGGCCAAGCTTTACGAAACTAAAAGTTCATCAGAATCTTTAACAACTCGTTGGCTCTACGCGATGATGTTGACCCCTTCAGGTGAGGCCAAAAACTACCGAACTCTTGCATGCTCGACGCTATATTGACCTCAGAGTGGGGGCGCTGCTATGCTGGAGGGCAGGAGGCGTGGTCTTGTGGAGTGCCTCTCATGGGTTGTTATGGATTGCAATGAGCCCCCCCTCCCCCTTTCTAATGTACGTGGTATCCATTCTTGCCGACCCTGATGTGGCACCACGATCTCTGGACAATACCACTGGGGTAGCATGTCCATTTAGGAACTAAATAAACTGGCTATAAAATCGAAAGCTCGAAATATCAACTCAGTACGAACTCCCTGTATGAATTTCATAATCTCGGTAACAGGACAATGAAAATGTCAGAAAGGCCACGAATTTCGAACAATTTCTCAATTCAAAACCACTTCTGTAAGCTATGTAATTGTTCGAACATCTCTCTCTCTCTCTCTCTGTCTGTGTGTGTGTGTGTGTGTGTGTGTGTGTGTGTGTAAATTCCTAAGGTACTATACTGCTGAGGTCATCGGTCCCTAAACTTACACACTACTTAAACTAACTTACACTAAGAACCACACACACACACGCTCTAGGGAGAACTCGAACCTCCGACGGGAGGGGCCGCGTAATGCGTGACATGGCGCCTCCAACCCCGCGGCGAACAATATGTGCAACAACCTGTGTTAAAAATCAAAATATGCCTTTGGAAAGAATTTGGAACATCAGAACTTGAGATGAAAATGACAGCGTAATCAGTCCAACTAATTCAAGTTATGGGATGATATGGGTGCAAAAGCAGAGAAAACAGAGTATACTTACCGTCGTGCTATTACATTCACGCCGGCCGCGGTGGTCTAGCGGTTCTAGGCGCTCAGTCCGGAACCGCGCGACTGCTGCGGTCGCAGGTTCGAGTCCTGCCTCGGCATGGATTTGTGTGATGTCCTTAGGTTAGTTAGGTGTAAGTAGTTCTAAGTTCTAGGGGACTGATGACCACACATGTTAAGTCCCATAGTGCTCAGAGCCATTTGAACCATATTACATTCACGGTAATTCAACACCTTCTTGTAACTGTAAGCAAATGCTGTGTGGTGGTTTATGATCTAGGAACAAGTATTTCTCAGAAATCAAATAAATGCCAGAAAATGAAACAAGATCATGTCAAAGACTGCAAGAAAGTGGTCCTGGTGTTAAATCTGTAACACTCTTAAAAAAATAAAACAAAACTGTTAGGACTCTTTGTTGCGTGGAATTCACTAGTTAATGTCTCATGAAGGTGTCTTCTCTCTCTGTCAGTGATTAACGGAGCAAACCTCTTACCACTGTTTTGAATTAAAACCACTTCATTTGACGAAGTATAATTCCACACACGATTAGGTAGCCTTCCGCAGCGTATAAAACGGTAACTTGTACTTCGCTTGAGCCACATCTGGAACCAGTTTAACGACCTTTGAACTAAAAGTTACAGTAAGAGAATACCAAAATGGATTCGTAAACGATCATTTATAATAAACGATGGAATTTTTCGTAAGTCACCGACAAATGCCATTTCCAGTCGTAGCCCGTTTCAGGAGATTGTCACAAGGATAACGTATGCATGAAGCGGAAATTAATTTAAAACGTATTTTTTATCGCTGTGAATTGTGAAGCAATGTACGTGCGAACGGATGTTTTACACAGCATTGCTCGTTGCCTTGCCATGCTGTCGGATGTTGTTACCAGTCGTGCTTTGCCCAAATGGCGACTGCAAGTAGGGACTTCTGTCACACTCGGCTGGTTTCTGGGGGCCGGAAGCCTTCTGTTAAACCAAGAAAGGAAGCACGGCCTAGTTCCGGAGGCGCATTGTCTCGGCCGCTGTGCGGGCACGGAGAGACAACTTTTTCTCGACAAAAACTTGGAACGTTCTTATACGGCTTTTCACGCTCAGTGGGTTTATTGTTGTAATGTGAAGATCAGAAAGCGGAAAGATGAACGAATCTCTTAAATACTTTCCGCATCCTCATCCTTACTTGCCTCCTCTCGTTATTACCTAATACACAATTAATTCAAGAGTACCACCACACGTCGGTTCATTTTCGTCATAATAGCTCATGCCGTTAATGCCAAAACAGTCTCTCTCTCTCTCCCTCTCTCTCTCTCTCTCTCTCTCTCTCTCTCTCTCTCATTTATACATGGCTAATGATATTGAAATCTGTCGTATTTGGACTACATTACTCCCACAAATGCCCAGATAGCTATTTCTCAAAGCCACGGTCGTTTCCTTTAGTACACTGCGAGAAGTATCACAGTCGATAAAGTAAAACTGGAAAAGTCGAGTAAAAGGCCTATACCTTCTCATGAACTACTGGCATGTCAAGGTGAACATGATTAGGTCGAATATTTTTTGTCGAATGGCGTGTTTTTGGACTTTATTAGTTTCTGAGAAAACGAAAATCTGCGTTTCTGCACACCTGAATCGAAGTGAAACGGTATTGTTTTTGCTTCTATGAAGCAGGAATGGGTTCAACGTGTTGATACCATGTCTTTAATGTACCGTTTCCTTTTATTTGGAAATCAGCTTTGTGATACGCCACGATCCTCTAAAAGTACTGTTAATGTTGCATTATTTTTCAAACCATTTGTCTTGTATGGCGGCCGAAGGTCTTTAGACTCTTTGAGTCATCCATACATCCTCATGTAACTGTTACACTTGGAATGGGGTTACCTCTCAGGTTTGGCGGTAATGGCGTGGTAGCTACAGGTTGTTCTACTGTAAGTGCCCACATGTCAGCCAGTGTATGCACACGTTACTTATAAATCAACTAACTTAGGAACCTGTAATGTCTTCCTCTGGAATACCCTAAACTTGTGATACACCATCAAAATGCTAAAAAAATATGCTCAGCTTATAACACCCCCTTCTTCTTCGGGTGGTAGACTAATTAAAGAATTATCGTGTTGCTAATGATCTGATATTAATTTGGGATAAGGTCCAGAATCTGAAGTGAAAGTATTCTCCGGAAGAAGTCAGGTGCCGTCATAACTTGATCCTTATAGCGCGAACTAAATCGCACAATAACGATCGGCAGAAATAAAAAATGTGCGAAATAATACGGAAACTACCTAGTGAAACCTTGGTCCGAAATGATGAATTAATTTTGACTCTGTTTGTAGGTTACTGTAAATGGACGGTCGCCGGCTCACTTAATGTGAGCGAAATCAATTAAAACTCTTGGCTTTGAAATTAAATCACGTTACTATTGTAGCATGTTGGCAGGCGAGGACAGTCGCAAAGGCACTGACTAGCGCTCATTATCAAAACACAATGGTCACCCAGAAAAATTTCTCATGGACTAAAAGCAAACTTGCAACTACTTCATGAAATTAATTACTACTTCTTTACACTAACAGTTACGTGGCAGCTGAACTGCGTTTCTCACTGTAATGCTAACTGTTTTGCAAAAGGTAAACTTCCCGAAAAAAATAATTTTAGTATTTAAATTGACTGTTCTACAATAATCACTGGTTTATAAATGATTACGGAGTTCGCTGCTGTGACTTACTGTTACGTAAATTACTTCCCATACAAAACTGTCTGAAAGTGTTGTTGAATATACTTTGTCATATTACTTGTCAACAATCAGCACTTGATTAGCAAGTCTAAAAAATGTTTTGTTCACTTTCATTTAAACTATTAATCAGTTCGATAAATTTCACTCTTCTTATGATTTCCATTCAGTTCATTAATGACACACTCGGTTAATTAAGGATACGGAGAGGATGCTGTTAGGTTGTTGTTACTGAGAATTACGCACCTTAGGATAAATAAGTTGCTCAAAATTGGTTCAAATGGCTCTGAGCACTATGGGACTTAACATCTGAGGTCATCAGTCCCTTTGAATTAGAACTACTTAAACCTAAGTAACCTAAGGACATCACACACGTCCGTGCCCGAGGCAAGATTCGAACCTGCGACCGCGACTCTGAAGCGCCTAGAAACGCTCGGCCACAGCGGCCGGCGATAAGTTGCTAAAGTATTTCTTGTTGAACGATTCGCAGCTAACCCTGGCAAGCCTTTTACAGTTCTAAATGATAAACTGGTCGGGTGTTACTTCATAGCGGTGCGGCGTCCGTTATCCCACGACGATGTACGGGCACAGGCTCTTCATCACAATTAACTTTAGGCTCCCAGGTCTCTTCTTAAACACTGGTTAACCTTGATGCTATGCTCTGTGCCCAATTACTTCTCTACATTATGCCTGGCTATTCCGTACGTGTGATGTTGCAGTGAAACAAGTCTTGCGTACTCTCGCAGTAGAATTCCTGCTTTGCGTCCGACTCGCTCACTCTCTACTAACCGCCTATCTCGACTCACCCGATAGTGCCACGCTCCTTGCGCCCAGCGACAGTACGACAGTGACAATAACCTCTTTGGTTAACATAACTAAAGCCCCTGACTGGGCCAGTGCGTGTACTACTGTTCTTTACATTCTCTTTCATTCGTTATTTTGCAAACAAGAAATAATTAAAACATATATGCATGACAATAATATACACAACGTATTTATACACTTCATTTAAATGTAAATAGCCAGTAAAGCACGAAAAAAAATTGTGGGCAATTGTTGTTGTGTTAAAAGCTGACTCTTAATTGGTGGTTAAGATGGTGTTCTGGGTATCGCTTTTTATTTCTACCACACCTCAGCATGTGCGCCTTACGTAATAAATACGAAATCTCGTTTACGGAGGGTACGGAAACTATACATTAGTGGTGACGCGTGTTGACTATCGACCTGAACTGACCAGCCCTTCTGCTGGCGCAGTAGTTACCTCTATCGCAGTACAAAGCAGCACCATCTGGCAGCCAGTACGGTGTCCATTGCGACTCTCTGTAAGGGCTCGTTGTGGCCGTTCCGAGAAGAAGAGCCTGCCTCGCCGGTCAGATGGAAGTCGTGGCCGTCCACAATGGAGGCGCGCCGAGTGCTAACTCGCTTTGTGGGCTAATTCCCGCACAAAAGGCGGCGCTACGGCCGCTCCGCGGCGACGCGGGCGCGCTTCGTGGAAGGCGGGTGTCGCGCGGCCGCGGCCGGCTAGCTCCCGGCGGGGCGCCGCTGCACGACCGCCGAGATGGTTCCGCTCGCTGGTCGCCGGTCGCTGCTCGCTGCTCGCCGACGCATTGTGTTTGCTCGGCGCGGAGTTTGTTTTTCTGGACAGAGGCCACCGCAGGGCGCTGGACCGCGCACAGTCTTTTTCCGCGGCTACGTGAGCGACCTGCGGCGGGTAACGAGGGGCAGCTGACGGGAGCAGGCGCCGGCGTAGGGTGCGTGCGGAGGCGAGGGCTCCGACGCGTCTCTGTCGACAAGTCAGCTGGACAGCAATATACATCTACCGGTTGATCAAAACGTCAGTATACATTTGAAAACTTAATAAACCACGGAATAATGTAGAGAGAGGTAAAAACTGACACACATGCTTGGAATGACATGGGGTTTTATAAGAACAAAAATAAAAGTAAGTTCACAAAATGTCCGACAGATGACGCTGGACAGCAAAACATCAGTGACTGCGCATGAGAATCGTGTATAAAAGGAGCTGTAATGAGAGAGAGAGAATCAGATGCGCCAGCAGTCGCAGCTTGTTGACGTTACCTGAAAAGGCGCTTTTAGTGAAGCTTTATTATCAGAATGGGGAATGTGCTAGTTTTGCGTTACGATCCTATCGCCGTAGGAAGGGGATTCGAACGGGTAAAGGTCCGTTGACAAATGCAGCTGTGGCGAGAATGGTTTCGAAGTTCGACGCCAGGGGTTGTTTCGACGATAGACCCCGTAGTGGCCGACCGAGCACAAGGCGTAATGCTGTGGAGACAGGAAGAAATGGAGACTGTAGCGGGTTCGTCTATGCACGGGGAAGTCAGCGCTCGTGCAGTCGCACGTCGCACCGGCGTTCCATACACTACTGTTTGGTTGGCACTGAAGTGTACCCTCCGATGCTATCCTTACAAAATCCATCGGCATCATGAACTGTTACCTGGCGATTTAGTGAAGCGGAGGGCATTTACGGTGTGCTGTTTCAAAAGGTGGCGGAAGATGACGATTGGTTGAGTAACGTGTTATGCACCGACGAAACTAATTTCACGCTCCGAGGGTCTGTCAGCGCCCGCAGCTGTAGAATTTGATCTACCGAAAATCTTAGAACTTTCGTGGAAACTCCATTGCACGACGAGAAAGTCACGGTATGGGTTGGATTTACCACATCTACCGTTATCGCGCCTTTTTTCTTCGAGGAAATGCGTGATTCTGGTTTTGTAACTGCTACCGTCAGGGGTGAGAAGTACGTCGATATGTTACAGAATCGCATCATCCCCAGCCTGGCTGATAAACACTTGCTGAAACGTACGATGTTTATGCAGGATGGCGCTCCACCCCATATTACTAGACGAGTGAAAAATCTCTTGCGTGCGTCGTTTGGTGAAGATTGTGTGCTCAGCCGCCACTTTCGTCATGCTTGGCCTTTCAGGTCCCTAGACCTCAGTCCGTGCGATTATTGGCTTTGATGTTACCTGAAGTCGCAAGTGTATCGTGATCGACCGACATCTCTAGGGATGCTGAAAGACAACATCCGACGCCAATGCCTCACCATAACAACGGACATGTTTTACAGTGCTGTTCACAACATTATTCCTCGACTACAGCTATTGTTGAGGAATGATGGTGGACGTATTGAGCATTTCTTGTAAAGAACATCATCTTTGCTTTGTCTTACTTTGTTATGCTAATTATTGCTATTTTGATCAGATGAAGCGCCATCTGTCGGGGACATTTTTTGAACTTTCGTATTTTTTTGGTTCTAATAAAACCCCATGTCATTCCAAGCATGTGTGTCAATTTGTACCTCTCTGTCTACATTATTCCGTGATTTATTCAGTTTTCAAATTTATACTGACTTTTTGATCACCCGGTACATCCCTACCTCGCTGTCTACCGTAAATTGCAAATAAAAGTAACTTGAAAGGTGCTGTTAGCAAGGAAAAAAACCAGCCACTTCCTGATTACTAAGAGGGCCGCTCAATAAGTAATGCAACACATTTTTGTCTTGGCCAATTTCGGTGGCAAAAATGTGTAATTTGTTGTGCGACATCGTGGAATCCGGCCTCGGTGGCCGAGCGGTTCTAGGCGCTCAGTCCTGAACCGCGCGACTGCTACGGTCGCAGGTTCGAATCCTGCCTCGGGCATGGATGTGTGTGATGTCCTTAGGTTTAAGTAGTTCTAAGTTCTAGGGGACTGAATACCACAGATGTTAAGTCCACAGTGCTCAGAACCGTTTGAACCATTTGGACATCGTGAAATACTTCCCGCTTCAGGCCCCTAAAGTTACATGAAGTTCCTGTTGACAGCGCCATACGTAGCCATGGCGGAAAACCAGATTATAAGACATTCATAGGCGCTTTCAGAATGTCTGCGGAGACCTGGCAGTGAACAAATGCACGGTGAGTCGTTGGGCGTGGTGTCTGTCATCATTGCAACAAAGTCGCGCAAACCTGTCCGAACTGGCGTGTGCCGACCGGCCGCACACGGCTGTGACTCCTGCAGTGTTGGAACGTGCGAACAAACTCGCACGAGGTGATCAACGAATCACAGTCAAACGCCTCGCATCTCAACTGGACGTCTTTGTTCGTAGTACTGACCTACTTGTCCACCAACTGGGCTACTCAAAGGTTTATGCTCTCCCTAACACAAAACCGTAAAGAGGAACGAAGGACGCTCTGAGTGGAATATCATGCGCATTACTAGGCGATGAAACATGGCTTCATCACATCGAACTTGGAACAAAACGTCAAGCCAAGGAGTGGCGTCGCATCACCTCTTCGCCGAAGAAACAGGTAAAAGCCGCACCCGCAGCCAATACAGTTAGGGCGACGGTCTTCCGGGACTCTGGAGGGGTTATTGTGTTCGATATACTACCGCATGGTCCAACAAACAACTCTGAACTGTATTGCATCACTCTCAGGATATTGGAAAATGATTTCAGCGTGTTCGTTGCCACAAAAATGCAAACGAACTTCCCCCTTTCCACGACAACGCAAGTGGAGCCCACAGAACTTCACTGGACTGTTCTTCCTCGTCCACCCTACACCCCGGATCTCGCACCTCCCGACTTGCGTCCATTTGGCCCAATGAAAGGGGCATTCCGCGGGAACCAGTACGTGCGCTATGGGGAGCTTATCGGTGGAGCAAGACGTTGGTTCCGACGTCGACCACTAGAGTGATAGCTTGCGAGCATATCGGTCGCACCAGTACGGTAGCGTAAGGCCGTCGACTTGAACGCAGATTATGTTGAGAAACAAGGCTCTGTAGCAAAATGAGTGGCGAATAATGTGGTATAGTGGAATCCTCAGTAAACCAACCAACGTGCTTGCAGAAAAAAGTGTTGCTTTACTTTTTGAAAGCTGTTCGTATAATTTTATGCGGACACTAATTTGCCGGCATTTACGTGCTTACTGGCGGTAAGAAATATTCTAATCTTCGAAGGCGATTTTTCTGAGTTACAGTTATGACTTCAAGAAGAATATAGTACTTCAAATCCCAAAGAAAGCAGGTGTTGACAGATGTGAAAATTGCGGAACTATCAGTTTAATAAGTCACGGCTGCAAAATACTAACACGAATTCTTTACAGACGAATGGAAAAACTGGTAAAAGCCGACCTCAGGGAACATCAGTTTCGATTCCGTAGAAATGTTGGAACACTTGAGGCAATATTGACCCTACGACTTACTTTAGAAGCTAGATTAAGGAAAGGCAAACCTACGTTTCTAGCATTTGTAGACTTAGAGAAAGCTTTTGACAATGTTGACTGGAATACTCTCTTTGAAATTCTCAAGGTGGCAGGGGTAAAATATAGGGAGCGAAAGGCTATTTACAATTTGTACAGGAACCAGATGGCAGTTATAAGAGTCGAGGGGCATGAAAGGGAAGCAGTGGTTGGGAAGGGAGTGAGACATGGTTGTATTCTCTCCCCGATGCTATTCAATCTGTATATTGAGCAAGCAGTAAAGGAAACAAAAGAAAAGTTCGTAGTAGGTATTAAAATCCGTGGAGAAGAAATAAAACCTTTGAGGTTCGCCGATGACATTGTAATTCTGTCAGAGACAGCAAAGGACCTGGAAGAGCAGCTGAACGGAATGGACAGTGTCTTGAAAGGAGGATATAAGATGAACATCAACAAAATCAAAACGAGTATAATGGAATGTAGTCGCATTAAATCGGTTGATGCTAAGGAAATTAGATTAGGAAATAAGACACTTAAAGTAGTAAAGGAGTATTGCTATTTGGGGAGCAAAATAACTGATCATGATCGAAGTAGAGAGGATATAAAATGTAGACTGGCAGTGGCAAGGAAAGCGTTTCTGAAGAAGAGGAATTTGTTAAGATCGAGTAAAGATTTAAATGTCAGGAAGTCGTTTCTGAAAGTATTTGTATGGAGTGGAGAGATGTACGAAAATGAAACATGGGGATAAACAGTTTAGACAAGAAGAGAATAGAATCTTTCGAAATGTGGTGCTACAGAAGAATGCTGGAGATTAGATGAGTAGATCACGTAACTAATGAGGAGGTACTGAATAGAATTGGCGAGAAGAGAAATTTGTGGCAGAACTTGACTAGAAGAAGGGATCGGTTGGTAGGACATGTTCTGAGGCTGCAAGGGATCACAAATTTAGCATTGGAGGGCAGCGTGGAGGGTAAAAATCGTAGAGGGAGACAAAGAGATGTATACACTAAACAGATTCAAAAGGATGCAGGTTGCAGTATGTACTGGGAGACGAAGCAGCTTGCACAGGATAGAGTAGCATGGAGAGCTTCATCGAACCAGTCTCTCGAGTGAAGACAACAACAATAATAGTTATTAAGAATTGCGTTGTACTGCTTCCGGAAATCGATGTCCGGGCACTGGCCTTAAAATTCAAAAAGTATGGAGAAAATGGAAAAGGTGCGATTCGTGAGCGCTATTTAAATTGTTGGTTTAAACATGAGGCATGCCTCAAGAGTCTCTCGGCAGCAACAGACTTAGACGGCGGCGGGGCTCGGCCTGGTCTGGATGGGAGCACACCTGCCGGCGCTATCGGCCATCAGCATCAGCATCAGGTCTAGCTCGAGCGGGCGCACCGGGGCAATCAGAGGCAGACGCGGGGAACAAGTTCTCCTTGGCCGGGGCTGCGCGCGGGCCGGTCTTCTTACCGCCGGAATGCCTGCTCCAGTGGCCGCCCCGGGCCTTTTTGTGCCCTAATTGGAGCTCCGGGAGCACCATCGCCGGCTCTCCAGATATTCGTCCTTGGGCTCCACCCTGCCGCGCGCCTCCACGCGTGTAGTTTCGCTCTTTAATTGCGGCCACCTAATCTATCGGTACTGCAGGGGGGCATTCAAATCCCCTACTCGCAGTCGTTCTGGAAACATTGGATCACGCTCACGTCCATGTCTACGGGGTTTCTCGGCAGTATAGTACCTA
This sequence comes from Schistocerca nitens, assembly GCF_023898315.1. NCBI lineage: Eukaryota > Metazoa > Arthropoda > Insecta > Orthoptera > Acrididae > Schistocerca > Schistocerca nitens. Next base: position 451,380,144 of record NC_064614.1, read on the forward strand.
TACACATTTTTAGTCCTTAAGAGTACTCAGTAAACCATCAATTAGGGCGGTTCACAAACAACTACTCAAGTACAGATGGTATTCCAAAACGTTATCGTGGGAGTAGGGGCCAGGTGGTGCTGGTGAAATAACACACACTGCTAAAGGTACCTTTTTATTTTAAAAGACTTTCTCAATAAATTTTTAAGTCTGGCATTTTAAAATTCAAAAAACAATTTCCAATAGCTGACAAATTTTCTTTATGAAAAGGAGATTGCAAGGTATGACGTTAACAACTTCCCAATAATAAGATTTTAAACTTATATACATACAAGAGAAAAATTCCTAAAAAAAAACCTTTAAGTAGCTAGTTTGTACTAAAGTTAAAATAGTTATGTCTTGGCAATTAAATAACTTATATTACACCTGTCAGTTGTTACAAGATAAATGTGACTAAGCCAGCACACAAACCTTCACATTAAAGGCAGTTCCAAAAACAAAACAAAAAGAAATTTCCTTAGCTCGGTAAGGGAGTGACACGTCTAAAGGGGCCCAGATCACAATAGTCGGATTAGTTATTGGTGGTCTACACGGCCACGGCAGATCAGCCCCAAAACTTGCATTACAAGCCACCAAGCCACCATATCCCGAAGTTAACCAAAACCAGAAGATGTAGCAAGGGCGGTGCCTGTACGGACTCTGAACCACAGAGACACACTACACCGACCCCAAATCAAGCAATCAAGGTGCGAATGAAACTGCCCGACCAAGAAGCAGTTACCACATTCCCGCGGAAAGGCAAACGAAAACTGTGGTGGGAAGACCCTATAAAAACCACTGGTGAAGAAACTCGTACACTTCACTAGAACTTGAAAAAACCCTTATATAACTCTGTAGCGCCGAGAACACGTTGCACTTCCTTATGCTCGACAGAGTCAACCGCTGCCAGTGGTTTCAACGGCCGATAAGAAGACACACGGTCCCACGCGCTGATCCCCTGCACCGCGGCTTCTAAGCTTCATAAGCCACGTACATGCGGGCAAGGCAGACTTAGCCCCTGACAGCCAAGAGGTCGGCCAAAGCACGTGGCGAGCAGTTGACGACCCCCAACAGCAGGGCCCCGCTCGCGCCACCACCTCTCTTGGTCACAGCCCAGAACGTACTCCTCGATCGTCACGCGACCGAACACTTGCTCCACCTCCCGCCAGAGGGCGGTAGCGATCCAAACAGCGCACCAAACCGAAAGAGCCACCACAAACACTAGACGAGAAGCGAAAGCACTCCGCCTGACGCGCTTTTCGAAGAGCCGGACACAACTACGGCTCACTCAGCACTACCTCTTGTATTTATCGTAAGACTGAGCACGGTTTAAAAAGCATGTAGCCAACGTCAGACTGGGGCCATTACGTAACTTGTGTATAACGCTCTTTATTCACAGGGGATGAACAGTAACATTGAAACACCGCGAGAAATGTATGCTTAAACATAAGTGCAGATGCTACCCAAGCCAGCGGGCTGCAGTGTTGTATTTGAGCGTGAACCATATCTGTGCAGTGTCCTCACTACGCTTCAAGTATCAGTCGTGGTCAGAACAGCTTTCTTTGTAGATGTGAGTGGATTATATGGAAGATCAGAACATTCAAACGTTGGCAAATTGTTGGTGCTCGTCTAGTGAAAGCTTCCCTAACCAATATAGCCTATGTGTGGTATTTCAAGAGGCACCTTATCCAAGGTATATATTGCGTGCAGGGGACGCGGAAAAACATCATGCGGCAAGTCATAATGCGGACGAAATTCTGTGTTGAATGAACTTGATAGATGATCATTGAAGAAGCTTGTGGCAGAAATAAGGGGACGACAGCTGGAAGTGTCACTGCAAAACTCCGGGTTCCCGGGTTCGATTCCCGGCGGGGTCAGGGATTTTCTCTGCCTCGTGATGACTGGGTGTTCTGTGCTGTCCTTAGGTTAGGTAGGTTTAAGTAGTTCTAAGTTCTAGGGGACTGATGACCATAGATGTTAAATCCCATAGTGCTCAGAGCCATTTGAACCATTTCACTGCAAAACTCAACGACGAACTCGCGAATCGCGTCAGCACGAAAACAAAAGGAAGGGAACCCCGTAAGGGCAGCGTGAGCTGGAATTCCAAAACCACTCATAAGTGATGCCAATGCCCGTAAAGGAGAACGTATTGTCAAAGCCGTAAAACCTGGACTGTGGAGCAATTAAAGAAAATCATTTGGTCGCATGAGTCTTGTTTCACACAGTTTGACTTCTGACAGACTTTACGTCCCAAAAGTGAAAAATGGCAGGGGTTCTGTGCTGATTTTGGCAGCCACATTGTGGTATTCCATGGGCCCCGTAGTTGCTCTGTAAGGTCGCATTACTGCCAAGGATCATGTGACCGTTTTGGCTCATTGGACCAATCCCGTGGTATAGTGTGTTCCCGAATGGTGATGCTGTGTTCCAAGACGACAGGGAACCTGGTCACACAGCTCGCATAGTCCACGACTGGTTTTGTGAGCGCGAAGATGAATTGTTGCATCTCTCCTGGCCACTATAGTCACGTCATCTCAATATCATTGAGCCTTTGTGATCTGCTTTGGAGCTAAGGGTGCGCAATCGCTGTCCATTTTGCAGGAAGAATGGTAGAAGTTCGTGCAGCAATGTCATAGTGCTGCGGTAGTGTAATGGGCAGCATTCTTGTCTAGTAAGCGAGGACACCCGAGTTCGTCCCTGCTGCGGGGCAAATTTTAATTCATTTATTCAGCTTCCATCATTATCTTAGGTATGAGATTCACTTCCAAACCATGCAAGACATTTACGAGTATTTATCCATTCCGACGCGACTAAAATCTGTTTTGATGGCCACGGTTTTCCTGCACCGTATTTTGCACGGTAATGAGTTATGTTTTTGGTCTTTCCATATTTTTTGTCCACCCTCATACATTTCATTGTAACTAAAGCCGTCATCAAACCAAAGGTTGGTTTCAACATCACAGTGTTTTATAAGGCAATGGTCCCATAGGACGTAGTTCATGTTATCTTCTGCGGTCATACTAACTACGAAAAGATTGTTTTGGCTTTAAATTTTTATGACCGGTTGCTACCTGACGCCAACGAGAATCCTACGAAGGATTGTAAACGCCGCCGTTGGCTTAGTACAGGCATTTCCGCCGGCGCCTCTTTTGTGCACTACGTCCTAAACACACAGTCCACCTCCAGCCCAAACTCTAAATATGTCGGAAAAGCCTTCCGATGTAGTTTTGTCAACGAAATTTATTTCTCCAGCCTTATTGTTCCGTGGCAGGTGTTTCATTTACCTGCATCTCTCGCAGAATCACACATTAGGACCCTGGACGAGCACTCCTTGTCCGCCTCCCGGGTGGAGGCGTCCTCGAGAGCCCACGGCGCTACAACTTAAGAGACCAAAACGGTGGTATATGAACTGTAACGTCTCAAGAACGACCACCAATTCTAAACCACAGCTACACCCAGGTAATGCCCCTTACAGCACCAACCGATTAGTTCAAGTAGGCCGGCCGCGGTGGTCTAGCGGTTCTGGCGCTGCAGTCCGGAACCGCGGGACTGCTACGGTCGCAGCCTGCCTCGGGCATGGGTGTGTGTGATGTCCTTAGGTTAGTTAGGTTTAAGTAGTTCTAAGTTCTAGGGGACTTATGACCTAAGATGTTGAGTCCCATAGTGCTCAGAGCCATTTGCACCATTTGAAGCCCAAGTAGCTCGGATCGGTAATAACATTCGCAGCTTCCTCAGATAAGGACATTGAATAGCTTATAAAAAGTGCTGGTTGAAATGGAGGTCATTAACAAGAGTTAGCTGCGGTGCAAAAATGGCAGTGGAAATCAAAAGAAACATGCAAGGTGGACCAGAACTCCATCGATAAACTATCAGAGGTGGCACTAAGGACCAAGAAGAGGAAAAAAGTCTGGTACACATGGGTTGTAAAATCCATACCTTAAGACCTAAGTTTGGTGGACATTTTTCTCATTCTTTGGTCCATACTACCACATCTGAAAGTTTTTCGGTGGAGTTCTGGTTTATCATGTATACAAACGAGCAATAAGACCAGCTGTATATCATATTGACGACACAATTATTTGTACGCTGTTAAGCTTAAGGATTTTGCAAGACAGCAAAGGCATTCCAAGATAGAAAATCAGCGACACAATGCAGAGGGAGGGCAAAAGTGGTAACATTTTTTTTATCACCGGAGGGAAACAGTAACGCTAAAGCCTTCCCGGGGGAGAAGTTTCACTTCAAAGAATTAACTGATAACTTCACCCACCGCCTAGACACTATTGTAAGGTGCCACAGTAGATTGTTACTAAAGGCACATCTTAACAGAGGCAGCAAGCTTGATACTTGCCCATGAGAACGGCGCAGTAGATTTGCGCAGGTTAGGGTACAACAACAGCGATCCCCAGTCACGAAAGCCCTCTGCGCGGGGCCAAGTGACGTGAAACACTGTTTTTGCTAGCCATAAGAGGAAGGGCAGTGACATTTGGCTTTCAGCTGAACTCTGTAGCTACCAAACTTGGAGTTCCTTAATGTGAAGTCCAGAAGCATTCCTACCTACCGAGTAGGAGAAGGGGAGGAATCTGAATATGGGTGGCCAGAAGCGCGCTGGAAGTGCAAAGCCACTCGTCAGATTGACCGAAGCCTGTAAAATGAGGGTGGATTGGTGGACCGACTGTAGGAAGGAGGAAACAGTGCGCCGCCACAATCATTGAAAGACCCATCCATGTTTTTGCAGTCAGAGTTCTCTGTCAGAACGTTGGGGCTCCAACAACGTCTCTCTCATTGCCATCCTCGGTAAGCCCCCTATAAATCTGTTTTTCTCACTTGGAGACCATGCTACGCTGGTTTGTAGGAATTAAAACGTTTTTAATATTGATGAGATGACTAACCAACTAATACTGGAACACTGACCTTTCGCTACGTCTGTATGAAGAATATACTAACGCTCACTGTTCTCAACCAAAACTCAGATGACTGTCTCTTCACTGACTGCTGATCATTCGTAATAAATCTCAATTAAACAGATGTCTTCTTCGAACCAGTATGTGGCCAAATAACAATTGCTAATAAAACGTAATACAATAGTGTTCGTATATTCAGGTAGATAAAACGGATCATATCCTACGTGAAGTTGTAACTGTTTGACTTGCTTTTGAACCTGTTCAAACTCTGTTAAACATCTGTGCTTCATCTGTAACTAAATTGGAATCATTATTTGTAACTAAATTGGAACCGTAATGTGAAATAGCAATAACAAGGTTCCTATTGGTATGTATATAGTCGTGCACGACAAGCGTGGCCCTTCATTAAATACAGGGTGGTCCACTGATAGTGACTGGGCTAAATATCTCATGAAATAAGCATCAAACGAAAAAACTACAAAGAACGAAACTCTTCTAGCTTGAAGGGGGAAACCAGATGACGCTATGGTTGGCGCGCTAGATGGCGGTACCATAGGTCAAACGGATATCAACTGCGTTTTTCTAAATAGGAACTCCCATTTTTTTTTTACATATTCGTGTAGTACGCACGCACGCACTTCTATTCGATATGCTCACACCTTTCTGACGACAACTCCGTAATTCTCGTTCTTCCGGTGAGCCTGTTTCTTCGATCCTGACGATCGTATGCGTCGAATCTCTTTTGAGAAATGTTATATCTTCTGTTCTTCTCCTGGTCTTCTGTATTGTTCAGCTCCTGCAGGATTTGAATAATTTATGTTCGTAAGAGCTTATATCAAAAATTACTCGTACAACAATGCTCCGTGATGAGCCTGCGGAAGTTTCTTCATTACTTTCATGGTGATCGCCAGAAAAATGTTTCACTTTGTTTCTTGAAATTGTCTTCTTTCTAGTTCCAATACTCTGATCACTGTCCGTTTCTTGATTCAAGAATTAACTTGCCATTGTGTAATTACGGAACCCGAAAATTCCCGCGAACGCGACAAAGACAAAATTCGCTTCCTCTTAGAGTTCTCCCTTTCAACACATTCTCTACTTTTTTTCTTTAATTGCAGATATTTACTTTTACCCTACCAGGCCATAGCACTTTTCACTTGCGGTTAATATTACATGAAATACGATATACATACATTTACATATGGCGTTGGACTCATGCATATTTCTATTTATGTACTAGTCTAGGATTTGTATGCTAAAAAATTAAAACACATTACATTTGAATTTGTATCAAAATGATAAATCTCAAACGAAAGATGTTGCAGTAACTCGCAATGGAGAGTATCTCCGTCACAGACTGACCGTTAAAAGACAGGGTAAGCAACAACCACACCCAGGGTTCGTTTAAGATAGCAAACGTAGTCTTAAAGATTCAATAGGATCGCCTACGCCGGTATGGGTACGTCTTGCGCCGTGAAGCTGACATTATAAGGACCTTAAGTAAATGGGACTGCATCCTGAAATGACGCAAATATGTTGGGAACAGAGTAACAAAGCGAGGAGGGCAGAATCCGAGTGATTTGGGAAATAAAGCGGACGAGGAGGTCGTATGGGGTGTGTTATGTCGTTGCCTCCCTACGACCTTCAAACTGACATACCCAGTCTGTCAGAGGAGGACCTACAGTTTAACACAGACTCTGAGCCACGACGTAACTCGCCATTGATCGCATTAGTAAACATTGCCAGAGACGATAAAAGGGAAAAGTGACAGACAAAAATCGTCATAACTGACTGGGTGTCGAACTCCAGACCTTTGCATCCACAGTCTGACGCCTTGCCAGAGAGACCAATCGCGAAACTTTAGTAATATGTGTGTGTGTCCTGTTTTCACGCATTTGTTAGTAACAGCAGTGGTGGATAACTGTTGCTGTTTCAACTCGAAATGTGTCAGGAGGAGGAAGATACTATATGCGTCTAATCATGGCTACCATGCACTGTGTGTTTAAAAATCAGCCAGTGTAATAATGAATTAGTACCATGACGCTAATTTATGTGACTGCGTTACCGTATTTACGAGACAAGTGATAGATGATTACTGTAATGTGGAAGACATCACTTCGGACGTGAATATGGCTGTACCTTCCTTCCTGCAACGGACAGGAGGAATCACACTTGGTTTCCGTAACGTGCGAATGTACATAGTGATGATAAGTTTGTTTTCATCGAGTTATTATATACTAGACTTCTTTGATTGCGCGATAAATACTCACGCAGGTTCCGCGGACATTTAACTTTTTGTAGGTCCACTGTGTCTGTTGTACACCGCACGAGATGTACTTCTGAGCAGCTGCAGACAGCGCTCTGTCCGGCCACGCCCACTACTCGATCGTGACCAGTGGCGTTTAACGAGAACAGTTCCAAACAACTGACAAGTCGAGCTGACTATCCTGACAGCAGAATTTAGTGCTGGAGAATCGTGACGTATATCCAAAAGGGCAGTGAGCCGTTCATTAGCTTTCTAGAACGACCAGAATGCACTTACTAAGAACGACACGGCCTCATCTGGGCTCGTTACGGCGCCCACATTCTCAGTCTGGCGTACGTAGCACGGCACCTCCTGTCTACGAAGGTCGCAGTCTATAAAAGATATACTCTCAGGTTGCTTCGCCACCTGTGTTGCTACTGATGCGTCTATACTGAGAACCCTGACCATGGTATAACAACAGCTGTAAAATAGCTCTTTAAGCGCGAAGTAGGCAATGACAGTCGCATCACAAAAATATTGTAAAGATGCGACTTAAAACAGACGCTGTGTTATAATAACACTTCGAACGGCATACAGTGTTCACTCGAATGGCGAAATGTAATAATCGATTTGTTCGTCTTAGCTCAAACATGTTTGTTCCTACAGCTGACATCTCATTTCTAACTATTGGCTCGCCACCTCGCAGGGCCTAAATTAAGAACTATGCTCTGCCTCATATAAATATTTGTTTGTTCCTACAGTAATTCGGTTCGATGCTATTCATAGGACTTCACAAGCCTTCCTCCTTAGAATAATTGGTTTAGAGGACGACGATGATTGATTATGACGATAATACCAAAACGTAACGAGAGAAGTTACGTTATTTGGTGGCACACAGGGTCCGTCATCTGTGCAGTCAAAGTGGTTACCTAGAATTTCTAGAAGAACAATAGCACATGCTTTGGCTGCATTGATAGCCTTGTTCTCCCCCTCTCTCCCCCTCTCTCTCCCTCTCCCCCCTCTCTCTCTCCCTCTCCCCCCCTCTCTCCCTCTCTCCCCCTCTCTCTCCTTCTCTCCCTCTCTCTGCCTCTCTCTCCTTCTCTCCCTCCTCTCTCCCTCTCTCTCCTTCTCTCCCTCCTTCTCTCCCTCTCTCTCCCTCCTTCTCTCCCTCTCTCTCTCTCTCCTTCTCTCCCTCTCTCTCTCTCTCTCTCTCCTTCTCTCCTTCTCTCCCTCTCTCTCTCTCTCCTTCTCTCCCTCTCTCTCTCTCTCCTTCTCTCCCTCCCTCTCTCTCTCTCTCTCCTTCTCTCCCTCTCTCTCTCTCTCCCCTTCTCTCTCCCCCTTCTCTCTCCCCCTTCTCTCTCCCCCTTCTCTCTCCCCCTTCTCTCTCCCCCTTCTCTCTCCCCCTTCTCTCTCCCCCTTCTCTCTCCCCCTTCTCTCTCCCCCTTCTCTCTCCCCCTTCTCTCTCCCCTTCTCTTTCCCCTTCTCTCTCCCTCTCCCTCTCTCTCCCTCTCCCTCTCTCTCCCTCTCCCTCTCTCTCCCTCTCCCTCTCTCTCCCTCTCCCTCTCTCTCCCTCTCCCTCTCCCTCTCTCTCCCTCTCCCTCTCCCTCTCTCTCCCTCTCCCTCTCTCTCCCTCTCCCTCTCTCTCCATCTCCCTCTCTCTCCCTCTCTCTCTCTCTCCCTCTCCCTCTCTCCCCCCTCTCTCTCCCTCTCTCTCTCCCTCTCTCTCCCCCCCTCTCTCCCCCCCTCTCTCCCCCCTCTCTCCCCCCTCTCTCTCCCCCCTCTCTCTCCCCCCTCTCTCTCCCCCCTCTCTCTCCCCCCTCTCTCTCCCCCCTCTCTCTCCCCCCTCTCTCCCCCCTCTCTCCCCCCTCTCTCCCCCCTCTCTCCCCCCTCTCTCCCCCCTCTCCACCCCTCTCTCTCCACCCCTCTCTCTCCACCCCTCTCTCTCCACCCCTCTCTCTCCCCCCCTCTCTCTCCCCCCCTCTCTCTCCCTCTCTCTCTCCCCCTCTCTCCCCCCCTCTCTCACCCCTCTCTCTCACCCCTCTCTCTCCCCCCCTCTCTCCCCCCTCTCTCTCCCCCCCTCTCTCTCCCCCCTCTCTCTCCCCCCCCTCTCTCTCCCCCCTCTCTCTCCCCCCCTCTCTCTCCCCCCCTCTCTCTCACCCCCTCTCTCTCACCCCCTCTCTCTCACCCCCTCTCTCTCACCCCCTCTCTCTCACCCCCTCTCTCTCACCCCCTCTCTCTCCCACATCAGTCCAGTAGCACATGCTTGCAGTCTCATACTGGCTAAAGACGTGGAAGAAAATTGGCAAATTTCTTTTAAAAGGAACCATCCCAACATTCGTCTTCATCGATGTAGGGAAACAGCGGAAAATTTCAATTAGAATCAAAAATGTTCAAATGTGTGTGAATTCCTAAGGATCCAAACTGCTTAGGTCATCGGTCCCTACACTTACACACTACTTAAACTAACTTATGCTAAGAAAACAAACAAACACACACACGCCCGAGGGAGGACTCGAACCTCCGGCGGAAGGGGCCAGGCAGTCCGTCACGTGACGCCTCAAACCGCGCGGCCACGCCGCGCTGCAAATTAGAATTCCCTGTCGTGATTCAAACCGCACTCCTATCAAATGGCAACACGAGTTACATCGAAAATGTTAAAGCTGAAAGCTCTTTAGTAATTTACTCAGTTTTCAATTTCAGCCAAAAAACGGACCCTGCAGTAACAAACTAAAACATTCCGCATTCCCGATAAAATTCAGTCACAAAAATAAATTTTTAACGAAGTTCGATAAGGAAGATTTAAAAAGTAGTTGGATCACATCTGCACGAAGAAAATAAACTTCGAGCAACGAAACACCAATGCCAGAAAGAAAAGAGAACCAGACGCACAGGTTAACGGAATGTACTTGGGAAGTTATTACTGAACAGTTACTTTTCTTTATTCCGGTTCATAGTATCCAGTACGCTCGCGTGATCTTTGTTGCCATACGAACACAGAATTCGAAGTTTCGCACATACACAATTACGTCTAAGAGGTTTACGTGCTATCAGAAACACAACTGCAGTGTCATAAGTCAACCGAATAAGAAATGTCCTGCAATCGGCGAATTACGAACTAAGGGATATATGAAAAAAGATCGTAAAATGTTTGGTTTGTTGCTGATCTACTTGTACATTTTCTCCTCTAAGGAGAAAGATTCCGACTGCTTCAGTTGTCATTCGCATTGAATACCTGATTACCTTGCTCACGTACCGTGACACGGCACAAAGACCCCGACTTCCTCCCTCCCAACAAACACACACACACACACACACACACACACACACACACACACACGGCGTATACACTTGGGCGAGCAGCTTAACTGAGGAGTTATCAACAAAGAAAATACAAAGTCACAATGATCTGACGTAATCTACGTGAGTTTCCTTTGCAACAAAACTGTTCGTGGTCAAAATCTTTCATCTCGAAGTACCTGGAATCTAGAGTATATTTACAGCACATAATCTTAGTCCTACCCTTTTTCTTTCTCCACCACCAGCTCAGAGACAAATGCGCACAGTCTAGATCTTCCACTCTTTTTTTTTTTATTTCTGCGTCTGTTTGATCTTTCCTGTTTTCCGCGCCATTAGGGTGATAGCTGAAAGGTTATTAGGAAACTTGCCATCCTCCATTCACATTTTTTCCCAGATTTTTGTGTAAAAGTCCACGATCAGAATTCCGAGTCTCCGCAGATGTCCCTCGAGAGAGCCGGGGCAGACACGCTAATGGGCGGGTCTAGGGACGACTGCCACGCACCGCTGCCGGACGCTAATTGGCAGGATTTATTCGGTGACGGCCGAGACGGCGACTCTCATGGGAAAAGCTTCTTGTTTCCTGCCGCTGTTATTCCAGCTTTCCTATTGATTAACCCTTCCGCTCCTCTGCACTGCCTCACAAGCTCGCCGCCGCATTCACCACTCCGCATCGCGTCCGTAGTGTTTACGGAACAGCTAGAACGAGTTTCTTTCACGTAACAAATTCCACGCAGTGAAACGTCACGAAGTGTCTTCGAACGTAACCTCGTCCGATTTGAGCAGCGTACTGAAATGACCCATGACGGAATCCAACATAATGTTGTTGCAACAACGTTCTCGTAGCTTCAACTGGGAAAAAACATAAAAATATTTACTGCAAAAGCGACAGGGTTTCTGCTGCAAACTAAAAGAATCTAAGGTTAAAGATTTCTCTGTACAATCAGATCCAATATTTTACAGCCTATAAACCTAACTTTATATTCACTATTTGTTTCTGATGGGTAAATTTTAACGTTGTACGGTTCTATTAAATTTAACGTCCCTTAGCGATTAAATTCGTATGGATCGAAAACGAGGGTATAGACGGGTTATCCTGAGTCTCTAGTGTGGAATAGTTCACTTCAGCTGTTACAACTTAAACTACCAGAAATATCTAAGATTGCAAGAGCTCCTTTCTTTAATTATGGGAATTTAATACTAAAATCCTGTTAGATGAACTACGTATCGTTCTTTTATTCAGAACATATCAGAATTTCCGCAACATTTTTTGCCGAGGTCGCTTTGACTTTATAGAGTTATGTCGCTTGTCCCGATGATGTTTCGCGGATTAAACTTAAGACGTTTTCTTCCTGCAGTTGCTGTAACAGGATGTTTCTCGCGCGTGTTGTGCTGTCTCCTTGCTCCTGTGATGCCTGTTACTTCCTCGATACAAGTGCACCTCCCTGTAGTAACTGCTGCAATCAACCTCTGGTTTAGCGTACCGGACAAACACAAATATCATTCAATACCACGTAAAACACTCGAATAAATCACATGCAGCCACCGTAAAGCATTCACATTTTCGATATCAATATAGTTGATGCCCAATGCGACATAACGTAACAGTATTTTAAGCTGCTGATTGCGAACTCGCACACCAAGCCGTGCACCATAGAAAGGCGGTATCACCGATTGGCTAAGTGACACAATTTTACTGCTTCTTTTTATCATGAAATCAAAAACTTTATTTGATATGTATATTAAACACTCGAATTTGTTGTGATTTCATCACACTCCGTCCTACAAATTATCATCTATGCAGGGTGTACAAAACTACGTATACAAAATTTTAGGGTGTTTATAATCTCTAGACACTTTCTATGTGATAAAAATGTCACAAGCGCACCGTTTCCCCCACAAGGGACACATGAAAGTCTTGACGCTATTGAAATTCGTAGACTTTGTTCAAACCGTTGTGTGATGGGTACTGTTTTATAGGTGTTGCCTTGTTCCTGTGTATTTCTTTATTTGGGTGGGAGGAGGGGTGAGGGATGAAGCGTTTGGTGTAAGAGACGGTGTTAGACACTTCACGAGAGGTGGTTGCCTGTTTGCCTGAAGCTGCGGCCATTAACCGTGAAACACCTGGCTCTTTTGACCTTTTAAGACAATCACCACCACGCAGATGCATATTAATGTAAACGGACGAGATTTTCAGCAACGTCTCTAAAACAATATTCGGCACACGGCATTTTGAACAGCGCCTCTAAACATGACTAGCGTTAAAACCCTCATGGACGTCTAGCGAGTAAAGAGTACATCTGTAGCATTTTTCATCAAACAGCAAAAGTTTCTTTTCACCTCCTCTAAACAATCTAATGATTTGTATAACAAAAACTAGGTCAACGCACGCTGCTTCGCTCGCGTGAACTGTATGGTCTCTACAGATTTGTTTTCCTTCAGTCGAATTTTAAGTTGCTACGCCCTCTTTTATAGAGTTAGTGATCCTTTACATGGCTGCGAATCTTTGGATTTAATTTCATATAGCGAGCTTATTTGAATCTAGAAGCTAAATACCAATTTTCACCAGTTTTCAAAGACGTAGCTTTAAAAATGCTTTAGTAGTTCTGTAACAGTGATTTATTAAAAAAAAACTTTCACCTAGTATTTCACCCCCTTAGGGATTGAATTTAAAAAAAAAATGGTGAAAAGCGTACTTTTTATTTCTCACTAGCAAACAAAATATCAATTTTTGTAGTTCTAGCTTCAAAATAGCGTTAATAATGACATGTTTTCAAAATACCTTATCTCCTTTTTCATCTCCTTAGGAGCGAAATTCCGAAAAATCCCTTCTGAAACGATGCCTACAGTATAATATCCTCTCAAAATTTCAAGTTTAAGAATAAGTTCAAGAATAAGCGAAAGCTTTGGGATGATCGATGATGAGTTAGCGATATGTCTTTTCCTTCTTTGCAAGGTCTCTCGTAAGATAGCCAGGTCTTTGTTCTGTGGCGTTTCGGCACATATTTACAGTTTCATTGTTTCAATGTGTAGCTGTAGTTAGCCTAAACAAATACTGCTCATAGCGTCTCTCATGCGACTGCCAGTGAGGACATAAACCGTCCGTTTGTTTCCCGTTACAAACAAAACGATTCTGAAGCGGAATGTTACGCGCCAATTCGATAGAGCGGTCGCATGTTAGTCTAGTGCGCTATTTGTTCTATCGATATGTATTAACAGGGACAGTAAAACATGAAGAATAATAAAGTACTCCAGTAGCGGCAGCATTGCCCTGGCCTGCACTGACTGCTACTCACATGCAGTAGCAGCGCTGCTCAGTCGCTACCAGAGTA